>NC_141929.1:20900110-21202720 GCF_057802395.1 Ceratotherium simum simum | reverse complement strand
CTTGCTTTATTTTTGATGATTAAATGAAATAAAGTGTCTAAAGCCCCCAACTTCAAGAGAACAGCATTTTTTCTGGAGAAGAATAGGGATAGAGCAAAAGGAAGAGGACGCACACTTGGGGATGTGGGTGGGTCTGGGGCAGATTCAGAAACAGCCATCTTAGCTCCAAGAGTCAGTCTGCTCCGTGGAAGTCATATCTTGCCTTCCGGGCAGGAAAAAAAAAAAAAAAAAAAAAAAACTTTGTTCAAATATCATTGTTATAAAGTAATATAGGCTCAGTGAAGAAAATGTTCAGAGTAAAGAAAAGGAAATTAGAGATAGAAAAATCATCCATGGACTCGGCACCCAAAGACATTGACTGTTGCTAACACTTCAGGGTGTTTCTTTTCAGATAAAGAATGTAATTTTTAGGGATGTGAAGTGCTGTCAATCAACAGAGAGCTGTGACCACAGGGGACACTGAGGAGAGCAGGAGCGGCCCATCCTGCTCCCTAACTGCTGTTGCACTGAAGACCTTCCCATCTCCCGGGCTGGGGACAGCAGAGCTGGGATGCCCAGCACCTCCCCTCAAGCCCTGGGGTACAGCCGCCAATACCCCCCCAGGACTAGGCTCCTAGACATCTGTGTATGTGGAGGAGCTTGGACCTGCGCCTCCCTGGAGCCCTTTGCTTTCTTGGCCCCGCAACAGGGCTGAACCTTTGCTCCATCTCACATTTCTGCCTAAACACCCTGGCCTGGAATGCATCAAAGTGAAGAGTGTGTGACATGGCTCGGCTTCCCAGGATGGAGGCCAGGCCTGGGGACAGGGCCCAGATGGCAGAGAGACATGCTTATAAACAGCACGTGGGAGGTCCTGTCACCAGGATGAGCCTTATCTCCTCCTGCCTGGCTCCTAGCCCTGAATCCTGGGCAAGATCAGCAGCAGCGGTTCCTCTGTGTGTCACCCAGAGCCAGCACTGTCCCCACGCAGCCTGCACTCACACCCGGCTGCAGAAGTCTGCAGCTGCCAGTCTCCCTGGTGGGAGGAAAGCCAGATGTGCAGCTCTAGCCTCCAAGAAGTCACTGCTGATCGGGAGAGATGGGGAGGAGGCAAGTGATGGACTCGGGAACGAGCGGCTCACTCCCAGCCAGGCCGCCATCACCTCCATAACACTTTTCCTGGTTCAGGTCAGTGCTCAGTAATTTTGGTTACATTGTTCCACACTAATGGGTCAGGAAAAGAGTGGCCCATTTTCCTCTGGCCCCAGAGGGTGCAGACTATCTTTCTCTCCATGGAATTCCATTTAGAAATGAACTGCTGATGACAAGACAGTTGACAGCAGGACCTTGGACAAGTCTCTGTCTCTCTCTGGGTCTCAATTTCCCGTCTGAGCAATAGGGAGGGGGTGCTGCCCTATTGAGTGAGGGCCCTGTCAGCACTGTTATCAAGGGTACGGGGACCGCAGAAGGGGCGAGGATTTACCCATGGTCTAGGTTTGAATCCTGGCTACCCTGTGTAACTTGAGGCCAGAGATGTCATTTCGCACACATGTCATTTACAAAATTAGGACAAGAGTTTCTACTTCACCAGGGTGACATGTGACACTGAATAAGGGCTCACGGTACAAATAAATATGAGCACATTGACCAAAGAATTGTTTTCTCTCTTCCAAGGAGAGGGCTTGAGCTGCTTTTTCACACTCTGGGGCTGTGACTCCAACGTCTTATGTCCTCTTGTAATGAGCTACAGGGGTTTCTGGAAGCCTTGACCTTCAGGCTCATCTGAAGACCTTCACATAGAGAAGAATTGGGCTGGGCTGGGGCCAGGCTGCCCCTACTGGTGTCCTGGCCACGGCCAGGCCATGAGCAGTGCTCTCCAATAGAAGTATAACAAGTCATGTTTATAATTTTAAATTTTCTACCAGTTACATTTTTTAAAAAGTAAAAAGAAACAGGTGAAATTAATGTTAATATAACTTATTTCACCCAATAGATCCAAAGTATTATTTCAACACATAGTAAATATAAAAAAATATAATGGAGTTTTGTTTTTCCCTTTTTTTCATCTAAATTTTCAAAATCTGGCATGATTTTACAATTACCAAGTATCTCAATTCAGATGGTAAGTTTTTACCAGAAATACTTGATCTATATTTGATCTCATCTCACTCCGAGCCCATTTATTCAGTGGTTTCTTAGAACTCAGATGGCAGACCCACTGTTTTGGTCACAAAGGATGGAGTGGAATAGCAATTGTTCCCCCTCCTTCCTGGGAGCATCCTTAGTCTGGCCACCAGGTCCCACCTCTGAACTTTTGTTTGTCCCATGCTTCCTGCCCTGAGTATCCTCCTTGCTCCTCTCCACCTACTCAAAGCTCCCACATGCTTCAAATCTACATGCTCCATCTTGTTCCTCTAAGGCATCTTCCCCACTCGCTTGGTCTTCACCTGTCTGGGTTGCCTACCACACTCCCACGCATATCATTTATTCAGCCCCCAGAATACTTTGTCTCCTATTCGCAGCATTGCATTTCCCCTTCCAACTAAACTCGATGAAAACTGGACCTGTTTAGCACTTCACTCTATCTATCACCCAAGAGGACTACGACATCTCAAATCCTCGCTGACACCTCACGTGTGCCTGACATGGGGCAGAGACCCCATGTGAAATGTTGACTAAGACTCAGTTTTATTCTCAAGGGGATCATGTTCCAACCAAATACCTTGCCCCGAAGAACACAGATATTAACAGTAACTCACTTTGATAGCACTTGGGGGTTTAAAAAGCACTTCTGCGTGGCAATTTGATAATAATCCTCCAGCAGCCATAATTCCTCATCCTTCCAAGAGACTTTCTCGACCACCAGCCTAACACCCCCTCCCCAATCTGCTCTTTCTCAGACCCCCATTTCCTTCTTCCATAGCACTTACCACAATTTTGCATTATTTTATTTTTTTGTTTTTCTGTCTCCTCCTCTAGAATAGACGTCCTGTGAAGGCAGGGAGCACCCATATCTCCCTCTATGAGAACTGTGCTCCATCCCTAGAAAGCACCCAATACATTGGGATGAATGAATGAATTAGTTCATTAATATGTGCCAAGCTTGGTGCAAGGCTTTCTCTGTATTGATGCTCTCCAATAGAAATAGCATGTGAGCCCTGTTTGTACTTTTAAATTTTTCAGTAGTTACATTGAAAAAAAGGTAAAAAGAAGCAGATGAAATTAATGTTATTATATTTTATTTAACACGATTTATTCAAAATATTATTCTTTCAACATATAATAAATATAAAAAATATCATTGAGTTTTTTTAAACCTTAATTTTTTCATCTTATGTTCTAGAAATCTGAAGTGTCTTTCACAATTACAGCCCATCTCAATTCAGATGGTAAGTTTTTATTGGAAATACCTGATCTATATTTAGATCTCATAAATGTACAGTTGAAAAAGTAGATTCACATACCCAAGTTGTTCCAAACATACTTAAAAGTTTTCCAATCACTGTATCAAGTAATGATTTTTAATTTAAATTTAAATTAATTCAAATTAAATAAAAACGAAAATTCAGACTCTCAGTCTCACCAGCTGCATTTCCAGGGGTCCAGAGCTCCCGGATGGGGCAGCGTAGGTCTAAATAATACTGTTAAGCCTAAGTCAGGTTGTATTGTTGCTGGACTCATAATCCTCCCATGGTCCCCATCACACTCAGGGTAAAAGTCAAAGTCCTTATGATGATCCACAAGGCCTTTCCCATCTGCCCCTGCCTGCCCTTCTAAACTCATCTCGTGCTTCTCTCCTCCTCACTGACTCCACTCCGGCCACCTCGGCCTCCTCGTGGTTTCTTAGACTCTCCAGACCCCCTCCCACCTCAAGGCCTTTGCCCTGCTGGTCCCTCTGCCTGCACGCTCCCACTCCTCACCCCAGTGTCATCACGAGCTGCTCCCTCACCTCCTTCAGGTCTTGAGTGAAATGCCACCTTCTCCGTAAGTCCTTGCCTACCGTGCTATTCTAAGTTGACAACCCCCACCACTATGGACTCTTCAGATTCTTCTTCCCTGAATTGTTTTACTCCTTGGTTGTCAGCTATCACTGTCTGACAAAGTCGATATTTTCCTTTTGTGAGACGTTTGTTATCTCACCTCCTCTTCCAATAGAACATAAGCTTTATGAGGGCAAAATCTTGGTCTATTTTTTCATTGCTGGATCCCTAGCCATTAGTATTTCATTTGTTGAATGCAAGTACATACATTTATGTCACATGGTGATATTACTATCTTCATCTTAACAGATACAGAAACAGGATCCAGGTGGTGAAATGATGACCCCAGAGGCAAAGAAATAGAAAACTGTCAAAATAACCAGAATGCAGGTTTTACTCCAAATTCTGTGTAGTTCCCATCATGCATGCTGCCTTCAAAAATTGCAGGTCATCAGATACTTTCAGGAAGGGGATTAGAATCTTCCAGAACACTTGAGAAATACAAATGCTTCAAACACCAGGTTAAACAGCCAGTTGATGATTGTAAGGTACCCACATGTGGGCCAAATCCATTTCCTGGGTTTTGTACGTTCTAATCATGTACTTTGCTATCATGAAGTTGGAGCCTCTGGGTCAGTTTTGCTTTGAATATAATTTAGTCCACAAGGCCTTTCCCGTCTGTCCCTCCTGGATGCCGCCTGAAACAGGTGTGGTGGTGGGCAATTACTTTATCCACTCTTCCCCTCAACCATCTAGCCCAGAGCCCAGATTTGCCATCACACATTTAAATTTGTAAATATTTGTGCAAATTGCAAATTTCCATTTTGCTCTAATAGGAACAATAAAAAGAAAGCTTAAGGTGAAATAATAACTAGCAATTATTGAATGCCAATATTTTAACATACATTATCAAATTTAATCCCCAAACAACCCTATAGGCTAAGTATTACCATCATGCCCATTTGACAGATGAGGGAACTCAGACTCAGAGGAGTAACTGAGGCATGGTCAGGGTTTCAATCCAGGCCTAACTGTCTGCTATCTTGTCAACAGTAAACCACTCCACCACCCTCCAAGTTCTTAGAAACCCATAATCGAAACATCTCCTGGAAAACAAGAGAGAATTAGTCCAACAAGCCAAGCTAAAACCCATCCATTTCCCAAATAAATTCACAAATTCATTTGCAAATATGTAGAATCTTGTAGCAATTACATTGCCTCAAATTTGCTTAATGGAATGACAACTCAGCAAAGCAGAAATGTAGCTCAAAGGATCTTTTATTAACATTTTTCTCTATATAAATCCACCAGTGCATCAAGTTAATGATAATAAATCATTAATAAGAAAGCACCTTCCTCAATCTGCACATTTAGAAGCTGACCTGGTGATCCATCAAGTCTGGCATAAGTGCATTGCCATAGCTTCCCTTAGCATCAACTGGGACAACCCAGGTGAGACTAATTCAGCCCAGATGCTCTGCTGACAATCATTTGTTTTTAAGTGACACACATATTTCATATTCTCAATGCACAATCGACCTGTGTAAGTATTGCCATTAATATTCGCAATGTGGCTGTGACAAAAAGAAGCATGTTGACAGGTCCATCCACATTTTGAATTTTTCAAGGAAAAAGAACTGGATGTTGCTGAGTAAAGACCCTACTGGTAACACGTAACAAAGCCCCTTTCCAAGCAACATGAATGGGAAAAAGGAAATTCATTGGAATGATACACTAATAACACAAAAACGGGCAACAGAGCCAGGCCTCAGCCAATGCTGAAAGGAGACATATAAGACCAGTTAGGAATACAGCCACTATATCTCCCCGTCTTTGCTTTATAAATAATGCCGAGCCTTCACTTTTCTCTCTCTCTCTCTCTCTCTCTCTCTTTCTCTCTCTGCAGAACAGCTCCCACTGCTCCCATCTGCTCACACTCGGAATGCCCGTCAGGGCTCTGCAGTTTATGTGAATGCAGTTTGAACAACATTCTAACAACTGCTAACTCCAAATTTTCACAGAATGAATCGAGTAGGCCCCATCTTGTTCATTTGACCTTACATGGTCCCAGGAGATGGCATCCAGACAATATCTGTGGGGCAAGGTCAATATGGGGGTGGAGCGACACCTGAAAAGATAGCTACTACAAACGTGACTCCCCACAGGAAGTTCTTGGTCAACAATAATTTCCTCAAAATTGATTCAATTTCTCAGTACTCATTATTCAATAAATACTTATTGAATGCCCTCTAACTGCCAAGCCACCAGACCTACCCAAGAAACATGCAATCTAGAAGGAAAGAGTAGCAGGCAATTATAAGGCGGTGTGGAAGTTAACATGGAAGGAATAATCATAGGATGTTATGGGGTGAACATATAATTCAGCCAAAGGTGGGAAGGGTGGGGTGAGTGGGGTGGGATAGAGTGGGGAGGGGATATGAGATTTCCCAGAGGAGGGAAGATTGACCTGAGATTTGAAGGATGAATAAAAGTTAACTAGGCTATGAAAGAGCAGAATGGGTAGTTTTGGATACAAGATATGCAGAGGCAAGGGCACCAAGCTGTCAGGAAGCAAGAACTAGGGAGAAGCATAGGGATTTGAGCTAGAGAGATAAGCAGGGTTCAGGTCATGGAGAAGCTTGTGTGCCAAACTAAGGAACTTGGAAATACTTCAACAATTCTAAACATTAACTCAATGAACCAAAGACAGCCTGCCAAGAAAGTAAGTTTCGCGAATGTTGCATTTTCTATCACCCTTTTGGAGATTCCTAATTCACATCAGCATATTACAAGCTCTGAGAAGTCCTGTAAGAAACACACACACAAATACCTGGTTCACTTTGTTTAACCCAGGGTTTCTCGAACACGTTCAACTATGAATCTCATTCATAGCCCACATTCTATGAAACACTCGTTAATCCAGTTTTAGAGATGCTACTTTGAGGCAATGGGGAGCCTATTGGAAGATTTTTAAAAGCAGAGTGAAATGATTCATTTTGTGCTTTAGAAATGGCCTGCTGCCTGCCATAGAGAATGGACTCGAGGAGTATAAGCCAAGATGCTAGGAGACTTGTTAGGGCTGCTGTAATTATCCAATGGAGAGATGATGGGGACCTGAACTGAGGTAGTGGCAGTGGGGATGCTGTGGCTGGGAACAGTCATGGTTGCCTAAGATCCTAATACAAATGGCTGTTCCATGGCAGGCTCCATTTAGGAATATAAAAAATGAGCATGAGACTGAACTTTATTACCGGAGCCAAGAATGGAAGCACTAGCAGCGGGCAGGGCAATTACCAAACAGTGACTGTAACTCTCCAGCATGTAAAGGGTCTGGTATTTCAAAAAGGACAATGCCCCTTTGGTATGGAACTGTATGGTCTCCCCTCCAGGAAGGACTGCTCTGAGCCAGGATTGCTGGCCTGGGTTATAGATCAATCCAGTTCAACAGTGAAGTAGTCTTGTTAAAGTGGAAGGCTGCGGTGGACAATCATAAGGGCATCTGAATGCCAAGCTACAGAATTTACCCCTTCTTCCTCATACGCATTTTAATTAAGCACCTACTATGTGCTAACCTTATCTTGGTACTTTGAAATTTTTATTTCCAATATATTAGTCATCTATTGCTAGATAACAAATCATCCTAAAACTTAGTGGCTTAAAACAACAAAGATTTATTATTTCTCATGATTCTATGGGCTGGCTGGGGTCACTGGGTGGTTCTTCTCTCCCCACGGTGTCAGCAAGGGTCACTGTCATCTGGAGGGTTAATGGGGGCTGGATCATCCATAATGATCACTCCGTGGAGCTGGCAGTTGGTGCTGGCTGTGAGCTGGGGCTTCATCGGGGGCTCTTTTCTGGGACTCTTCAGCGCTCTTCTATGTGGCCACTCCCGTGGCTAGCTTGGGCTTCCTCATAATATGGTAGTTGGGTTTCAAGACGACAAACTCCAACTCAAAGTGTTTATCAAGGCCTGCTTGTGTCATGCTTGCCAATGGCCCACTGGCCAAGGCATGTCACATAGCGACGTAGAGCGTCTATGTGAGAGGAGAATACACAATGCCATGAATACCGGGAAATGGCTCACTGGGGCCAACAATGTAACAATATGCCACGCTTTAATTATAAATTGTATATAGTATGTATAATAAATCCTATGATGTATTTCTATATCTCTCTACATTCTCATAATATGAAATAAGGTCTAATCGGAAAGAAGTTCTCAAAAGAAACCAACACCACATGCACACATGTATAATTTGTGAATAATTAATCAAAAAAGCACAGATTTGTGGGTCAGATGGGCAAGGTTCATTCCAAAGCCTACTTCACCTTTTCTTAGACGGGTGATTTAGTGAAATATTTGTGTCTGTTTCCTCATCTGAGAAACAGAGGTAATAAAAGTTGCCTTGCACAACTATTAGGGGGCTTTAAAATATTGAGAGATATGTGTGTATATAAAATAAATTTAGCATCACCTATATAACAAAGTAAACACATTCTTGTCTTTTTGTTCCCTTCTAATCTTTATGCCTATAGATAAATATAAAATTTTGCATCATTTTAATCAAAGTGTACATAAAATTGTATTTTAATACTATACTTAATTTAAATCACTCCATATTTCTAAATTTTGCCTTTAGCCTTTTTTAATTTCTGTGAAATATCCCATTATGTTGATGCACTATAATTTACGTAACCTTTCTCCTATTTTTGTGCATTTAAGTTACTTCGTGTTTTCACTTTTGTAAATTACACTGATGCCTATATTCAAATTGTTCGTCATTAAAAATAATTCTCTTGTAGTAATTCTTAGAAGTAATATCCTAAGGTAAATGTATTTGAAAATATTTATGACTTGATATGCACTACTAAATAGTCCTCCAAAATATGTGACAAACAATGTCACCAATGCTAGGCTTTTTTTATAATTTCCTTTGTTTGTTTTGATTTTTTTTTTTTGATAGGGAGAAAATATATGCTCGGCCTTCTGTCTAAGTCTCAAGCTGTCTGTGTTGTATCACACAGCTGCAATTTGAGAGCTTGCTATGTGTGTGCGCACTGTGAGAAATATTTCTTTCAGAGACCTTTAAAGATGTATCAAGTAGCTATTATTAAACTACCATGAGATATCGCCTCATACCCATTAGTATGGCTATTATCAAAAAAGCAAGAAATAATAAGTGTTGGAGAGGATGTGGAGAAAAGCGAACTCTTATGCACTGTTGGTGGGAATGTAAATTGGTGCAGCCACTATGGAAAAGAATATGGAGGCTCCTCAAAAAATTAAGAATAGAATTTCCATATATCCAGTTATTCCACTACTGGGTATTTTTCCAAAGAACATGAAAACACTAATTCAAAAAGATATGTGCATCCCCATGTTCATTGCAGCATCATTTACAATAGCCAAGATATGGAAACAACCTAAGTGCTCATAAAAAGATGAATGGATAAAGAAGATATAATATTTATATATGTCTATATATACACACACACAATGGAAGACTACTCAGCCATAATTCAGTCTTGCCATTTGCAACAATGTGGATGGACCTTAAGGGTATTATGCTAAGTGAAATACTGTTTCCATTTTTAATGATAAAGAAAGTGATGCTCAGAAACTTTGAGTGTTGAAGGAGTCTGGTCAAGTCTGGAGTAGCTTTAAGATGAAGATACTGTTTTTGGTTTGTTTTTTTTTTTTTAGCAGAGAAGCACACATTTTCCGCTTTACAAGTTTTTACCCTGAGAAGTGAATAACGTTCTTCATTAAGGAAAAAAACTTACTTATAGAAGGCAATCATGTGTAAGGTCTGGGGATGGATCAGATTCTTAGGAGCCCCGAGTGAGCAATGTCTTCACTTACACCACCATGTCCATCTCTTAAGTCAGTGGTTCTCTGAGTGTGAGCAGAGCAGCCATAATCACCCAGGGCCGTTGGCAACCATGCGCAGATGCTGGATCCCCACTCCAGAGTGTCTGCTCCTGCAGCTCTGCCATCACACTTTAAAACATTCCCCCTGGTAATGCTCATGCACCCTGAAGTTTGAGAACCACTGCTCTGAATGTCAAATCATCTCCCTGAAAGTGAGGACATCAACACAGAGTAGAGTAGACACAGATGCAGGGGTTCCAGCTCCTTCTCCCCGGGGCAATGAAAGGACTCTCTGAGCCTCAGTTTCCCCATCTGTAAAATGGAGGAAATGACTCCAACCTCACAGAGTTGCTGGAGCATAGGGATGGGGGTTGCAGGAGCTGGAGCTGAAGCAAAGATCCAGGATTAGAAATGAGCATAGGACATTCCAGGCACAGGAAAAGGAGGAAGAAAATAAAGACACTAGAAAACAATCATGATGCATCGGGTCTTGCCAAGGCATGTGCTGTGCATGCAGATCCCCTGTGGATGCTGCAAGTGGAAGTCTTCCTGACGTGCAGGTAGTACCTCCAGGGACAAGCAGCAAAGCTCAGAGCAAGAACGCCATTTGCCCGGTGGCACACAAGGCAACCTTCACCCCCCTGGTTTCAGTTCAGGTTGGTCACATTAGGTCACCCTTCTTGAGCTGTGCTTTATTCTTCAGGCTCAAATGGCAGCCCAAGGAAACCCCAAGGCATGCAGTCTGCATGACCATGTCCCTAACAGCCGGTCCCCTTTCAGCTTCCTTGGGATTCCATCCACCTGACCTGGAACTTTCTTGCCCATTTGGCCTCATACCAGACGTGGGCCCATCACTTACCTGGCACCCATCTGCTGAACAATTAAAGTTTCCTCATTTAACATCTTCCTCATTAGTCTGGGACCCTCAGATGGGAACAGGAATGTAGATGGTGGCTATCTTGTCCCTCTCCCAGTGGAGGTAGAGATGGGAAGAAGTTGTGTGGAGGGAGTGACTCCAAGAGAAGCTGAATCACAGAAGTTTTGCTGAAATTCAAATCTCTAGTTCTGAATGGCCCCAAAGCCAGCTTCAGCATCTGCCCTTCCCATGGTTTGGATATTTAAGGTCCACGAGACTCAGAGCTCCACGATAACAGGGATTTCCACCAATTTTGATAACTGCCGTGCCCCCAGCATGTAAAATGATTCAGGCACATAGTAGACACTCAGTAGATTTGATTTATTCTCTATTACTTTCAATTAAGCGTCCTAATACTCAGTTTCCAACAGCTGTATTCCTAAAATTCTTGGCAGGAGCATTTTCTATCAGTTCTGAGGGCTAGAATCAATGTTTCTCTCCCAACCCAGCACCTGGTGTGGCTTGGAGGCATTCTGCACATCGATATGGCCAGGAAGCCCCCACCTTCTTCCACCTCATCTCCATGCGAAACCAGTCTACACTGCCAGAAACAACGTTTGGGTGCCTCCGGGATAGTATTCAACTGAAAGACCCTGCAAGGGGTGCATGCTGCCTTGCACATCACCCCTGCCATTCCTGAGCTTTGGGGGGCTCTATACAGAAGGGACAATGATACACCGCGAATGCTCTTTCCCGTTATTAATACCTCTGCTACTGTTCAATGACCCTGATTCTGGCTTCTGTTTTTTTGTTTGTTTTGTTTTGTTTTTATTGGGTTTTTGCATATCTGGCATTTAAAAAAATGAGTTTGGGTTTGACACGGAACCTAATCTCAATGTAAGAACTTAGGAAGGTCTTAAAGTTAAGAGAGAGAGAAAAATGTGACTGTGTCTATAGAGGAGCCCCGCCCACCCTTTGTTACTTCCCAGCATGGAACGGAAGAGAATGACCCAGCAGATGCTCTGGGAAGCAGATGTCGCCCACTCTAGCAGTCAGGACAGGATGGGTAGAGGTGGGCTTGGCATAGGAGGGGCATGTATGTCCCTTCCTCAACACAGGAGCCCTAGTTGAACTGGAGAGCTCAGGGCTCTACTCCAACACGGCCCATCTCGTATAACTCCCGTCCCATCCCACACCGAGGTCAGTAGCCTCTCCCCACACCCAGCAGAGTTGGCACTTAGCACTCACCAAAGGGTTTCTGGATAGAACCGAAAACACTTACAGAACATCCTGTTACACATGAACAACCTGGGATAGGGAGGTAAAGGGATTTCTCCAAGGGCTCACGGCCAGGCCTCCAACCCAGAGCCAACAGTACAACACAGTATCTCTTTCGGCGGAACACTGTTATTAAAAGCCCCTATTAAGCTGTTATTAGGGGAAATGGGACACAATGGGATGTTGTAAATTAGGCATGTATTTCATATTTTGAAAAGGGCACGTGAACTTTTCCAGCCAGCAGTGCCCGAGAGAGCACTGCCTGGAACATACATGCGCCCACCCAGCAAGGAGAAGGTGGCAGTTCCCAAGAACAGGAGCCCAGCCCTCCCTAAAGAAAAGGCCATTTCCTGGACCATGTTTCCCGTGAGTAACAGATCCGAGTTTTGATGAGGTAATCTCCAGACCTGATAATTCTGCAGCATTGAGGGACTGCCTTAAAGAAGGGGCTTTAATTAAAAGAGGCAGTGTTCCGACGCAAGAGGCTGTGGATTGGGTGTGAAGGGTCTTTCTGTGTGTCCGCAGGAGAAGCAGGTTTCCTGATGTTGGAAGCTGGGGGGGGAGGGTGGGGGGGGCACAGAGACAAAGAAAGAGAAGAAGAAGAAGAAAAATGAGGTAGAGGAGGAGGAAGAGGAACGGAGGAAAGAGAAAGGGAGGGGAGGGGAGGGGAGGGGAGAGAAAAGCTTTCAGGCCACATATTTCTTTCTGATCCCAAATCCCCTTTCAGAATTTACTTCCTGAGAAAGATGAGGAGCAACCAAAGAAAACAAAATTTCCTTTGCCAGAGTCCTCAATTCATCTAATATGCACCCACTGAATGCCCACTGCATGCCAGGCCTCGTGCCAGGGTTTGGGGATACAGGAGGGCTACGAGGCAGCTGCTCTTCTCTGGCTACAGAAGATGACCATTGTGGCAGATACTTGAAGAGCTTTCTCAGCATGTATTGTAACCCCTTTCTGTCATGCAGAAGCCAGAAATCTAAAATCTTTCTCAGACTCCCTTGCAGCTGGAGAACAAGATGTGCCTTTTTTTTGTGCTCATCACATGCATGGCAACCGGGGAGAGGCAGGCTGCAGGGCAGTGGGCACTTTGCTGGTGTGGATCAGAGGAAAGGTGGCTGTGGAGCCCCCCTTGGCCGGATGACTTCCTGATTCCATGGGCAGCTTCCCACACCTACAGCCTCCTGACAGTGGCAGACCCAGCAGCAGCAGGCTTAGGGCCTCAATTCTGTGGTGACACTCTGGGAACCACCCCTGGAAGTACAGCCTATCATCTGCTTCTTCAGACCTCTTGATGACTCTACAGGTCATTTGATCCTTTGACTGCTAAGGCGTATGATGAACTGCATTGAGTACGTAACAGACAGGGTCAGTGTCCTGCAGGGAGCAACCCAACCAGGGGCGTTAGTAAATGTTTAATCCCTGTTCTTTGGAGGGAAAAAAGCCCTAATAGCATTCACTGATTTCCATGATGTAAATATTCCCTGAGTGGCTGATGTACATACCCTTCATGTTGCATTTTAACCCTATGAATAGGATAGACGTAAACAACTTCAAGAGCATAGAGAGTATCAGTTTAGTAAAATAATTCGATGAGATGTGTTTGTTATCTTTGTCTTTCATATAATTTATTTAATTATATGTTTGTAAAATGGAATTTTTAATAATGGCTGTATTTCACGACCAGCTAGCAAAAATTCTTGAAAAGTTGACAATCGGCTCTTAGGAGCTGGTAGGAGATGACTCCAGCACATCGCTGATTCTGACCCACCCCAGAGGTCCGTGGCAGGTAGATCCTGGTATTCCAATGGCCTCTGAGTCTCTCTGCATAAAGTTCCCTGGCTAAGGTGGCCTGGTGGCCCACACCAGGAGTCACCAAAGTTCCAGAGAGTTAATGCCCAGAAGACACTCTACACCAACTAGGGATGGGAGGTGGGGAATAAATACCCAGCTTCCTCCGACCAAAGGTACAATTTTGAGATGTGGTCCTCAGCTTCTCAGAGAACCCGAGGGAGACTGTACCCTAGTTGCCCACAGCAGCAACCCACTCACTAATGTACCTTTAATTGGTATTCTCCTTTGTTGTCTTACTTCCCCACTCACACATCATGCTTCCTGTGGTCACTCCCACATAAAACTCCTTGCACCCTAATTCTTGTCCCAGAGTCTGCTTAGGGAAAATCCATACTATTACAAGGTGGAATTCACGCTACAATACAAGCAAAGTGCCTAACACAGGGTAGGCACAAAAAAGAGTATAAACAAATGTGTTTTAGATTTTTCTGAGCAAATACTCATGGGGCGTGACGATTACCGAGCACCCTGTTAAGTGTGTCAGCCGTGGCGTTTAGCCCTCCACACACTGCGTCTGACTTCAGCATCACAGCAATATTTGTGGGCAGGTGGAAGGATGTGCCTAGGCCACTCACTTATAAGAACCACACAGTGTAAGCACTTCAAGGGACCTTACAGATCGCTTGGTCCAGTGCCCATATTTTTCAATTACAGAAACTGAGGCATGAGAGGGGGGAGAGATTCTCCAAGGGTCACTTTGAAAATCAGCAGTGGAACTAGAAACTGGCCTCTTGGTTGCCAGTAGAGGTCCCTGTCCGCTGCGGTGAGCATGGCCTCCTGGCCCTGAAGCACTCTCCTCGGAAGGATGCGAAGAAACTGTCATGTGCTTCTGGAGACTCCCGATCCCCTTCCCCAGGGCCGTGGAATCATCTCAGCTCAGGGGTTTGCTGAGTGACGATTCCCTGGGCAGTGCCGTTAGAAATTCTAAAGCTGAGACCAGTCCTCATAACAAGAGTGGCTGCAGCGAAAGCCCCAGGGCCATCAGAATCCATATCTGAATCAGCACCTCACACAGCGGCCCCTGTGTAGCCTCGAAAGGAGTGAGACTCGGTCAGGGAGCAGCTTCCACCCTCAGAGCCTTGGGCTCAGTGACTCTCAGGGGGAATCATGCTTACTCTTCAGCTGAGACACCATAGGAAAGTTTCCTAACCGTCAGCAAAGTCTGTGATGGAGCAGAGAAGGAGCACTCACATTATCATGCCACCAGGGGGAAATGTGTCAGCACTGAGTCACTCAGAATCTTACTAGCACCCCAGGAAGTGGGGTTGTTATTCTCATTTTCGAATGAGTCCATCAAGGCTCAGGAGGGTTAAATGACGAGCCCAAGGTCACATGGATGCTAGTATAGCTGGGCTTTGAACTCAATTCTGATCGAAGAATCATTTGAAGGATTCTTACAGCCCCACGGAGGCCCCCACTAAAGAGCACTGGAATGCCACAGGAAGGCAAAGAGATGTCAAGCTCCTGGTGAGCTCATGAACTGCAACCAATACAGAAGGGCTGGAGCGTAAGGGACCCTGCAGGGCACAGCGGCAAGGGCTGCTTGGATTAGTAGGAGATCAGAGTGTGAAGAGCCTTGAGGTAAGACTAGTGGGTTTTGTGTTGGTTCAGTGAGCAATTGAGAGCCATACACTGACATAGGATGAGTCTCCTCACTGAGCTGAGGTGCCCCAGAGCCCATGACTGTCACTGATGAGAGGTTAGTATCCTAGCAGGTGGAGCAGAGAGAATTATTCTGAAGAATCCAGAGTCATGGAGGACAAAGGCAAAAGCCAGAGATTAGAACCAGAGACTCAAATCAAGATTTAGAGCTAAGAGATAGATGCCAGACCACAGACAGGGGACAAGACTAGAGAGCAGATACTGGGTGGGCAGGGATATGGTGGAAATGGAGTACAAAGGGTACCTGAGATGACAGCTCAGGACATCGGCTGTCAACGAGGCGAGGGTGTCACCAGCCCCTTTTTGTTGGCTCTTACTTACAGGTTATGAAGCCAAGTTAACTGGTCAAGAGTCCCAGAATGGACTGGATGTGTGTAAACCAGGAGTGTCCTCTCTGCTGTTTATGGGCTTTTCTGAGGGATTAAAGTGGTCAAAGGGCTATGGATGTGGGATCTGGGGATGGCGATTCAGTGTAGGCTGTCCAAGCAGGACTCAGAATGAGAACCCAGCATTCTCTGAGCTCCAACAGGTCACAGCTCTGTGTGGATATATAGATGGGGTAGAGCCTCCTAGGACCTCTCTATGGCATAATATTCCAGGCCACAGGACACAAGCTTGAGTGGAGATTGGTGTTGCCTAGAACCATGGCCATATGTCCTTGGACAAGCACACCTCTCTCTGGGTGAAATTTCTCTTTTGTTCCCCTGGCAAAAGTAGCCCTTCCTGCTCTGGCGCCTGCCCCGGTGACTCTTACCACCAGGCAATCTGGGGATGCTACAGTCTTCCATGTTGCTTCCTAGAAAATCAGGTGCCCAGCCTCCTGACCTGGCTTGGAAGGATGTTGAGAATTTGAACCATAAGTGATGGTGGTGGGAATGGGGCCATTCGATGCTGGGGAAAGAGCAGGAACAGGTGATGAGAAAACACCTGATGGTTTCTGGGACAAGTAAACAGATAGGTGAGCCTGGAAAATAGAGTAGGGCACAGCAATGTGGGAGGAGACAGAAAAGAAAGGGAGTGAGTTTAGTAAGGTAGGCATGTGTAGACAGATTGTCAAAGGCTTTGATGATCACATCAAACAATTAAATTCTGTGCTTAATGAGGAATCAATGGAGAGCTTTTGGGCAGGTCCAGATCTGCACTGGAAGAACATTCCTGTGGCTATTTGGTGAGAGGCCATGGGGGCTGGGCAGACATAGACCAGAAGTAGCCCCAAAAGCCGTGTGGAGTCCAGTGAAGAGACTGTCACAATAACCTGATCGAGAAATAAAGTGGCCACAATAAAATTCCATGGCGACAAGAATGCCCCGGCCCTGGAAAAAAATTCAGGAGATGCCCTTTCTTGTTGTGGTCTATATATTCTGGGCCCTCCTGTTAAACCCTGGCAGTTACCAAGCAGAGTGACATCATAGAACATCCTCTGCCAGATAAAGATTTTAGGTGAAAAAGGAATTTAAACCTCTTTTCTTTTACCTATGTCGCCCATTGAAAAACGCCTGTCCAGCCAAAACTCAATTTCTAGCTTTTTAATCCAAGTGCAAATGGATTGAAGGCTCAGATAACAACATAAAATTGGTTAATCAACTTTCATCCCATATTTATATTGCAACAGGGAGATTTTACGGTTTTCTGCAGCCTGGCCCAGTGTTCTGTGAAAGCCAGCCAGCATTTTACGTCCCCTTAAAATTGCAAACCAGAGGCCCCTCTGCTGTCAGTGACCCGTCGCGCCTCCCGCTAACCAGCTTTCTCGTCTGTCTGGACGGGGCAGCCAGTGCAGTTCTCATTCTGAGCGCGTAAGACCCTGCAGGAAAAGGTTTTATGTTTTACTCGAGAAATGAAAATCGCTTTTTGCTCCCATCATCACATCACCATGGAGAGATGCCAGTGAAGTCATGGTATGGGTAAAATTACAGAAAATATTTTAAACTTAATATTCTGTGTCAGGCAGACCCACACTAGGCTCGTTGTAGGCCTGGTTAAATCTCGCTCTTGGCTTCCTATCATTCACAGGATAAGGTCTAACGCTTATATCCTGGCGCACAAGGCCCTCTGGAATCTGGCCCCTCCATCTCTTTTCTCAGGAAGTAATTTTTCGGAACCTAGGAGGTGCCTGTTGCAGTGCCAGGTCCCGGGTCTACAGCTGTGAGCAAGACGCACCAGCCCTCCTCTCATGGAGTGTGCATTCTAATAAAGAAGACAGACAAAAACCACATGGATCCAAGAGAAAGAAATGAATACAGACTATATACAGGCTATGGGGGAAAAAGAAAGTAAGAAAAGACTCAGAGAATAGGTGGGAGGAGGATGGGAGAGGAAATGGGGAGATGCTTATTTTAGAAGTGGTAAGTTTGCCAGGCAGTGTGAACAGCATGTGCAAAGGCTCAGAGGAGAGAATGAGGCTGGCAGGTTTGAGAACAAAGAGGAGGAGAGTGTGGTGAAAGCTTAGGGAGAAAGAAGGCAATTGATAGGATGTGAGGTCTGAGAGGCTGGCAGAGACCAACTCAGGCAGCTCTTTGTGGATCATGCGGGTCTGGGCTTTATCCCGAGGGCAGAGGGGAATGATATGCTAAGATCTGGGTTTCAAATAGATCTCTCTGGCTGCCACATGGAAGACAGATTAGAGAAGAGCAAAGGTGGAAGTAGAGAGACCCACACTGTGGCTTCGGCTCTGGTTAGGGTAAGAGATAACAGGAGCAGAGGAGGTAATCGAGAAGGGTAAACGAGCTGACAAGAATTTTGCCTCTCCACCCTTATTCTCCCACTAACCTTGCTCGCCAGCCTCCTGAGCTTCACTCTGTCCTGTGAATGCCTCATGCTCTTTCCTGACTCAAGCCATTTCTCCCTTCTCCCTCTAGTGAACTCCTATTTATCCATCAGAACCCAACACAAAGTTCCCCTTTCCAGGCCCTCACCCCCGAAAGGGTTCACTCTCCCTCTTCTGTGTGTTCCTATCATATTATATCACCACTGACTTTAATATATATGATTGTAATATATCACAGGACAGTTTAATTATTTAAAAAATAGTTTTCATGTTTATTTTTCCTTGCTAAGTTTTAATGCAAGGACAAACTCTAGATTTCTGAGTTCCTAGCACACTCACATTTTAAAAAGTATCCCTAATTAATAGTAAATGAATAAACTGTGGCCAACGAAATGAAGCAAATGACCTGGCTTCAGAAAGAATCTGGAATTATCATATTGAGAAATGACCATCTTTGTGTGACTTTTTCTCCCTGCACAGACTGCCCTGATATCTGAGAAATAAATGCTCAAATATTTAAAAGGAAAAAAAAAGTCTCCCAACTCTAGTATCCATTCTTGTGGCTTGAGTCATTTATGGAAATTATGATCAACGCTAACTTGATAATTAAAATAAAATCGAATACTATTCACTAGTGTTCAGGCTTGGTAGGAGGAAAGAGGAACCTTGTGCATATCCAAGCTGCTCTAATTATGTGCTCCTTGTAATCAACATTACTTTTCCTGGTTACATTTCACAGTTAATTTGTTTTTCCCACACAAATCGAATTCTGTACCAGAGATGCAAAGTTTATTGTATTACTGCACTTTTTTTTTTCTTTAGGTTCTAGCTTAAAAAAAATACAATCCCACACGTACAATTAGTTTTAAAGAATGAAATTCACCCCACGTGGGTTTAATATTAATGATATTTGTTTATTATTGGATGATCTGCCTTCAGTAAGTGGCACAAATAGGAATTGGCTCCCAATCTTAATGTATTTATTTTCATAAGCCAAATAGCTATAAACAACATCAAATGTAATTCTCCAGAATGGTAACAGGTTATTAACTTCTTAAGCCATTCCCTAATGGGCTTTAAATCTCTAAAAAACAGTGAGTTCTAAAGCTAAGGAGACATGGTAAAATTCCCGTCTGCCTGGGAAAACCAGCCGGCCTTGGGATTCCCCAGTACCTGGAGCAGGGCCTGGCATGGGGGTTTTTCTACAGCTTCTCTGGGATTCCAACCTGAGTTACTTCCTCCCCAAACCTCTGCCCATTTCCCCACTCCTTTTCCACGGTAAAGACAGACTTGGGTTCCATTAAGTCTTGGGTCATTATGCGGGTGAACCAGAAGCAGAGTGGGGCAGTGAGTCAGGGGTCTGTGCCTCAAGCCCCAGTTCCCAGTATCTAAGAACAAGTCCTGTGCCCAGCCTGAGCCCTAAGATCTTCCAGAGCAATCAAGATTGGACCTACAGTGACCCAACACTCTCTGGGTGACATCATTCTGAATGTACAAAGGGTCACCAGGCCATTGTCCACCCAGGAAGGTGAGAAGGGTAAATGAAGGGCAAGCGAGAAGGAACTAAGGTGGGGTGGAGAAAGGGGACAGGGTGGCTCTGGAAGCACCAGCTGTTTTTAGTCAGATGGGAATTGATCTTACAGCAAAACATCTGCTCTCTGCAAGCCCATCTGTTTCTATGTATTCCACGCATTTTTCTTGCCCTCTCTGTCTCTCTTTCTCTCTAAACCATTATGGGGAGAAAATTCTGTCTCTGTTCAATATAAGGGAAATGCATTCCGTCTCTTGCTGGCCCAGGGAAGGAGGGAACAACAAAACCTTCCCGGCTTCCTCTTACTGCACTTTGTGCGTATGCTCTCTGCTCCGGCTTCTTAGAATGAAGGACTCAGTTCCCAGCCTCACAAGGGCTGACCTTCTTGCTCCCTCACTCCCTAGGTCTGAACCTCTTCTCTTCTGGACCTGCTCGTCCGTCAAGCCCAAGCTCAGCATCCTTCTCGAGGAAGGCTCTGGCGTCTGGTAGGTGCGAGGTCCAGAGGCAGAACTGAGGCATGGAGATCCTGGGAGGACCAGGGCAGAGATGAGATCCTGAGATGAGGAGACCAAGGCAGAGAGAGTGGAATTAGTATGATCTTCAGGGATAGCTATTTAGCTGGTCACTTTCTATCTGGAGTGACCTTTGACTCTCTTGACTCAGCCCTTCGGGATGGTTTTCCAGGGTCTTTGCTTCCCATAGACCAGTATTTCCACATCATCCAGGGAGCTTGATAAGCATGCATATTTCTGGGCACCATGTTGGAACCAAAAAATCCATGAACGGAGGGTGTGGTCCAGGAAGATGCAGTTTTACAAGCTCCCCAGTTGATTCTGAGATACCCTAGGGAGTAAGATCCCTGCTCTATAGGAGAAATTGCACAGGACTGGGAATTGACCACATGGGTTAAAACATGCCAATGTCTTTCTAGTTCCTGGCCTTGGACCCCCTAGGCTTCTGTCCACTAATCTACAAAATTCAGACAATGAATTTACTTAAAGGACCATTGCATGCAGGCACTTAGTGAATCAGCAGATGTAAAATCAATGAGCCCCAGGCCTGGCACAAATCAGACATTCAACTGACATGAGCCACCCTTAAAAAGAAAGGATCTCTAGGCAGGACCTGGCAGGGGTTCAAAAGCCAATTTAAGAAATATTCCACAGTGATCAAAAAAGGAAAGTCCCATATTTGGTAGCAATGGTCAATCATTTCCAAATGGTAACATTGGTCTGAAGGTAAGAGTCAACACGACTCCCAGGTATAACTGTCATTATTTTTTTCCCCATTACACATTTAAATAATTATTTTAAATGTTTCAGGTTTGAAGTCCCTACCCCACAAGGCCATTATCTGATCAGAGGATCAATGATCCCTTGGCATCATGCTGAATTCAGGACAATGACAAGGGAGGCTAACCCCCTCTGTCTCTCCAGTGGATACTGCAAAGGACTTTGCAGTTAGCTTAGGCTCCATATTTTCAGCCTGAGATGCAGTCTGGGCAGACAAAACCCCAACTCAAACCCTACCCCCAACCCCATTGTTCAGAACTGGCAACTGAGACCTAGTTCAAAGCTCGAAAGACCACTCAATCTCAAGACTAAGATATCACTTCACAGGTATAGTGTAATTTAAACCTCTCAAAGGGAAAACATTCTGAGATCCTTGTATTTTGGGGGGAGGAGAAAGGAAAGAAATACTGTTTAGCCTTAGTCTTTGTTGATTAAGCACACATGTTAAACATTTATGGGTAATGTATCTGCCAAAGGAATGAAATAGAACATATAACTTACAAACCTGAAGGGGAAAAATAAATAGAACTTGAGCAATTCAATACAAAGCAGGAAAAGAGAGGAAAAAAACCAAACGCCAAAAAGCAGGGTAGATGTAAAATATAAAATAAAATGGTGGAAATAAGTCAATATCTATTAGTGTTCATGAACAAATGAACTCTCTTTTAAAAAGGCAGACATTCTCAGGTTGGGTTGGAAAAAAATCCAACTATATGCTATTTATAAGTCACACAGAATGTTTGAAAGTAAAAGCATAGGAAAAGGCATACCAGTCAAATACAGCCAATTCTCATTATTCTCAGCAGTTACGTTCTATAACTATGTTTATGTTCTATAAAGTCGCTGTGAACACTAAGTCAGTGAATAGTGAATGATTGCTCCTAGGGGAAACACAGGGTTAGGTTCCTGCAAGCCTCTGGTCACAAGATTTTCATCAACCGATCAATACATAACCTTGTTTTACGTATATGTCTGTTTAAAGACACCTTATTGAATACGTATATATATGTAGTTGACTCATTAATGTTGAACTCATGACCAACAGCACTATAATTTCATGCCTGAAGGAAGCTTATCTAACACACAAATTTTCTCCATAAGGCACATCACAGCCTTCTTGCACTTAGGAACACTAGTCAGCACTTCAACACTATGCTTGGGGGCCATTTTAAACAGCACAATCACCGAAAAAAGCACAAAAATGCAAAAAATGTGGCACTAAAAAGACCATGGAAAGGACACATTTACAGTACAAGAGCTGCAACAAGAAGGCAGGGTGTCACTTTGTTTGATCTCAGCTGGGATCGTGCATGTCGAATGACTCAAATATTTCGCCTCTATGCACATGTCTATGAATGACCAAGAAAGTGCCATGAGTGTTGATTTGGAGGTTACAAACAAATTTTAGAGAGCAGGCATATTCCCAGAGTCCATGAATAATGAGGATCAATTGTATTTGTAAAAAGAAAAGTGGTGTATCTATGTTAATATGCCAATGGAGAAAGGATGATAGCCAATAATGAAGATGGGAGAATTGGCCATTCCTACAGGAAGAAAATTAAAATAAAATAAAACTAGATACCAACTTCATGACACACAAAAAATTAAATCCAGATGGTTTCCAATCAAAAACCCAAAAGGTGGGGCTGGCCCGGTGGCGCAGCAGTTAAGTGCACGCGCTCTGCTTTGGTGGCGCGGGCTTCGCAGGTTCGGAACCCAGGCGTGCATCGACACAGCGCTTGTCAAGACATGTTGTGGCAGCATACCATATAAAGTAGAGGAAGATGAGCACAGATGTTAGCCAAGGGCCAGTCTTCCTTAGCAAAAAAAGAGGAGGATTGGCATCGGATGTTAGCTCAGGGCTGATCTTCCTCACCAAAAAAAAAAAAAAAAACCAAAAGTTATGTGTGTGTGTGTATGTACTTGCTAAGTCAATTATAAAGTGGAAATATGAAGATCCAAGAAGATGGAAGACAATTTGGAAGAAGAATAAAGGAGAGAACGTGCTCTGCTAGGTCTCAGGACTGATTATAAGCTTAACTAATTAAGGCAGTGTGGTATTAACACAATAATAGGCAGACCAATGTAATAAAACAAAGAAGAAAAGGGCCCATGTGTACAGACGCTTGATTTATGACAAAAATGCTGCCACAGAGTACTGGGGAAAGGAGTCTTTTCTATTAATGAGGGTGGGAGAACTGGATATCCACAGGGAAAGAAATGAAACTGACCTCTATCTTACACCTTAACCTCAACTGGAAACAAACCAAATGTCCAGTAACAGTAGAATGGATAAACGCACAGTGGTGTATTCACCCAATGAGGTAACCCACCATCATGAAAATGAACACACTTGAGCTATACCTCATGTAGACTAAACTCACAGACTGAATATTGAGGAAAAGAAGCCAGGCATGAAAGATTACATGCTGCATTCCTCCATTTATATAAAGTTTTTAAAATATAAGCAAAACTAAACAATAAGGTTCAAGGATGCACACTTAAGTAAAACTATAATGAAAAGGAACAATATGATTGCCATCACAGAACAGTGACTAATTTGGGAAAAGTGAAGGCTTTATAATTGACAGGGAGCATAGGAAGGGTTTCTCCAGCCCTGATGTTTTATTTCTTGACTTAAGGCATGGTTACATTGTGTTTGCTTTATAATAATTAAGCTGTACAGTTTAATTTCATGAACTTTTCACAGTTAAAAGAGTTTTAATTTTTTAATCCACTTGAGTTAGGGAATTAAATGTATAAATAAAACCTTAAGTCTTTTGGAGGAAAATATTAGAGAATATATTTATGGCCCCAGGACAGTGAGGATTCCTTGAGCAAAGTGTAAAATGCACAATTACACCAAAGGAAAGATTTACAAATGTCTGTAAGAGAGAAGTTGCTGAAAACAGCATTAAAAGATAAACCAGGAACTGGGAGAAAATATTTTCAACACATATAAGCAACAAAGGGTTAGTACGCAGAAAATGTAAAGAACTTACCCATATTAACATATGAAAACATAATAATCTTTTCTATTAATCAGAGACAAAAATAAAAATCTCAATGAGATACTATTGCATGCTCATAAAATTGTCAAAAGTTGCAACGTGTGATAATACCGATGTGGAAAATGGGATCTATTATTTTGCTGATAGGTGTGAAAATGCGTACAAACTCTTTGAAGAGCAATTTGGAAGTATGTAGTGAAACTGAAAACACACATTTCCAAAGACCCAGGTTATCTGTCTCTGAAACATGATGAAGAGAAATTCTTACATGTATGTGTAAGGAGATAGAGGGAAGGATGTTTTCTGTAGCAACTCAAGTGTTCATCCAAAGGAGAATGGATAAATAAATCACAGTATTTTCAAAAATGGAATATACCCTATAGCAGTTAAAAATGAAAGAATTAGATTCTACATGATCCATATGAATAAATCTCAAAAACGTAATATTGAAAGATGGAAAATAGTAAGTTGCAAAAGAACAAATGTACCATTTTATATATGTGTGTGTGTGTGTGTATTTTTTTAAAAGCATGTACTACATTCCTAGGTAATAAAAACAAAAAACACGTACAGGAAGAAAACATATCAACTTTAAAATAGTGTTTACCTCTAGGTAAGGAGATAGGGAGGGAAATGGAATCCTGAAGGGTTACAAAGATGACTTCAACAGTGTCATGTTTTATTTCCTTTAAAGAAAATGTGAATCAAATGTGGCAAATCATTTCTTTGTCTACATCTGTCTAGTGTATATATGTGTGTTTGTTTCATCATCTGTATATTTTAAATATTCCAGAGTTCCAATAAAAATAGAATAGAATAAAACAGAGAATATGCCATTCCCTGCAGAGTGGTGACACTACCTAACACATCTTGCACACATTCGAGTTTCGATATTTTATTTTGTTAAAGTCCCTGGGCTCCACTGGGAACAAGTCTGGGGTAAGAACAGAGGCTGCAAGGCCCCCAGATGGGTCTGCGCCTGCATGCAGCCTGTGCTTCCATTGGCTACTCCTGAAACGCAGTGCGAGGCCAGGTGTGAGCGCGAGTGCCTGCCTCTGTGCAACTTCCCACCTCCGTCATCTCCCTTCTCTGGGCCTGGTCAGTCAGTGGCTGTGCTTCCTCCTCCGGGGTCCCACTTTGCACCACCCTCCAGAGCGACATGCATTTCACTGTGTGGTAATTGCTATTTAGGTGTCTGTCTCCCCTACCAGCCTGGGAGCCCCAGGGCAGTGGCAAAGTCTTATTCATCTACTGGCACATAGGAAGTGACAACAAACATAGGCTGAATTGACCATGCATGCCATGTTCCCAGGATGCTGGCGACTTTGGTAAACTGGGAGTCTGGTCCTAGGGTTGTTCTGTACCTCCTCCCCCGGGGGCATCTGGGAGCCCTGGGATCCGTCTCTTATAAGTGGATCTCTCCATGAGTCCAGTGGGCTGTGTCTTCCAAGCAGGAGGGAGCCTAGAGCAGAGTCTGTGCTCCTAGCCTCTTCTCTATGATTACACATCACACCAAATGGTGCGAACACTAACACTGACGCTGCTCACATTTATGAATACTTCTGTACAGAGACCCAAGGGGACCATACCAACATGAAAATAGTCGTTGCATCAAATTGGGGAAATTATGTTTTTCTCCCTATTTTCCAAGCTTTCTGCAATATGGTTTTATTGTCCTAATAAAAACTTATAAAAAACATAAAAACGCTATTTCTTCTAAGGATGGCAAGTGTTTCAACGTTTCAAAAGATTTAATTCCTCACCCTTCAAATTTTCCCTTTGAAATGACCAATAAGTATATAATCAGAATATATGTAGAATTAGAATATATGTACACATATATATCATTAAAATAGATAATACCTAAATAATACAGGCAACAGTAAGATGAATGAGCCAAAAATTAAGTATTATTTCTGCAAGAAATCCTGCAGGCAGGATAAAAAAAAATAGATTTCCAGTTTTCATGCTCAAGGTGGAGGCCCAGAATCCATGTGTCTACCCCTGGTGATTCTGATTCAGACCACAGTTTTGGAAAACACTGAGCTAGAAGAACAAATTAGTCTGGAGTTGAGTGCCTACTTAGGAAAAGCGACTGTGATGTAAGTGTATAGAATCTGAAAATCGGGGGGGGGGGGGTGGAAATACATAGAGGGAGACAAAGGGAGTGGCCCACAGCATGGCTGGAAGCGGCTTGAACTCCCCGATGCAGAGGGAGCTCAAGTTAAGTGAAGACATTCAGGGGACAATGGAGTGGGGTCTATCTATCTAGAGTGGGAGGGACAGAGGAGGAGAGCAGTGCCCCAGGTCACCTCCACAAACCTGGGAAAGTCACACCCCCTCCATCCCAAGATGTCACTGATCCCACCAACTGTAAAGAAGGCAGGTCCTCAAGCAAGTCAAAATCCATCTCCAGAAATGCAATTTCCCATTCTTCTTGGACCCGAGTATTTGAACAAGCAACCATTCAAACTCTGCCAGAACTCATTCTTCTCCCAACAATGGGCAAATAGACCTTCTCTCCAAGAATGAGGAGTAAAAGTGTCCCCCAAAATTCATATGTTGAAACCCTAACATCCAATGTGACTTGTATCCCAATGTGGAGATAGGGTCTTTAGAAGGTAATTAAGTTAAATAAGCTCATAAGAGTGGAGCCCTAGTCGGATAGATTGGCGGCCCTACAGGAAGAGGAAGAGAGAGTGCTCTCTCTCTCCACATGCACACACAAAGTAAAGGCCATATGAAGACGCAGCAAGAAGGTGCCATCTGCAAGCCAAGGAAGTGGAAAATGAACCCTGCCAGAACTTGATCTTAGACTTCTAGCCTCCAGAACTGTGAGAAACAAATTTCTGTTGTGTAAGCGATCCAAGCCATGGTATTCTGAAATGGCAGCCCCAGCAGACCGTATATATATGTATCTGTTAGGAGATTTTAAGTGCTGCAAAGGCCCCAAAGCAGGGTAAGGGTGACAGAGTGAGATTGGGTGGGGTGGTTAGGGAAGGTCTCTCTGATGAGGCCATAAGTGAGCAGAGACCTGAAGGAAGTAAAGGATCAAACCTCACATATTTCTGGAGAAAAATAGTTCCACTTATTGCAAATGCAAAGACCTTCAAGTAGAGCCATGCTCGGTGGCATTGAGCAATTCCAAAGAAGCCAGTATGGCCAGAACAGAGAGAGGAGGGGGAAGTTGATAAGAGAGAAAGTCCAAATAAGAGAGGAAGGGAGGGGGTGGAGGAAGACCATGGGGCCTAATAGGCCATGGTAAGACTTTGGTTTTTACTCAGAGAGCATTGAGAAGCCATAGGAGAGTTTGAGACAGAAGAATGACAGGATGTGACACATTATGGAAGGATGGTTCTGGCTGTGAGTCAACGATGGGAGCAGGGTGGCATTTAGGAAGCCATTTCACAGCCCAGGTGAATGATGCTGGTGGCTTGGACCAGGGTGAGAACAGTGGGGGTGGGGAGAACTGGTCACATTCTGGATGTGTTTTGAATGTAGAGCCCAGGAAATTGGCTGTGGATTTCATATGGGGTATGAAAGAAAGAAGAGTCAAGGAGGACAGCAAAGCTTTTATCCTCAGCAACACAAATGATGGAATTGTGCAAACCTGAGAAGAGAGAAACTTCTGCAGGAGTTTGAGTGGATGGAGAGGATGGATAGCTTGGTTTTGGACATATTGGGATTCAGAGGCTAATAAGACTTCCAAGAGAAGATGTCCAGGAAGCAGCTGAGTGTCTGAGCCTGGAGTTCAGGGGAGAGTCTGGAATTGAGATGTAAGTTGGGAAAATGTCGGGGCCTTATTGAATGAGTTCACCAAAGGTGTGCATGTGGACGGAGAAGAGGTCCTAGAACTGAGATCTGGGCTGGTCCAGTGTTTATATGAAGGGCAGGGAAACGAAGAGGAAACAGCAAAAGAGACTCCAAAGGCACAACCTGGGAACCGGGAGGAAACCAACAGAGTGTGGCATCCTGGAAGCCACATGAAGGAGATGAAAATGGTCACTTGTGCCAAGTGATACTGCTAAGTCAAGTAAGACTGGGGCAGAGAACTGACCTTCAGGTTTTGCATCATGTAGGTGACTGGTGGCCATGACCCAAGCAGTTACAGGGGGATGACGGGGACAACAACCTGACTGGGGCTGGTGCAAGAAAGAACAGGAGCAGAGGATGCAGAGACAAGTGGACACCCTGTGTGAGGAGCTTGTTCTAAAGGCAGGCAGTGAAATGGGTGGGAGCTGAAAGGGAAATGTGGTTTCAAGAAGAGACTTTTTTTGTGTGTGTGTGAGGAAGATCAGCCCTGAGCTAACATCCATGCTAATCCTCCTCTTTTTGCTGAGGAAGACCGGCTCTGAGCTAACATCTATTGCCAATCCTCCTCCCTTTTTTTCCCCCAAAGCCCCAGTAGATAGTTGTATGTCATAGTTGCACATCCTTCTAGTTGCTGTGTGTGGGATGAGGCCTCAGCATGGCGGGACAAGTGGTGTGTCGGTGCGCGCCCGGGATCCGAACCCGGGCCGCCAGTAGCAGAGAGTGCACACTTAACCACTAAGCCACGGGGCCGGCACGAGACTTTTGTTTTAACTGGAGATACTATAACGTATGTGTACTGAGAGGAATGACCAAGTAGAGAGAGACCCACTAATTGCAGGAGAAAGGACAATTATAGGAGAATATTTTAACCAACTTTACAGTGGAGGAAGCTCAGGTTCAGAGAGGTGAAGTGATTTCACCAAGGCCACAAAGCTAGTTGGCTGTGGATCAGGACTCGGAGCAGATCTGCCCGGGTAAAGTCTGCATTCTTAATGATTTCCCCTATTTGATTCAAATCATCCCCCAACTCAAGTTCAAGTTTGCCTCTTCCTTCATGTAGCTTCCTTCAAACATCCAAGTGAGAAGTGATCTCTGCTTCCTCCCTGTGACCACTCATACAACCTAATCTTGATTTTTTTATTACAGCTATTCATTTCCTGTCTATTGTAAGTGTCTTGAAGGCATAGACTATGCATTATAAACCTCTTTATCCTTTCCACCCCTAACACGGTGCCAAGTGCATGGGAGGACCTCCATCAATGTTTGCTCCAGGTGGGCAGGTGGGAGGGAGAAAGGATAGTAGAGAAGGAGGAAGGGAGGGATGCCTTTCTCCCAAAGACTCCTCACAGATTTGACACCTCATATATTATGGGCCATTTATTCTGCCCCAGACTAGGAGAATGTATTTACTTTAAACTTTCCTCCTAGGAGCTGTTGCCTCTTTACTCATGTCTCCGACTGTTTTCTGGATCTGCTCCAGACCCAGCACTTCCTGTTAACAATAAATCAGACAAATGCTTGGCAAATGGGAAGGCCTTCCATGTGTGCACCTGTTATGTCAAGACCCACCTGGAGAGGAATTTTACCATCTGCTAATCGCAGCTGAGAAGAAGCTGCGGCCAGAGCCCATGCATTTCAATTCACAAGCTTTTGTGGGTCTCCTGCCCAAAGACAGATCCTGTGCTGGACAGAAGGTATAATAAGAGGAGCAAGACACCGTTCCTGCCTTCACCAGGGTCATGATCTCATGAGAAGGTGACTGCTAACAGCAGAGCCTGCCACGTGCTCTGATGGGGAAGCACTGAACACTGTGGGTATAAACACAGGAGCAGTACTTTAACCCTGGGTGGGTGGGTGGGCATGGTCAGGGATGCCCCATGGTGAAGATGAGCTTGTTATCCCAGCCAGCTATCCCTCCTTGCAGCATGAGCACCCAGATCTACACCTGCCATAGCTCAGACTTGGCCTTCTAGCCATAGTCAACCATGGACACCAAACCCCAGAGAGCATCAGGCTGGCCAGGACCACTGCTTGGCCCAGACCAAGACCATGCCTGAGAATGCCAATGCCAACCTCTCAGGAAGGAAAGCACATTCTGGCACAGCCCTGAGAAGTAACACCTTACTTGTCATTCAATAATAGTAGGCACAGGGAAAGGAGAAAGTCACTCTTTGGAGTTTCTCAGTGTTCCTTGGCCAACATGGGGAAGGGCATGGAGGTAGAAAAGAAAATCCCTGCGAAGGACCCTGGATCTTTCTGGAGATGCCACCAAGAGAAGATATTGAGAAGCAAAGCTGGATACGGCCAGAGCTGCAAAGAAGTCCATCTAGAAGGACAGTCATCAAATTGTGTGGTCTTTGCAAGGTCCCTTCAGGGCAAGGAATGGGGTTCCTCCAGCTTTAAGTTTTCTGATTTACATGCAAGACTTCATAGGATTCCCTTTAAAGAAATCTTTCCTTGGCTTATTTAAAATAATTTTTCTCTTTTCACAAATTTGGAAACTAAGACACAGAAAGGACAAGATACTCATTGAAAGTCACACAGCAAGTTACAGATGGAAAAAATAAAGCTTTCTGATTCCCAGCACAGAATTTCTGGATCCAGCCTCCGAGGCTGGGTAAATTAAGTGGGAACAGCCCTCAAAATGGGCCAGTCTGGAGTTCCAGAGACTACCAAGTAGGCAAGATGGTTACCTGAGCTGAGAAAGGCAGGGAGGGAATTAACTGCCCTGACTAGAGTGGTAGGTGCAAGCGTCCCTCCTGCCTAGAGAACGAGGCAGAAAGATTCATACGCTTTTATGGGGTTGAGGTCTAGTGCTGTCCAGGCCAGTGAATTGACATATGAGTCAGGAACACAGTCAGCTATTGAGATCACCAGGACCCCCCATCCCCATCTTCCTCTCTCCTTACACAGCTTTCAAAGCTCATATCTGTCAGATCTCTCCTTGAGGAGGCCTGATAGGCCAATACCATCTGCTCCTCCAGACCATTCCATAACCTATCTACTGGGGGAGAAGATAATGAATCAGACACAGCCCCAACCTGGATGATCACCTGCAGTAGGGGGAGGTAAAGGGAAAAGGAGGTTGATACACAAAGAAATAAGCACAATATAGGATATCACACATTATAATAGAGCTTTAAGAGGTTGAAGACATCTCAAGAGATGAACCCAGGAATTGCACAGCCAAGCAGTTTCCCTTGTGTTCTCTCAGACTCTGGTATTGAATGAGCCTTGGGTCTCCCTTGGAGTACTGTGAAGCAGAAAGTTCTTTCTAAAGCCCAGATCCAACATCGTTCTTCTGTTTAAAACACTTCAATGGAGCAAACTTTATGTCTTTGGTATCTTTCTTTGCTCTGAAGTCTACTTTAGCTGATACAGTTGGCCCTCCATATCCATGAGGTCTCCATCCATGTATTCAACCAACCGCAGATGGTGTACTAAGACTAAGGGACTTGAGCATCCAGGGATTTAGGTATCCGTGGGGGTGGGGAGGGGGTGTCCTGGAACCAATTCTCTGTGGATACTGAGGGACAACTGTATTATTATAGTCACTCCTGCTTTTCTTTGATTAATGATACATCTTTTTCTGTCTTTTACTTTCAATATGCCTATATCATTATATTTAAAGTGAGTTTCTCGTAGACAACATGTAGTTGGGACATGATTTTTAATCTGCTCTACCAATCTCTGTCTTTTAATTGGTGCATTTAGACATTTACATGTAATGAAATCATTTATATTTAGGGCTAAAGTCTGTCATATAATTTTTGTTTTCTGTTTGTTCTATTTACATTTGTGTTTTCCTTTTCCTGCCTTCCTGTGGATTATTTAAACATTTTTTAGAATTCCATTTTATCTATAGTGTTTTTGATTGTATCTCTTTGTATAGCTTTTTTAGCGGTTGCTCTAGGTATTACATTATACACAAATAAGTTATCATAGTCTACTGTGTCATCGTTTTACCAGTCTGAATGAGGTACAGAAATCTTACCTCCTTTTATATTCCTTTACCTTCCATTTATAATATAATTGTCTTAAATATTTCCTCTACATACGTTTATAATCACATTAGCCAGTGTTATAATTTTTGCTTCAAACTTCAAACATAATTTAGGAAACGCTAGAGAAGAAGGAAAGTCTGCTGTATTTACTTATATTTTTTATTATTGTCTTTTTTCTTCCTTCCTGATATGCTCAGATTCTTTCCTTTATCATTTCGTTTGCTTATAGAACTTTCTTTATCCATTCTTTTAGGATAGGTCTGCTGGCGACAAATTCTCTTAGATTTTTTTTCATCCAAGAATGTCATGATTTCCCCCCTGGTTCCTAAAGTATATTTTTTCTGGAGGTAGAATTGCATGTTGACAATTCTTTTCTGTCAGCACTTGAAAAACATTGTGCCCCTTCCTCTGGCCTCCTTGGTTTCTGATGAGAAATCCTCTGTCATTTCATTTGGTGTTTTCCCTGTATATAAGATATCATTTCCCTCTCCCTGCTTTAAAGATTTTATTTTTGTCTTTTCCAGAAATCTGAGTATGATGTTTCTTGGTGGAGATTTCTTTGGTTTTATCCTGTTTGAAGTTTACCCAGCTTCTTGATTCTCTAGGTTTACGTCTTTTGTCAAATTTTCAGCCATTACTTCTTTGAGTGATTTTTTTCAGGCCCACCCTTTTTCTTCTCTCCTTCCAAGACTTCAATTACACAGATATTTGATTTTTTTTTTTTTTTATAATCCCACAGGTCTCTGAGCCTCTGTTCCTTTGTTTTCAGCCTATTTTCTCTCTGTTTCTCATATTGGGTAATTTCTATTTTCCTATATTTGAGTTCACTGATTCTTTCCTCCATTCTCTCCATTCTGCTGTTGAGCCCATCATTGATCTTTTTATTTCAGTTATTTTAGTTTTCAGTTACAAAATTTACATTTGGTTCTTCTTTATATCTTCTCTTCTTTACTGAGATTTTTTTTATTTCTTTGCTGAGACTTTCTATTTTTACATTTGTTTCAAGCATTTTTGTAATTGTTCATTGAAACATATTTTTGATGGCTGCTTTAAAATCTTTGTCAGGAGGGAGACAAGATGGCGGCGTAGGCAGACTCTGAACTGACCTCCTCCCGTGGACACAGCCAATTTACAACTACTCGTGGAAAAATTACCCCTGAGACAGAACTGAAAACTGCATAAGAGGAACTCCTGCAACAACGGACAATCCTAAGTGAGGTGGAAGAGGCAGAGACTCCCTTCTGGAGAGGAAAAACGCCGCCTTCACAAGCCGCCAGCTTCACGGCCGCCGGGAGCAGCTCACAGGTACGCAGCCTCCCTGGAGGCGCGGGGTCCTGAGCCGGGGAGCGCCCCCGCTGTGGGCATTTTGTGGACCCAGCACAATAGACACCAGCGGCATAATATCTGACTTTGCCTGCTACTAAAGCATTGGGGAGCACCCCCAGAAAACCCGGTTGACAAAGAAACTAAAACTGGCTCTTAAAGGGCCCACGCACAAACTCACCCGTTCCAGAAAGCATCCTAAAATCACCAGAAAGAAAGGTGCACAGTGCTTCGGTGACAAGAGACTCACCTAATAGGCCCTGAGTGCATCTCAGTGAGGGGTGAGACCTCTCCAGGGACTGGGACATTGGCGGCGGCCATTGTTGTGGCCTGGTGTGAGCGTGCTGACACAGACGCCATTGGAGTTTTCCCTGAGACCTGCTAGCCCAGGGTCTGCTCCACCCACTAGAGCACCGATTTAATCCAGCTCAGCCAGGGCAGGCAGCCCACCCTAGAGACTGGCCCCACCCAACAACAAGCCCTCAGGCAACGTGTGGGCCTGCATAGATTGGTGACTGGATTCTCTGCAGCCTGGCAACTGAGCTGACTTGAGCGGAGCAGGGTGTGCACAAGGAGCGGGTGGAGAGTGTGGGGTGGTGGCGGAGTGTGTGGGGCTCCCGCCGTGGAGAGACTGGGTCCGCTTGGGGAGGTCGGGGCGCTCACACGGGGCAGGACTGTGTTGACTGTGTGTGTGGACCTGTGGGCAACAGGGCTTGTCAGCTGCAGAAGACTTGTGCTTCTCAAAGACCCACATAGGAGGTTTGCCCCACCTTCCAAAGCCTGAAACAATTGGGTGCTCCTGTGCCTGAGGGCAGCCCCACCCAGCTGCAATCCTCAGAGAGCTGACAAGAGACCTAATAGGCTAGAGGTTTACAGCAATTCTAAGGCCCTGAGCCTAACAACCTGCCACACTGGGGGCCTACTCACTTAAAAGAAATACTGCAACACAAATGTGGTATTAGAACTTACAGCCAACTGTGCTGGGGCTCCCCACACCTGATAAAGAGACTGAAGGGCCCACAACAACTACAAGCAGCTGAGCATTACAACAGCTGGCCAGGAGCATAACTCAGCCTCCCTGGGCGCCTATAGGGAGAGCTAACAGGCCACAATAGAAGGACACACGTAGCCCACATAGGGGCCACCCCTGGAACATTGAGAACTGAGGGAAGCACACTGGAAGCCTCCTAAGGCATCACTTACATAAGGTCACCTATCCAAGAGCAGGAGACGTAGCTGACCTACCTAATACGGAGACACAAGCACGAGGAAAGAGGCAAAATGAGGAGGCAAAAGAATACATTCCAAGTAAGGGAACAGGACAAAACCCCAGAAAAGGAACTAAGTGAAACAGAACTGAGCAACCTACCTGACAGAGAGTTCAAACTAAGAGTGTTAAGGATGCTCACTGATCTGGGGAGAAGAATAGATGAACTCAGTGAGAATGTCAACAAAGAAATGGAAGATATAAAAAGAACCAATCAGAAATGAAGAATACAATACTGGAAATGAAAAACTCATTAGAGGGACTCAAAAGCAGAGTAGAGGATACAGAAGAACGGATCAGTGAGCTGGAAGAAAGACTAGAAGAAATTACCCAAGGTGAACAGGTAAAAGAGAAAAGAATTAAAAAGAGTGAGGACAGTCTAAGGGACCTCTGGGACAACATCAAGCGCACTAACATCCGTGTTATAGGTGTCCTGGAAGGAGAAGAGCGAGACAAGGGGGCAGAGAATCTATTTCAAGAAATAATAGATGAAAACTTCCTAACCTAAGGAAGGAAACAGACATCCAGGTACAGGAGGCACAGAGAGCCCCAAACAAGATAAACCCAAAGAGGCCCACACCAAGACACATCATAATCAAAATGTCCAGAATTAAAGATAAAGAGAGAATCCTAAAAGCCGCAAGAGAATGTCAAGTTACATACAAAGGAAACCCCATAAGTCTATCAGCTGACTTCTCAGCAGAAACCTTACAGGCTAGAAGAGAATGGCACGATATATTTAAAGTGCTAAAAGGAAAAAACTTACAGCCAAGAATACTCTACCCAGCAAGGTTATCGTTCAAAATGGAAGGAGAGATCAAAATTTTCCCAGATAAGCAAAAATTAAAGGAGTTTGTCACCAAGAAACCAGTGTTACAAGAAATGTTAAAGGGACTGATTTAAGGGGAAAAGAGAAGACCACAAATAGGAAAAATTATCTATTTCCACGATTAGAATGTAATGGATACAAATGCACAAAAAAGAGGTTAGATATGATACAAAAACAAAAAAAGGAGGGAGGAGGGTAGTTAAAGAGTCCAGCTTTCAGACAGAGGTCAAACTAAAGTGACCATCAATTCTGTATAGAAGAAGTAAGGAACAGAGAAGGACTACTAAAACACTGAGAAAAAAAAAAAAGGTAAAAAATGGCAGTAAGTACATACTTATCAATAGCTACTTTAAACGTCAATGGACTAAATGCCCCAATTAAAAGGCATAGGGTGGCTGACTGGATAAAAAAACAAGACCCATATATATGCTGCATACAAGAGACACACTTCAGACCTAAAGACACTCACAAACTGAAAGTGAAGGGATGGAAAAAGATACTCCACGCAAATGGCAATGAAAAGAAAGCTGGGGTAGCAGTACTCATATCAGACAAAATAGACTTTAAAACAAAAACGGTAAAAAGAGACAAAGAAGGGCATTACATAATGATCAAGGGAACAATCCAACAAGAGGATATAACACTTGTAAATATCTACGCACCCAATGTAGGTGCACCTAAATATATAAAGCAATTATTAACAGACATAAAAACAGAAATAGACAGTAACACAATAATAGTAGGGGACTTTAACACTCCACTTACACCAACGGATAGATCATCCAAACAGAAGATCAATAAGGAAACATTGGCCTTAAACGACACCTTAGAACAGATGGACCTAGTAGATATATACAGAGCATTGCATCCAAAAACCGAAGAATACACGTTCTTTTCAAATGCACATGGAACATTCTCCAGGATTGATCACATATTAGGCCACAAAACAAGTCTCCATAAATTTAAGAAGATTGAAATAATACCAAGCATCTTTTCTGACCACAACGGTATGAAACTAGAAATCAACTATAGGAAGAAAATCAGAAAAGCCACAAATACATGGAGATTAAACAAAATGCTACTGAACAACGACTGGGTTAACAAAGAAATCAAAGAAGACATCAAAAAATACCTGGAGACAAATGAAAATGAAAATACGACATGCCAGAATTTATGGGATACAGCAAAAGCGGTTCTAAGAGGGAAGTTTATAGCAATACAGGCCTATCTCAACAAACAAGAAAAATCTCAAATAAACAATCTAAAAATGCACCTAAAGGAACTGGAAAAAGAAGAACAAACAAAGCCCAAAATCAGTAGAAGAAGGGAAATAATAAAAATCAGAGCAGAAATAAATGAAATAGAGACCAAAAAACAATAGAAAAAATTAATAAAACCAAGAGCTGGTTCTTTGAAAAGATCAACAAAATAGACAAACCTTTAGCTAGACTCACCAAGAAAAAAAGAGAGAAGGCACAAATAAGTAAAATCAGAAATGAAAGAGGAGAGGTTACAACAGAAACCTCAGAAATACAAAAGATTATAAGAGAATACTATGAAAAACTATATGCCAACCAATTCGACAATCTGGAAGAAATGGATAAATTCTTAGAATCATACAACCTTCCAAAACTGGATCAAGAAGAAGTAGAGAATTTGAATAGACCAATCACCAGTAAGGAGATTGAAACAGTAATCAAAAACCTCCCCAAAAATAAAAGTCCAGGACCAGACGGCTTCCCTGGTGAATTCTGCCAAACATTCAAAGAAGACTTAATACCTATCCTTCTCAAACTCTTCCAAAAATTGAGGAGGGGAAGCTCCTAACTCATTCTACGAAGCTGACATTACCCTGATACCAAAACCAGACAAGGACAACACAAAAAAGAAAATTACAGGCCAATATCACTGATGAACATCGATGCAAAAATCCTCAACAAAATACTAGCAAATCGCATACAACAATACGTTAAAAGATTATACACCATGATCAAGTGGGATTTATTCCAGGTATGCAGGGATGGTTTAACATTCGCAAATCAATCAACATAATACACCACATTAATAAAATGAAGAACAAAAATCACATGATCATCTCAATAGATGCAGAGAAAGCATTTGACAAGATCCAGCATCCATTTATGATAAAAACTCTGAATAAAATGGGTATAGAAGGAAAGTACCTCAACATAATAAAGACCATATATGAGAAACCCACAGCTAATATCATCCTCAATGGTGAAAAACTGAAAGCTATCCCTCTAAGAACAGGAACCAGACAAGGATGCCCACTGTCACCACTCCTATTTAACATAGTATTGGAAGTCCTAGCCAGAGCAATCAGGCAAGAGAAAGAAATAAAAGGGATCCAAATTGGAAAGGAAGAAGTGAAACTGTCACTATTTGCAGATGACATGATTTTATATATAGAAAACCCTAAAGAATCCACCAGAAAACTTTTAGAAGTAATAAACGAATATGGTAAAGTTGCAGGATACAAAATCAACATACAAAAATCAGTTGCATTTCTGTACACTAACAACGAAGTAGCAGAAAGAGAAATTAAGAATACCATCCCATTTACAATTGCAACAAAAAGAATAAAATACCTAGGAATAAACTTAACCAAAGAGGTGAAAGATCTGTATACCGAAAACTATAAAACATTTCTGAAAGAAATTGAAGAAGACACAAAGAAATGGAAAGATATTCCGTGCTCTTGGATTGGAAGAATTAACATAGTTAAGATGTCCATACTTCCTAAAGCCATCTATAGATTCAATGCAATCCCTATCAAAGTTCCAACAACATTTTTCACAGAAATAGAACAAAGAATCCTAAAATTCATATGGAACAACAAAAGACCCCGAATAGCTAAAGGAATCCTGAGAAAAAAGAACAAAGCTGGAGGTATCACACTCCCTGATTTCAAAATATACTACAAAGCTATAGTAACCAAAACAGCATGGTACTGGCACAAAAACAGACACACAGATCAATGAAATAGAATCGAAAGCCCAGAAATAAACCCGCACATCTATGGACAGCTAATCTTTGACAAAGGAGCCAAGAACATACAATGGGGAAAAGAAAGTCTCTTCAACAAATGGTGTTGGGAAAACTGGACAGCCATATGCAAAAAAATGAAAGTAGATCCTTACCTTACACCATACACAAAAATTAACTCCAAATGGATTAAAGACTTGAATGTAAGACCTGAAACTGTGAAAGTTCTAGAAGAAAACATAGGCAGCACGCTCTTCGACATGGGTCTTAGCAACATCTTTTCAAACACCACATCTGACCGGGCAAGAGAAACAATAGAAAAAATAAACAAATGGGACTACATCAAACTAAAAATCTTCTGCACAGCAAAGGAAACCATCAACAAAACGAAAAGACAACCTAACAATTGGGAGAAGATATTTGCAAACCATACATCTGATAAGGGCTTAATCTCCAAAATATATAAAGAACTCATGCATCTCAACAACAAAAAAACTACCAACCCGATTAAAAAATGGGCAAAAGACCTGAACAGACATTTCTCCAAAGAAGATATACAGATGGCCAACAGACACATGAAAAGATGTTCAAAATCACTAACTCTCAGGGAAATGCAAATCAAAACTACAATGAGATATCACCTCACGCCCGTCAGAATGGCTTTAATTAACAAGACAGGAAACAACATGTGTTGGAGAGGATGTGGAGAGAAGGGAACTCTCATACACTGCTGGTGGGAGTGCAAACTGGTGCAGCCACTATGGAAAACAGTATGGAGATTCCTCAAAAAATCAATGATAGAACTACCATATGATCCAGCTATTCCACTGTTGGGTATTTATCCAAAGAACTTGAAAACACCAATTTGCAAAGGTACATGCACCCCTGTGTTCATTGCAGCCTTATTCACAATAGCCAAGACTTGGAAGCAACCTAAGTGCCCATCAAGGGACGAATGGATAAAGAAGCTGTGGTATATATACACAATGGAATACTACTCAGCCATAAGAAACAACGAAATCCAGCCATTTGTGACAACATGGATGGACATTGAGGGTATAATGCAAAGTGAAATAAGTCAGAGGGAGAAGGCCAAATACCGTATGATTTCCTTCATTAAGTAGTAGATAATAACAACAATAAACAAACACATAGGGACAGAGATTGGATTGGTGGTTACCAGAGGGGAAGGGGGGAGGGAGGAGGGTGAAAGGGATAATTCGGTACATGTGTGTGGTGATGGGTTGTAATTAGTATTTTGGTGGTGAACATGATGTAGTCCATGCAGAAATAGAAGTGCAATGATGTACACCTGAAATTTTTGCAATGTTATAAACCAATGTTACTGCAATAAACAAAAAATTAAAAATAAATAAATAAATAAATAAATAAATAAATAAATAAATAAATAAAATCTTAGTCAGATAATTTTAACATCTCTATCATCTCAGTGTTGGCATTTATTGATTGCCTCTTTTATTTCAGTTTGAGATCTTTCTGGTTATTGGTACGATTTTGAAACCTGGACGTATGTTGGGTATTTTGTTATGACACTCTGGGGCTTATTTTAACCTTCTGTTTTAGCTGGCTTTTTCTGACGCTGCTCTGGTAGGGGAGGTGGGTCACTGTATCATTACTGCCAGGTGGGGTAGAAGTTCAGGTTTCCCACTTGACCTTTGTTGACAGCCAAGAGGGGTCACCTCATTCCTGTTAAACAGGTGGGAGTTCCATCTCCTCAATATCTCTCTATTGATATCACTCAATCTGGGAGGGGTAGAAATGACTCATTACTATTCCCCATTTGACCTCCACTGACACCAGAGAGTGTGTGATCTTGTTACAGATGGACAGTTGTCAAAGTCCTGACTCTCCTCCTCTGACACCACCCAGTAGGGATGGGGAGAGGCACTGTATTATTCCCATTGTGGGTGGAAGTCCAGGTTCTCCACATGGTCTCCACTGCAGAGGAGAGGCGGCTTCTTATTACCACCCAGCAGGGATAAAAGTCCCCATCTGAACCTCTCTGGCATTACCAGGCGATGGTTTCTCTGTACCCTCATCAGAGCCTGGTGAAAACGGAAGTCTAGGTACCCTGCTTGGTATTTGCTGGCATAGATGGGGATGGAGCCACTGTTTTTTCTGATGTTTTTGGCTAGAGTAAAGTGGTTATTGCATTAAAGTTTGCTGTCTTGTTAGGCTACCTCTTTTTCTTGTCCTTTGACTACAGAGAACAGGCTTTTGTTAGAGATTTTTTTGTCTGTACCTATTAGTGTTTCTGAGTTGCTGGATTCTCCAGCTACAAGTCTGGGATAGACAAAGCAAAGAGAAAATTCAAGGAACACATGATTGTGTCATTCCTTAGGTCCCGATATCTTTGGCTGGTCTGCCTTCTTCTTTCTACCTTTCGTTTTCTTCTTATGTTTGTTTATAATATTCAGTGTTTCTAGCTGTCCTTAGCAAAAGGAATAGGGATAAGTACATCCACTCCACCTTCCCATGAGTGGAACGTAACCAGATTAGGTTTAACAGTGAATATGCATTTTTTTCTAATCTGATTTTTCGTCATTCTATCGTGATGTAATTTCTTTAACTAAAACATTTATTAAAAATTAGAGTTATAAAGAATTTTTCTTAATGACATAAGTATGACGAAATGTGGTCATAGTAGCTTGATGGTTCTCATGAGGGGCCTTAGAGTCCACAGCTTTCATTCAAATTCTCATTCTTCCCCATACTAAAAGTTGTTTATTGATTTTTAAATATTTTTATTAGAGCATAATATACATACAGTAAAAGTGACCCATTTCTGGTATACAGTTCTGTGAGTTTTGAGAAATGCAAAAAGTTGTATAACCACCAACATGACCAAAATACAGAACAGTTTCAATTCTTATTTTAAAACAAACATACAAGCAAAAACTTCCAAAGCTCCTAAATACCTTCAGGATGTAGTCTAGACTTTTTTCCAGGGGTTTTGCCTCTGCCCTCAAGAGCCTAGAGTCTCACAGGAGAATAAAAGAGGTTAGATGAAGTGATTTTCAGCTTCAACTCTAACACAAGATATCTGGATTTTTTTCATGCTCTAATTCAAGGAGGAAAGAGTATGTATGTGCAGCACTAGAGGTACCAAAGGCAGTGGAAGCTCAGAAACAAGAGATACTCCAAGCTCCTTCTGTCCATGGACTCAGATAGTCTCTGTTATTTTGTTGAAAAACAAACCACTTCAAACCTTAATGGCTTAAAACAACAAACATTTATTGTTTCTCATAAGTCCGTGGACAGGTCTCCTGGTCTGGGCTATCTCATTTGATCTCTATGGTTAACTGGCAGCTCACCTGTGCTGCATGGTCTTGGACGACCTTGCTCACATTGCTAATAGCAGGCAGTATGGCTGATCTCAGGGGGCCTCAGCTGGATTTGCTCATCTTGGCTCCACGTGGTCTCTCATGCTCCAGCAGGCTAGCTCGGGCATCTGCACTTGGTAGTCTCAGGGTTCCAAAGAGCAGCAAGAGTGGGTGAGCCCCAATGTGCAAGCACTTCTCAAGTCTTTGTTTGCATCACATTTTCTAATGTCCATTGACCAAACTAAATCCAGATTCAAAGGAGTGGAGACTCTATTGCTTGTTGGGAGGAAGCACAAAGTCACATTGCAAAGGGGACTGGAAAAAGGGTTGGGAGAAATTTCTGTGGTCATTTTTGCCAACAATCTACCACCTTGTGCTAGAGCTAGAGACAACAAGGCACAGAGACCATACTGGATGACCAAGACAGAAACCCACAGAGGATATGGACAGGGCCTGAGGTTAGTTCTCCACTGCCATAGACCCGCTGCTAGCACACCTGGGGGAAGCCCTGGGTAGCTGGGTACCTGATAAACCTCAGCCTTTCTGGATCTAGTTCAGGTTCCCTATCTCCACCTGACCAATCACCACAGCTTTCTACCTTGTCCCCCGTCTCTGTTCTCACTCCTCCTATCATTAACCCATGTTGCACCCAGAAGAAATCTTCCAAAATGCTCTCCTTCCTCTCAAAAAAGAAATGATGCTCCTCACTTCTTACATAATAAGAGACCATGAGGTTGAGTGGTTAACACACAGGCTTTGAAATCAAACAGGCCTGCGTTCAAATCTGGATTCAACTATTAACTTTACGGGTGAATTTGGACAAGTTAATTAACTTTGCTAAGCCGCTGTTTCTCATCTACAATATGTGTGTTAAGAGTCTTGCACAAGGCCGGGCACGTGGTACAAGGCACCTTTGATCATGGTCCCATCCATGGTGGTAGAGCAAATGGAGTCCTAACCCAGAGGTGAAGATGCCCACAGCTTCCAGGGTGTCCAAAACAGAAGGGGATTGTTTTCTTTGTTAAGTTTTAACTTGCAACAGACAGAACCCTTGCTGCAAAGTAATTTATTTGTTGCCTCCAGGCTCATGTTTTGAAGGGCTCCCTGCTCTGTTCCAGGCTGATTTTCCAAACATTAACATATGTCAAGAGCTCACACAAAGCCAAGGATGTAAAACTGCTCTTCAGGAGAAGGCAGAGAGAGGGCAGTTCACAGAGTCAGGGGAGAGACAGGAGGCAAAGACTCTTGAGCAAGCAGGGTGGGACTGGGGAGCAGAGGAAAGATGAGTGCAGAGCCCAGGGTGGGAGGTAGGGGATGGTGCTCCAAGGGGGAAGTATGGATTTGCTCAATGAGAGTAGCAGCAACTATTTTTCAGAAACCACCTACTAGGTGCCACCTTCTTTATACATACCCCATTTAGTCTTTTCGAAGCCCATGTAAGGTTGGTATTACCCATTTCACAGAACATGGAACTGAAGTTCATAGATGTTAAGTAACTTGCTCAAGTTCACACAGGTAGCATAGGACAGAGCTGGGATTCAAACGTGGATCTGTCTGATTCCAGACACCACACTCTTTTCCCCAGACCTCTCCTCCCTGGAGAAGTCTACACTGTCAGAAGAGAAGTCTACACTATCCTTACTCTTTGTGGTGGTTCAACTCTCTTTTAACAGATTGAGAAACTGAGGCTTATAAAGATTAAGCAAGTTTCTCAGCTCTGACCAGTTTGCAGGGGTGTGAGGCTACTGAAGGAGCTGGTGGCAGTGATGGGTTTGGTGGCTGCGCTCAGGTTTAAGCCTGCGGCAAAGGAGGTGAATTGAATTATATGCAGAGCACAGAGCCCTCTGCAAATGCAAACCTTTAACTGGCTAATAGGAATCTGCTGAAAAGAAAAAGAAATAATCACCGCCAAGCCACAGTTCAATACATCCTGGGCTCATTGCTCTGATTGGCTTGACCTCTGAGATGCAAGACATTGTCATTGCAAGTGAGGAGGTGGAGGTTACTCTGGGATTAAGATTCATACAACCTGAATGCTTCAGGCTTTTGTCAAAGACAAAAGAAAGGGGTGTGCTTAGTGTTTAACCAGAATTTTATTAAACTTCTTTTTTAAACATGAAAACTCTGCATCTCAAAATATAATGGCATCTAAGGAGGAGGAGCTCAGGGAGTTTCCTTGAAGTGCACAGAGACCAAGAGGTTACAAACATTTCTACATAGACGGGGTATCATGAGGGCCTCCAAAAGCCCTTCGATGCTTGCAGGAGAGAAATTTTTACTCCCAAGTGACAGACGGGGAAACTGAGGTCCAGATGGTATGAGCTGTTCAAGATCTCACTCCTAACCACTGGAGACAGACTCCCAGGTTGGAGTCTCTCTGAGAAGCAGGGTAGCAGAGGGGACAATTGTATGAGATCTGCATGAGTCCAAAGTCAGACCTCTTGGGCTCTGATAGCCATGTGTCCAGCCTGTTTCCTCCAGTTCGGACCCAATGAGAGGGTGAAATCCTTTGTTCACCTCCTGTGATCCCAATCTGATAGGTTCCTCTTGACAGCCTTCCTCACTTAACCGCTCTTCAATCATTCACAATTAAATGTCCAGATAGAATTTCTGTAGCAGACACCCAGTGGGTTGCTAACTCATCTCCTCTAAGCCTCCCCTTTCACATCTGATAAATGGGAACGCACTAGTACCTGCCTCTCCCACAGAGGGAAGGTGATAAGACAATAGGATGAAGCACTTTCTACAGCATCTCAAGTGTAGTAAAAAACACAGTAAATGCTGTGTCTCATTGTTTCCAGCCTCCCCCCCACTTCCGCCCCCAGTACAGTCTCTCTGATGGGAAGCTCAGCCTTCACTCACAAGGGACACAGTTTTGACAGGATGGGCAAGGAGGGTCCCTGCTGTAAGGAATCTCACATGCAGTGGCAATTGTGCAGCATTTGTGCAGGGGCTGGAATTCACACATTCCTTGTGAATTTCTGCAGAAGGAAGAATACGACAGAGAGGAGAAGGTGTCAGCAAAAGAGAAAAGAGGAATCCTCTATAAAAAGGTGGCTTTTTGGTTTCTTCAGACACTCACCCTCTCAGCGAAGAAGAGGCAAAGGCTTCCTACACACATGGATATGGACGTACAGACAAATTAGAGGCCAGGGCTCTACCAATTGCCCTTTTAAGCTTCATCTCAAACGGCCAGCCAGGTGTCCCTCTGAGGGTGTCTGCTTATCTATTGCTGTGTAATAAACCATCCCAAAACTTAGTAGCATAACCAACAACTACTTAACATGCTCATAGATTCTGGAGGTAAGAAATTCAGACAGGGCACAGGGGGGATGGCTTGTCTCTGCTCCACGATGTCTGGGACTTCAGCTGGAAAGACTCAAATGGCCAGAAGTGACTTGGAAGCATCTGAAGTCTTCTTTATCCGCATGTTCGTGCCTTGATGGGGATGATCGAAGGCTGGGCTCAGCTAGGCTGGTCTATTGGAGCAGATGGCCTTTCCAGCATGGCAGTCCCGGAGCTCCCAGATATAGTGCTCTAGCAAAGAAGATGGAAGCTATACAGCCATTATGATCTAGTTTCAAAAGTCACATAGTGTCATTTCTGCCACATTCTGTTGGTTGAAGTAGTCACAGACTCATTCAGATTCAAGGGTCAAGGACACAGACCCCATCTCTGGAAGGGAGGAATTCAAAGAGTTTGCATCCATGTTTTAAAACCTCCATAGAGGAGTTGTTCTAAATGGCTCTCAAGGGGTTCAATAATCTCTGAAGTGGGGTTGGCTGAATCTTCCAAAATGCCATGGCATTTAAGAACTCAGAGGATGTTTAGGGACCTTCTACTCCTACACTTTATAGATGAGGGCTCTAAGGACAGAGGAGAGAGTTGAGGAATGGAGCCTGCTCTAGAACAGTTGGGGATACTAAGGCCAAGAGAAGAGCATGACTTGCCCTATCGTTGATGCACACTTGGGTTTTCAAGCATTCATGATACTAAAGAGACTCTGGATACCTGAAGCTCGTAGATAAAATGCAAAACCCATTTTAGCCTTTTGTTTTAACCTTTCCACCCTATTTCTTGCCATTAGTTGTAGGATATAGTCAGGGGCCAACAGACAATGAAGAACCATGTGATGTGATAAGGGTGTGGATCAGCTTGGGACCCGGCCACTCTCAGTGTTGTTCCTTGTAAAGATGACCCCAGGTATGAGAAAAGGGATTGCTCATGAAACCAGACCCACATGCAGGCTGTTTGTAGTAAACTGACCAGACAGACCAATAGATACGTTTAAGTTAATTTTGGGTAAATTTCATAAAGTGAATTGAATCCACTCAACTAATATTTGGGTTTCTCTTAGAAGACTCTAATTAATAATCACCTCTAGATATTGCTGAGGCAGGTAGACAGTTTTGACATTTGGAGTCAAGATCCTGGTGACCAGATTTTGCAAGCCAAGCAAATTGTTCCAGATGGACCCTAAATAGGGCCTTTCTTTGTTCAAGTGGGCTGCTCTTTATGCAGCAAACAGGAGAGGGACCAAGAAAAGTTTTTATAAATAATTTAGTGTTGTTAGTTCTTACAAATACAGTGAGGTTTCATCTTCCTTAGAGGTGAGGATCCTGGCTCATTCTGGAAGTTATAGAAGAGGGCATTACATGTTCTACAGTCTTGCAATAAATCCTTGGCCTTCACCATTCCTAGAAGATCCTACCTACTGCCGTCCCCATCAGACCACATAATCTTGAGGGCTGATTCCAGGACATTCATTCATTGCCTATCCCCACAACATTTGGTAAAGGGACAGACAGACACACAGTAGGAGCTGGATTGAGTAAAATTTCTTTGCTGGGTGATTAAATGTGAAAGGTCCTAGTACACAGTGGGTGATCAATGCCTAGGAGTTGAACCTGAATATTCATTTGCTGATGGAATCTTTGAATTTTGAGTTATAAAGGTCACTTATACTTTAAGGGTTCTCCTGGACAAAGAGAAGGTAGGCCGCAAGAGGAAAAAGAAGGCCAGAATAATGAGCCCAACCTTGCAATTCTCTCACTAATAAAGCAGAGGCCCCAGGAAGCAAGCAGAGCAGTAGAAAAAGCTTTCCTTAGTGTTTTGGGAGAAAAAAAGCTTAAATGCCAATAATTATCCTATAGAAGCTGAACGTCCCCAGTCTAAGGGCACCAGGGGAGCATATCCCAGACTTTCCCTAAGTACAGAGGGGACACTTTGGTTTCGAGTTACAGACTTTGAGGCTATAGTCATCAGGGGTTCTATTTAACTCTTTTTGCGGCTTCAGAAAATACCGGTGTCCAATCTAGTTTTCTATAAGGCAGAGCAATTCTCTTACCCACCTCTTCCTATCAGTGGTGAAATGGTAAAACTATCTAAAAAGGAAACGAAAAGAATTTAGAAACATGGAATGGAGACATATTGTACATGTATATAATACATATACATACACAGGATATTCCATTCTGGTAATGGCTTTATTTATAACCTTCCTTAGTATGGAGATAGGGATTTTTGCATTCATGTATTTCTTCAGTAGATTTTGTTAAATGCCTACTACATGCCAGCTATTATGTTATCCGCCAGGGCTTCATAGTTGAAAAAGACATAGTACCTGATCTACAGGGGGTTTCAGATTAGTGAAGATAACAATGGGATTGGTGGAAAAAACAGAAATGTGGGGAGGTTGATATTGGGAAGAACATCCTTGAGAATTTCCAGGGGTCGTGAAGCTCACACAGCTCTTTCCTATTCCCCAAAACTGAGGAAAGTTGTGCTGAGTGACACTGTATTACTTCTAGTAATTTTGTTACCACCAAGGGTGTTGTGAAAACCGACAGTGTGACCCCAAAACTCAATAGAAATACAACTATTTTTTTCACCTTTCAACCTGGTTCTAGAACTTGGTTAAAGGACTCTTGGTGCTAAGCCTAAACGGGTGGGGAAAGCACTAGGTTTGTAACCACATAGAGCTTACTTCACATTATTCCAGCCACGGGACCTTGACAGAGAACTTGAACTCTGAATCTCAGTTTCAACAACTCGAAAATAGCAACAACTCCACCTATCTCCTGCAGTTTTGCTGAGATGACAGATATATAAAAGTGCCTGAGACATAGTGGGTGTTGAGTCATGTTAATTAGTTCTTTTCCACTTATAAATGTTTCTTTAATGTTATTATTGCAGGGTTTTTTTTCCCCAACTAGTACATGATGCCAAAAAAGTAAATGAGTTGGCAACAAAGGTATTAGTCTAAACAGACAGCAGAAAATAGAGTAAAATAAGGTTCAGCCTGAAACCCCAAAGGCGTCTTGAGCTTTGCTTCCTGGGTAAGGAGATGAGCTATCAATAGTCATTAGCGATTTAAAATTGAATCACTTGCAAAACAATCAGTAAAAGGGTGATAATTTTTCATGCTCAGGAAAGATGACCCATTTGGGGCTTCAAAATTAACAGCAAGAAATAGTGTTGTCAATATGACACCAACGCAGCCGGTAATTAATCAGATCCCAGCCCCTTTGTCTGCTGGGAAATCTCTGCAGTCTGTTCTCGGCACCTTAAGAGATAAAGGTTGACCTTGCCCCACTCGCCTAATAATAATTTATAGATGTGTAAACATTTACTACAATAATTACAGGTCGGCCTAATGAAATTCCAAGAGCACAAGTCACAAAAGACCTGAGTGTGCATCATAAATTCAGAATCAATCCCACAGGCTGGGATCTGCAAATAAATTACAAATCAAAGCAAACCCTTTCAAGAGCAGACCTTTTCCGGGGCAGGGGATTGGGTTTTGTGGTCTGACTCCCTTAAAGGGTCTGGATGTGCTTGTGCCAGATTTTGAATGCTAATTCTGTGATATCCTGCACTGGGAAGTCACTTAACCTCTATGAGCCTCTGGTTCCTCATCTGTAAAATGGGTAGGGTGCGGGGCTTCCTTGCACGGTAGTTGTGAATATGGACAATCACTTCATTCATTCATTAAGTACTTATTAATTATGATATACTTAGTTTATCATTAACAATAATAACTAGCAGTATCATCATTGTTGGAAATGTATTCCATAGGGATTTTATTACGACTGTAGTAAGTTTACTCGTTAGGAAGTTAGAAGACTAGAAGAGAAATATGATATTGGGAAGAGGTGGGAAGCTACTAGTACCTCTCCCAAGCATCCAGGAGACTGGTGTTGGGGTTTAAGCAAGGAAAACAATGAAGGAAACTTCTCTCTTGCTCCACACAAACAGAATTATTAGTGGGGCAGAGACTGACACGAGCTGAAGGGTTTTCCCATGCCAGGTCCTTTGCTAGAGACACACGTAAGCCATATCCTTCATTCCTCCCAGTAATTCTGTTGAGTTCACTATGTTGTCCCTCTTGAAATATGAGGTAATTGAGATTCCAATAGGTTAAACCCAAAGAAATAGAAATAAGTGCCAAAGGCCTTTTATTATAGACTAATGAATTTGGCAGGAACTTATGAGGACAAATGACTCCCAAAATCTAGTAGCAGGTTCCAAGGGGTCTGTGACTATGGAATAAAGATCCTCAGTAGGCATAAACACCTAGACCCCAGATCTGGGGAGAAAATGTTTACCCAGCCCAGGCAAGAACATCCAGTTCAGAGAGCAGAAAAGGGCCAGCACCCACCAACCACCTCTAGGAGGCTCCTGAAATGAGACAGAGACATGAAACACAAAGGTACCACTGCCTGGTTCTCCCTCCAGCAGTGCGTTCAGATGTCATCCTAAATCTCAAATGGGCATATTCAGGAAAATGACAGCCTCCTCTACACTGCATTGTTGTCTGCCTTTAGCAAAACCTGATCCTATATTTTTTTTTAAATGCAAATACAAGACAAGTACCCTGAATGCTACACTCAAGGAAGACTTTGTCTCTGATTAATCCTAAATATGACTATTCAGTGTGTGTACTTTTCTTTCCTTAACTATAAACCTCATTTGTGAAGAAAGATTTCTTCCAGCTGATTGCTTGGCTACAAATCTCATCTCTGATATATTTTTTTTCTCTCTGGTTACTTAAAAGAACCAAGTTCAGATCTCTGATGTTTAAGAGTAATTTTTTGGTAGATAATCTGTGCTCTGATTAGTTGATCCATGTCCTGGGTAAGCCTTACCCTATTTCAAGCTATCATGCTTTAAAGGAAACAGCCCCCAAGATAGGCCAGTGGTAAAAAGTCAAGTTCATAAGGCTGATCTCCCGAGACAGATCCCCAGCCAGGCCACTGGCTACTTGTGTGATTGGTGACAAGTTGCTAACCTCTCTGTGCGCCAGTAACCCATATATCGTCAGAATTGTGAAGATTTAAAGTAAGTATTTATACAAAGCACTTAAAACAGTGCCTGACATGTATTAAGTCCCCAGTAAATGTGAGCTAGAATGATTGTTGGCCTTGGAGAGCGGGAGGAGGCAGCTCACGTCCTCTCCTCTGCAGTTTGTTACGATCTTCTCTCAAGCTGCGGTCACCCATCTCTACTCTCAACCTGTTAGACTAAAATGAAGGCAGAGCATTTCCTAAGTGCCAGGTACCCTGCTATGAATTTTACAAGCACCATCTCTGTATAGCTCCTGGAAAGAGGCACAACTGTGTGATTCCTGTTACACGGGGGAGGCACAGAGAGGTGACGAGTTTGGTCCAGACTCTGAGCCATTCAGCCTCGGGCTCTGCAGACTCTCTGAGCTGCTGCTTCTCCTAGCCCCCTGACCTGCAGGGCCCTCTGACCTGGGTCAGGCAGGATGCTGATGTAAAGAGGAGCCTTAGAGAAATTACATGCTCCCACTTGGGCACAATGTATCCCCAAAGAACCTCTAGGAATGGGAAAAGAGAGTCCTGGGAGGCTGCCCTGGTTCCTCCAGGGCAAAGGGGGAGCAGAGGACAAGAGACAGCAACAAAACCAAGGGCCTAGACCCCAAAGAGGACACACTGTGTGATTCTATTTATAAGAGGTTCACCAACAAGGTAATCATCACAAGGTGGTGGCCTGTGGGGAGCAGGGATTGATTGGAAATGGGTGGAGGGAACTTTCTAGGGAGAGGGAAATGTTCTGTATCTTGTTGGCATTTTGGCTACATGATGATACATTTGTCAAAAATCGTTGAATTGCATTTCATCATGTGTGAACTTTTGACCTCAATTAAAAATAAGTTTTTATAAGATGCAGAGCTGAGAAGGTGGAATGGAACAGGAGAGAGTGTGGCAGGAGACCACTGGAGAGATGCAGCAGGAGGTGACGTGGGGGGCAGTGGTGCAGGCGTGGTTGTGGCACAGGAGGGACTGCCTGGTTGCAAAACCCCAAGTCAGAGGGTGCTCAGCACAGCTATCTGTCCCTCGCAGTGGCATGGTCTGAGCTTTGGGGGCCTCTAGGGGTCCATGCTACCTTGTTAGTACCCCCATCTTTCACTCCATGGTCCAGTCTCCATTCAATCACCTTGGCAGAAGTTGACGGAAAACTCCAACAAGGACAAATCCTTTCTGAGCCCCCACAAAAGAGGCCCAGCAGATGGATTCCTTGCCAATCCGCCCTGTCTCCCTCTGTTAGCTGATGCCCCATCACATGGGAGGGGCTCCCTTGAAACTGACACTGGAGATGAGACAAGGTACCACCAACCTTCCCTGCAGCCCAGGAACCAAGAAGTTCATGGTCTTGATTCTGCCCTCTTGGGTGGGTTTTCTGGTCCTATTGGGATAAGGCGATGTTGAAACCAGCCCCTGTCCTCCATCATTATTTGAGCAAAAGATCTTATAGAGGCCTGTCTTCCATTCAGTGCCAAGCCCAGGATTGTGAATGCTCAATTTATTTTCACTGTAATTTTTTAAATTATTTGATGTGTATTGTTCTCTGCCCCTAGTCACCTGTACCCTAGCCATACTTGCCCCTTGGAGTTACCAAATATATGATGCTCCGTCTCACCTCCATGCTTCTCTATTTGCACTTCCCTCTGCCCATGATATCTTTCTTCCAATTTTATCTTTTCAGGAATTTGCTCATTCCTCTCAAGACTCAGCTCATGTCCCAACATCTGCAAACATACTCAGCTGTGCAGATCCCACTCCTACCCCTGTGGTCACAGCATTCACAGCACTGAATTGGCCGTTTGTGTCCCTCACTAGCCAACAGCTACTTCACAGCAAGGGGTAGGAATCCTTTACTGCTTTATCCTCAGAGCTGGGTACACAGTAGGTCATCAGTAACTGTTATGGGTTGAGAACACACACACACATTCACGTGTGTACAGACACAAATAAACAAATAAAACAGTGTTCTGCAAAGATCTTCCTCCTCCTAGGTCCAGGGACCCCTTCTAGAGGTACCCTTCTGGGCTAGAGTTGGGGCAAGTGGACATTCTCCCATCACATGCCTCTCCCAACACACCTCTTCCATCCACTGGGCCTTCCAGATCTACTGAAGGCAGGACCTTCTGCATCCACAAGGTCTTAGAGCAGGGGAGCCTGTTCTACCAACTGCTGCAGTTGAATTGAGAAGGATCATGATCTCCCCATGTTTCAGGGCAGAAAATAGTTTTTCTTCAGTGTGCAGTTTTCATGGCTAAGTTTCTTTGTCAGAACTTTTTTTCTTCTTTCTGTCTTTTTATTATTATTATCATTAATTCTAAACTCCCATAAAATAGAGGGGATCAAAGTGAGCAGTAGGAAGAGTGGAGCCTTGTTGAACACTGAAATTCTGGGCCTGTGCTGGGAACATTCGAGCAAAGAAACAGGCTAACCCAGAGGGTAGGCGGCCCCACCTCCTGAGTCCAGGGCAGCACTGCCAAGGATCCAGGCAAGCCTTTGATGCAGGGTTGCCATGGCGATGGAGATGTCACAGGCCCAGGGCCTTGCTGTGTAAGCACAAATGGATGACATGCAGGATCCCTCTTTTCATTTGAAAATTACCACTAATTTTCAAATGCAGTTAGTTGGAGGAAAATTGGAGATGGAGGAAAGGGAATTGCTCCTTTCAGCAAACAACCACGACCACTGAAAATTAACTTTTCTCCTGAGTCATGGTAGAGAGGAAAGAAAACTTGTTGCTATAAAGAACACAGGCTATGGAAGGACTAAATCCTGGTTATCTTATTTCCTGGCTGTGTGACCTTGAGGAAGTCACTTAACTTCTCTGGCTTTACTTTCTTCAGCTATAAAACCTGTATAAAAACATCTACCTGCATGGTTGATGGGAAGGTTAAATGAAATAATAAAAGAAAAGTCCCAGGCATGCAGTAAGGGCCCAGCTAATGGTGAGCGTTGTTATTACTACACTGTTATTACTACGTTGTTTTCATTCATTCACCAAGTCTTCTCTTTTCCCTTGCTATTCCCTTCATTTATCCAATTCATTCATTCCACTAATATTTATTAAGTACCTGTCTGTCCAGGTGCATTCTAGAAGCTGTAGCTCATCCCATCAGAGGCCCAGAAGCAGCATCAATCAGAATCACATCCTACCTACAGCCCTATAGGGCCCCTCACATCCACCAGCTTCTCCAGGGTGCCTTCCAGGTCCCAATCAGCACCTTCTCCTCTGCATTCCTGTCAACTGATGTCAAGATTCTCTCTTGTCCCTCAGTGCAAGATCTTTTTCTGTCCATTTTAGAGCAGGAAAGATTCAAGGGGCTGAGGTTCACAGGGTCGATAACCTGAGGCAACATCAAAGACAGGGACTGTGGGGGAAGTAGAGTTGGGACTTGCTAAGTCAGAGTGTCCGTGTGCTCTGAGATCTTCTGGAACAGGGAATGGGCCCTGTTTGTCTCTGAGGTACACTACCAGGACCACCACGGAGAGTGGGCTGCAGATCACCAACTGTCTGGGGAAAACATGCTGTAACATCCTTCCCATGGGCTATTCACTCTGCCTGGAGGCTCTTCTCCTCTTGCCTTGGAGAATACCCATGCTTCTGCCTTCAAGTCTGAGTCCCCAGAGTACATGGGAAAGTCTTTCTCTTGTCCTCTCTTTCCGGGCACCCAACCCCTCTCCAAACCAAGAGAAGAAGTTGAGAGCCAGTCCAGAGGAGAGAGGCGCTGGGAGTGTGTCAAACAAGCCCCTGATATCCTTCATCCCCAAGGTCGCGTGGCATTGTGGCTGGGAGCAGGGACTGTACCCAAGTCCCGCCTCCCACTAACCATGTAATTTGCACACGTTACTTCTTGAAGCTGCGGTTCACTCATTTGCAAAAATGAGTAGTGATGATTTGATATTTCCAGGGTACATCCCTGCTGTCCGAGTCTGAACCGCGAGGCAGGAGTAAAAATTGTTCTCTTTCAAAGATCAGGACTCAAACCAGTAAGTGCATCAGGAGCTTCATAATGGTGGGAGTGGAGAACCAAAGCCCTTGGCCTGCATGAGCTGGACAGTTAACCAGAAGGAAACCAAGACCATCCCGCCACACACAGAGATGCTGGCATCAGAACAGTTCTGGCTGGTAGCGTTTCCAGTTCACCTTCTTCCCATTAGAATGGATGACATGGACTAATGAGGAATTTTCCACCCACATTGTGAGCCACAAGTAATTACGAATTCCATTACCCAGCAACTTGGCCAAGATGCCTCCTGGCTCACCCTCGGCAAGAAAAGTCCCACCCAGCAAATGGAGGCACCTGGGAAAGAGAACAGTTAATTGGGATGGAAGCCTGGCTAACTGAGTCCTTCACCGGTACCAGGCTGTGCTCTTACCACGATGCCTTACCCCTCCATGGTGTGAGAGCAGCAGGGCGGGAAGAGGGCAGAAAGGGTCAGAACAACCGTGTTCCAATGACTATTCCACTGTGGGAGCCTGGAGAGGTATCTAATCTCTTTGAGCTCCATTTCCCTCCTCTATCAAAGAGGATGATACAACTGTAAGGGAATAGATGTGTGTGGAGCAGCTGGAGAAGCCCTCTGCATCCCAGTGTCCTTGATGCTGGACACTGGCCATCATCAGTGATAGTGACCTGGATAAGGCTTTATCGTCATGCTCATAGCAACAGCACACATTTTTCAAACACTGGCTCTACCAGCGTTGGGGACTTACTATGCATTATTTCATTTAATCCTCAAAATAATTGACAAAGGGATTCTTACTACCTCTCACTTGACACACAGAGTGATTGGGGCTCAGGATTAAATGACTTGCCAAAGGTCACACCACTTCTTAAATGCTCAAGACAAATTTTGGATCAAGCCCTTCTGACTCCAGAACCTGTGTTCCTAACCCCATCCCATATCACCTCCATTAATCTAGACCACTTACAGAATCTGAGAAACTTTGAAGGGCTTTGCATCTGTGTTTCACAGTAGTTATTTAATAGCATCACAGATGTTAGGTACAAATCCTACTTTAGATTTTGTTTTCTCTTAATACGGATCACAGGGTATAGGGTATGTGAAGGAGTATTTTGTACATATCACACCAAGGCATGACCAATCTGATTAATGCTGGGTCTTCTGCCAAGGTTGACTCTCATAAATAATTCAGCTACCTCTAGAACACTTTCATCAATACATCTCACCACTGAACACCAACTAATATTGGCACTTCTGCCCAGGTGTGGCTCTCTAAAGTCAAACAACCATTGATCAAAAGGGTTAGGGCTAGAAATATGATCTCCTTACACGTGGCTTATGAGCAAATGTTCTCCACCATCATACATCAGCTCAGTCTGCTGACGAAAAATCAAGCTTCACTGGCCGGGGTGGTTCATGATGCAGGCAAGGTCTTGAAGACTCACTGTGCATCCCAGTAGAACCTCAACTGTACACTGTTCACCCTTTCATTTAACAAACACACACTTATTAAACCTGCCACAACCGTGGTCCTCCTGGACGAGCTACAGAATCACCTATCAAGAAAATATAAATGGATATCTGAATGCCAACCCTGCTTTATTGAAACAAAATCTCAGAGATGAAGCCTGAGCATGCTTTTACAGAGTAGGTGCTCAATACCTACCAGTGTTGAATGAATCTATAGCAACAACAGCTGCTGCTTCTTGGGGTAATTTGATTCTTCTCTACTTTTTTTCTTTTAGTGGGGTATTGACATCTCCAACTTTTATTTTTTGAATTGTCTGTTACTCCCTTCAATTCTATCTGTCTTTGCTTCATGTATTTTGGGGCTCTGTTGTTAGGTGCATACATGTTTATACACTTGTTGTGGGTTTCTGATGGGTTGATCCTTGTATCATTATGATACACCCCTTTTTAACTCTAGTAACATTTTTTGTGTTAAAGTCTACTTTGTCTGATATTAGTATAGCCATTCCGGTCACTGAGTTTTTATGAGGGGTTAAATAAGTTAATCCATATGAATCACACAGAAAAGCATGCGGCTCAAGGCAAGTGTTTGATAAATATTAGCTAATACTGTTACCTATGGAACGCTGTTGGAATGGCCTTACATGCTTGATTTCAGTTAAGCCTCACCACATCCAACTCTGTATGGACATACAGTTCTCTATATTTTATAGAAGAAAAAGAGAGGAACAAAGTGTTCAAGTAGATTGCCCAAGATCCTCAAGCCAAGAGGGTGATTCCAATTGGGTCTTTTTTGTTCCAATCCTCTCTTCTGTATGCTCTGCCTGAGATGCTGTGGCCAAATCAGTTATCTATAAGATATTAACTTTATAGTCAGATTGAAGACAAACTGCAGTGGTCAAGAACATGGACTTGGAGGTCATAAGTTTGGAGTAAATCTGGGAACCACTATTCACTGGCTAGAGGACCTTCAACAAGTTCCTTAACCTCTGCATGGCTCAGTTTCCTCGTCTGTAACTTGGTGATTCTGACGATGCCTCTTCCAAAGGGTCATTATGAGGATTAGCCGTGATAATACCAGTAAATTTCCTAGCACCTAGAGATCAGTAAAACTTGGCTGTTATTAATATTATAATTATTTCTATGGTTAGCTAATGGGAAAAGATGTACACCAACATATCTACCAAAAAATGTGAGACCTGCCACAGAATAGACAAGAGGATGATATGTGTTTGGAGAAAGGAGCAGCCTCCCCTAACTCAGGGACCATCAGAGGCATCCTGAGAAGTGTGACATTTCTGAAAGACCTTGAAAATGGTAGAATGAGGACAGATGAGTAGGACATGACTGGCCTGGTGAACAGCAGAGCCAAGGCACCGAGGCAGGCAAGTGCTTAAACAACAGGAAATGGGAAACATACTGGAATTTCCCCGTTAGCACAGCTCTGGCCTCCTTGGAGAGTGCCATCCTAAACTCAAGGTGCCATAAAAGTGAAAGTACCTCAATAAAGGAAGAACAGATGGCCCAACATACAACAGAAAGGAGCTGTATCACGAGGCAACAATCTACATCCCCCACCCCCCATCCCACCACTGCTCTCACCTGTCCTGTTTGCCTTTATCTCTGAGGAGTTCATTCAGAGACCATCTTCCTGGTGCTAAAAGCTCTGTAGGGTGCAGAGGCTTGATTTGGGGAAGTAACATCCTGGAAAACTAAAAGCTCCCCTCAGTTCTGTGCTCAGCTGAGAACATAGATTTCCTCAGCCCACGGTTGCTATGGCATCCCTTGAGCCTGGACTAGTGGCAAAGGAGTGCATGATCCAGCTGAGCTCTGGGGGAAAGGGGCATGAGAAGGTGTTGGACCCCACATCCTTCAGCACCACCTTGGAGAGTGGTGGACTATGGTTATGGTCCCCCAACCCCACCTTATCCACTCTGCTGCTGTGATCACTTTTCACAGAGCACCTTGACTCCAAGGTGGGAAAAATGAGGGATATCAGCATGAGGGGCATCAGCAAGTACGGCCACTTTCTGAGACAAACCCTCACTCCAATCTGCTCTGTGCTGGGCTTTGTGCTCAGCAATTTTACAACCATGACTCAACCAAGACTTTGTTTTCTCCTAACAATCTGTGTCTTGGCTGTTCTTTTTTTTTTTTTTTTTGTGAGGAAGATTAGCCCTGAGCTAACATCCACAACCAATCCTCCTCTTTTTGCTGAGGAAGATTGGCCCTGGCCTAACATCCGTGCCCATCATCCTCTACTTTATATGTGGGACACCTGCCAAGGCATGGCTTGATAAGCGGTGCATAAGTCCACACCTGGGATCCGAACCTGCAAACCCCAGGCCACCAAAGCGGAGCAGGTAAACTTAACCACTACGCCACCAGGCCGGCCCTTGGTTGTTCTTTTCACAGGATTCATATAATCCAAGTGAGGCTCAAACAGGCAAGGTCACTTGCTCAAGGTCACGGGGTTATAAGCGAAGGAGCCAAAACGTAACCCCCCTCAGTGCTGTCAGTACTTTTTGTTTAGGGGCATGGGACACCGGGCAGCTCATTGTGACTCCTGGAACATACCAGGATCTAAGGAGCCCAGACCACAGGCCCATCTCAGGGTAATGAGCAAGGTAAAGGGAAGGAGGCAGGTACAGGAGAAAAGGGCCAGTGGGCAGGTGGAGAGTCCCACCAACAGCTTCCTGTCAGCTGCATGAGCAAAGCAAGGCCACTCTCAATGCCAGATCAGAATGTAGGTGGTACTTTGTCTCTATCTCACCAAAAGACAGAGCCCAGCCACCAGGAGTCTAGCCCCACAGAGTTGGAGAGAAGACTCAGACTTGGGTTCAAGGCTCTAGTCCATGAGAGGAGGGAGTGGCTAAAACAAAGGAGTAGGATAAACATTAATTTAGCACCTACTATTTGCCAGAGACTCTCATACCTTTCATTCCCTTATAATCCCTGCTGTGGCCCATTAAGGAGGTAGTCTATATCCCTATTTTATACATGAGAATGCTGTAGCTGTGATAAGCTACTTGTTCACAAGTTCCATGTCCCCTCCTTCTCTGGCACAGTAGCGGATGACTCTTCCCAGCCTCTCGCTTTTAGGAGGGGCCACATGACTGAGTCCTGGCCAGTGGCATTGGGTAAAAGGTATATAGGTCTCATACATACTCCCTGGTCCTCATATTCCCCCACAAGATCCTCCACGCCCCTCCTTCATTTGTCTGCTAGCTGGACATAGTTGATAAAATGCAGGACTCAGAAGCCCAGTGAACGGCAGAGCCCCCAGATAGAAGGACCCTGGGTCCCTGAGTGATAGCATGGAGCAAGTTGAGATAGACAGGGCCCTCAGCAAATGCCCAGGAGACAGGGCCCTCTATATAACATGCTGTGAGCCCCACTGCTCCGTCATTTCCCTACTTCACAGTAGAGCCTTGGTTTCCCTTTCTGCACAAGATAAGGGAACGACCAGATGATGGCCAAGTCTCCTCCAAGGCTGCCTTCCAGAGATGTGTGTGCTCCTTTACGCAGGGGAGGAAGAATAAAGGCATGGAGGACTCCTCGTTCTCAGAGGCTCTGCTGCCTTTCTTTCTGGCTGTCTGCCAGGCCTTGGGTGGCACCTCCATCAGAACTCAGGACACACACAGAAAGGGCGCTGGTCCCCTTTACAGGCTTCCCAGCATCATCACTGATGAGTTGGCTCATTTTCACCTCCAGCTGCCCAGGGAGGAGTCACCACGATGACGCCAAACCCCATCCACAGCCTCCCCCATCTCCTGTGGACCCCGTGGTCCAGCACCCCAGGAGGCACGAGGCTGAGAGATACGGGTCTTCCTTCCCTCCTGCCTAGACATTCGCTACAGGGCAGTGACTTCATTTTCCACCGTGGCTCACAGCCAGTTCCACTACGCTCCAGTCCGTGGGGACCTGCAGAAGCCACGGAAAAGGCGACAGCTGCCTGCTTGGGGCCACGAAGGCCATTTCTGCCTCCAGAGTCCTACACAGGGGACACGCCTGGCTTCCTCAAACCCTCCCCAGGTTATTTGTTGCTGATGTTATTTCTCTCCCCTCTCACTACTCTGTCTCTCCCCCGTGAATATCTGTCTTTACCACTCACTCTCCAGAGGCATTTGTCTGCTGGGAAAATAGCGGCTGACAGCAAAGGTCACTGTGACCAGTTCTGACTCGCCGCATACAAATCTGCCTTTTAGCTGTGGGCCCTGCAAAGAAGGACCAGGTCCTATTATTGATAAATCCTTGAAAAGACTCTAATGTATCTTCATTTCAGGGAAAACAACTGCCGTCAAGGTTGCACCAAGAAAATAAAGCAGGCAGCCTGGTGACGGATTCGAGAAGTTGGCGTTTTCCCGAAGATTAAAAGATAATAACACTTCTATTAGGATCACTCCGCCACGCTGTATTGATCTCATCAGGGAAGCCACTGCAGGTCTAATATGAACAGCGCGCATTCTGGCATTAATCACGGGGGGTTTTATTACGGTTCATAGGGCGTTTCGCTCAAGCTGCATCGTTTGCAATATTTATGGCCCCGCTCCCCTGCCATTATCAAGAGCAAGTGGGCCTCGTGGAGCTGGGCCTGCTGGGTTAGAACACAGAGTCATTCTTCAAAAGTAAATCTTATCTAAACTGTGCACACAAAGCCAATTATGTTTTGATTTACATTTTAATTCTGCTTCGGGGCCCCCTGTTGGAGTGGGAGGGACCAGAGATGGAGATCCAGGACAGGTTCCTATGCAAGCCTACATCCTGCCAGAGAGGCGTCCTTGGACAAGCTCCTTCCCTTTGCTGAGCCTCAGCTTCCAAATCTGTAAAATGGGGGTGATAGGCCCTACCTCCCTGCATGAGAATTAAAGAGACAGCATCCGCACAGCATCTGACAGAAAACCCGCCTAGAGAGGAGCACGCAAAAATAACCACTGCTCTTCTTCCTGATAGTAGCTTTTTCCTCTTCTTTTTGGAGACCTTACCTGACTTGAATTAGAGAGACACCAATCTCAGCAAAACTCCTATGAAAATAGGCTGAGCTCTTTTTTCAAATCCCAGACTTAAGATAAACCCATGAATGTGTTCTATGACCCGTGGAAAATACTTCCTAGTTCACTGGTAACCGCCTCCCATCCTTTGCTTGTAGATCAGAGATGCCTGTATTTACCCCACAATGTGGGGCAAACCATCAGCTTTTGGGTAAAATCTATATTGTAAATCTCACTGAACTGTTGCAAAAATTAAATGAGATAGACTTGAAAGGACTTAGTCCAGGATCTTACACAGAGTACACACTCAGTAACTCAAGACTTTATCATCAGAAGGAGGAGGAACAAATAGTAGTCGGAATGCTAGTGATCATAGTAGTAGGACTAGTAACCATGGTAGCAAGATTAGTAATCATAGTAGTAGTAGCAGCAATCATACGAGCAAGTAGTACTACTTGTAGTAATGGTAGTACTAGTACTGGTGGTAGCGATGAGAGTAAAGATGGTAGTGGTAATGATGGTAATAGAAGTATCCCAGCTCCAGTTCTTATGAGCTGTGTGATGTTAACCAAGTCACTTAACCTCTCTGAGCCACAGGCTCACTTATAAATGGCAGTAAAAACATCTAACTCTCATGGATCTTGTCCAGATAAAATCAGATGTTGGAGGTAAATCTCTGCCTGGCCCACAGCAGGCTCAGATGGCATTAATCTCCTTCCTTATCAGCCTCCAGCTATGATTAATCTCTTGCTCACCCCTAGCCTTGAGCTTCTGAGTCTCTGGCGCTTCATGACTGCAGGTCTGGAACTTGTCTTTGTGAATTGTTATAATGGGCAGAGCATTAGATGGGGAGTCTGGCAAGTACAGTGTGACGCTGGGTTAAAGCCCAAATACTCGTATCTTCATCCCAGGGCCGATGGGCAGACTGAATGAGCAAATGCAAGTAAGCCCTTCCCACGGGCCTGGCCACCATGCGCACTGGATGCTGCATGCCACTAGAGAAAGGCTCTTCACTTTCCTGACCTCATTTTCCCCATCTAAAATGCAGGGAGTCATGTATGCCTTTTCTATTTAATAGTGACCACCAAATTAAGGAAGCTGCCAGAGCACTTCTTGAGGACAAAGGCCTTCATTGTCTCTCCATTCACAGAGCCTGATAGAGTCCCTCGCACACAATAGGTGTCCAGTTAACAACTATTGCATCATTGGAGCCATATAAGAACTCCCTTCCACAGCATCACAGTTAGGTCATGTGGTGTCTTCCACTTGAATATCTCTAGCGTCAAGGAATTTATCATACCAAGATTCAGCCCATTTCCTCGTTAAACAACTGTAATTTCCTGATGTGGAGTGGAAATCAGCAGTTCCATAACTGCTACCCTTTAATCCATGTTTAGGCCTTTGGCATCACGTGAAACACTTTGACGTGACCGTGCTTCGAGTATCCCATTAGACTCTCTCAGTGCTTTTTCACTGGCTAGACAACACCAGGCCTTCAACTGTTACATTCATGACATGGTTCATTCACTTACCAACTCAGCAAGCCCTGATTATGCGTGCAACTGAACAGGCCTGCGCTGGAACCCAGGGACACAACGACGGGAAATGGCAGGCCCTACAGGCAGAGCTAATGACCCTGCTAACAAGTGTCTTCAATGACTTGGCCACCCTCTTGGCTGCTCCGCTCCAGAGTCCCCTCCACAAGTGCAGGCCGTGGAGCGAAGCCCAACTCCAGGCACGGTCTGACCAGTTCAGAGAGATACCTGGTCCCTAGCCCAGCACCAGTATGTAGTAAATATCCAGGAAGGTATGTTGAGTGAATGTTTCCTAAATGAATATCATCTTCCTCCCTCTAAATGTATGTGGTTACTAATGTCCTTGTCTTCTGGAGAAGGCCAAGGGAGCAGCCGACCTGGAATGGGTCCCACAGGACAGAAGCCAAGAGTTTGAGCGTCTCTTACCTGGACCAGTGAACAAGCTGAACCTAGGAGTGTGCAAGGCCCAGACACAAGAGTACAAGAGCAAGGTCTGCTAGTCATAGAGGAGACAAACAGGTGTCTGTCCCCAGAAGGACAGCTCGAGACAGAAGTCTCTCTTAGTCCCCAGCAGGAAGGGTAATTCCAGAATCCTAGGATGGGGTCGGGGGCGGCATGCTCATGGAGTGGGTTGGGGACAGGGTCAAAGAGCTAGGACAGAGAGAGCAGAGGGTGAAAGTCAAGTGCACAAGTTGGAGGGGAATGCTCAATCAGTAACAGGAACAGAGACAGAACTTCTGACGGATGAATGTGTTCCCCATGGCCAGTTGTGGGTGCAAAGGATAGAAGCACGTGGTCTCAGTCTGTGGCAGTCACCACCTGGGCTTCCGGGAACAAATAAGGGAACAGGAAAGAGAAAGAAGAAGGGAGGGAAGGAGGAGGAAGAGTGAGAGAGTGAGCCCAAGGGTAAGAGAAGGAGAGGGCAGGAGATAGGGTGGGTGAGACGAAGGAGACTGATGGCTCATTTGAACATGAAACATCCACCTTGTGAGCACTGTCATATGCTGGGTTTATTGAATAAGTCATCTTCACCATAAAAGAGACGTGCATTACCCTCCACCCCCAGTCTCCCGGCTCTGCAGCCTGATAAACACGGCAGTGTTGCCCCCACAATACGCGCTTCGCAAATCCGAAGGTTCTGCTGGCTTCATCCAAAGCCCAGGTGGCACTTCCAGGAGGGCCTGTGTCTGGCAGCCCCAGCTGCTTCCGGAGCCCCGGCCCTGCCCAGAGCAGGCCCTTCGTGCAAATCCCAGAAATTGACACAAAACGTCCGTGGAACAAATGGGCACTCATCACAGATTCGTTTTTTAGCTGACAAAACCCGCCATTTCAGCATTATGGATTTTGAAGAAACACACAGGAGTATCACTTATATACTGAAGCACTGGCTCCTAGCCTTTCATCCGACAGGAGACGTGGCTGGCTGAAGGCACCAAGACCAGAAGGGCTTTCCAGCATATAATTAGAAGCTACCATTAAAGACCAGTCCAATTTCTATCATGCTGGATCCAGAGGCTAATTTTCAGGGGTTAATAAAGTAGTTGAAAAAATATTTTTTGATTCACTGGCTCTCATATTGGCTCAACTTGAGAATATGCTTACTAAAGCTATAACGCCTAATCTTCTCCGTTAAAGTCTGACACATACTTTAAGTGGAATATAGAATCATACTGAATATATATACATATATATGTGTATACGTATACACATATTTGAATATATACATATATGGGAGTAAAATGTATATATATGTGTACATACATACACACATATATATGCATATATACATATGTATGAATGAAATAATAGTAGGTATTCCATCTGCACACTCCTGTTGAGTGTTGAGTCCAGGCTGAATTCTGCACGGGGTGAACAAGGAGAGAATGAAATGCAATTACAATGCCACACAGATAGACTAATGTGAATCTGACTGTTGGCAGCTTTGATTTATGAATTCACCCAGGGAAAACCAAAAATGTTAATTCATGGAGGTGAAAGATAAACCCCAAAAGAAGAAATGCAAATGACCAACAACATATGAAAAATTGGTCAATCTCTTGGATAATTAAAGAAATAAAACTGAACCAGTAATGGTTGTCTTTGAATTAGGCAAAGACTAATAAAAAATAATAATCCTCAAAACTGGCAAAGCTGTGGTGAGATAGTAACTCTCATTCATTGATGAGGCAAATGTAAATGGGTACACTGTGCAGTTTGGGGTATCTACTAATAGCCTGGAAATTGTTTATTTGACTTAGTGTCACTAAAGAGAGAGGTTTGGTTTTTTTTTGGGGTTTGTTTTTTTTTTTTTTTTTGGATAATTATGGACAGAAAGTCTGGGGTTGCTAAAGACAAGAAAGTGATGCTCCAACATGAGGCAAGGGGGAGAAGATACTCAGGAAATGAGAAATGGGAACACTGAAAGAAGAGGACCTGACCAGCCCAGAAAAGAGACATTCCCCAGAGCCACTGCTGCCTAAAGGTTATACCAATTGCCCCATGAAGAAGAATCAGAATGAAGATCAGAACTATTCTGCAGGTCACCTGTCATGGTGGGCTTAGAGTGACATAGAAACCCCTATCAAAAACATGCCTTGGTGGGGACCCAGGCAGCCTCAGCCAGTCCCTGTGTCGTCACAAAGTAAAGAAAAACCTTCAGAGAATACTATAAAGCACCAAAGCCAGCTGGTTCCATGGAGAGTCTGGGGCTTGAGTAGGGAGAACAGGCTAGCACTCCCTGAAAGCTACCTAAGAATCCCAAACCAAAGGGGGATTATTGCTATCCGGGATGGCACTTCATTTGCATGGACTTCTCAAAAGGCCAGTTAATGCCTTTACAGCTGCCTCTCTGTGTCCTCAGCAGCGCTCCCCATCATCAGGGAGGGCAACATCTAGGTATCTCGTGTATCACTGGACTTACACTTTTCCCACAAAAACCATCTTCTCCAAAACAGACGCAAACACAATTTTGACAAGGGAAGACAAATTAGGAGTGATTTCAAGGTGCCAAGCAACTCATAGATCTGTACAAGTCCCTGGTCCTGTCCCTTTATGGGCTGTAAGGTTTCTTGTCTTCTCTTGATACTAAAAAAAAAAAAATAATAAGCTCAGATTTACAAAGTTCCTGAAGATGGCTGCATGGTGTTCACACTTGACATGCATATTTTGAGGGTTTTCCAATATTATTTGGCCAGGGGCTCTTCAGGAACTTCCTTGTTGAAGAAGCCATGAGCCTCCCCTTTGTCCCTGGTGCTTAACTTCAGTGACGTTCCAGGACCAAAGGGCTAAAATAGAAAACCTCAACTAAACAGAAGTTAACCATCCAAGCAAGAACCTCAAGTTGCTGGAATTTATTTCTATATTTGAATCTGCTGAGAATTTATGTAACCAATTCAATATATTTCATTCAACGAATGTTTATTGAGAGTTCTCACCAGGCACTGTTCTGGGTGCTAGGGCTCAAGCAGCGAAGCAAAGAAAACGTCCTTGCCTGCAGAGGCTCTGTACTTCAGAGAGAAGGAGGAGAGAAGTGATACACATGGTAAATAAGTCAAGGTTCGGGACCTGCTTGTTTCTCCACCCTCCATCTCCATGTGTCACCCCATGGCAGGAGACACAAGACCATCACTTGCTGCTTCAGCTCCACTCAAGGTCCTGGGAGTCACCGTGGGCTCAGTCAGACCCCAGACAAGCCATTATTTCTGTACCCAGAGGGCCTTGGCATCCAGGCAGCCTGAATTCTGTCATGCTCTGACATTATAGGGCCTAGTAACAGAGCTCTGGCTTGTTAAAGGAATTTGGTAGTAAAACTGAGACACCTGTCATAGACTTGGCCCCAGAAACCAGGCCAGAGCCCCATGATCAGGCCCTAAAACAAATAGGCTCATGAGAGAATGCAAAGAGTTTGGTTTCAGACATATTTGAGGTACATCTGGGCGTGCAGGTTGGGGTGTCCAGTGGGTTGTGAGACCGCTAGTTCTAAAGATGAGGAGCTGGTAGGGAGATGAGGGCACCACCCACATGGAAGTCTTTCTTGAAACCCAGAGATGAGATCAACAAACGAAATAATGCATAGAAAGAGAAGAAGAGGGCCAAAGATGCTCAGAGGAAACGGACTTTTAAGCTAGAGAAGGAGGGAGAAAGGAGAGAGGGCTTGGACGTGGTGCACAGCCTGAAGTCTTCATGAACGCTACAGAAGGAAAAGCTTTGGGGAAAAGAGGGGAAGTGAAGAGCACCAGATTAGGGAGACATTGGGTTTGGCAACTTGGACCTTTCTAAAAACTTTCAAGGGAGGTTCCAATAGAGCGATGGGGTCATATACAGCAGAAGAGAGTACAACGCATAAGAAGGCCAAGGATGCAAGTGTGCAAGTCAACTCGATAAGTTTGGGTAAAAGAAGAGAGGTGCTGGCTTGAGAGAAGGTGGGGTGAGAGATAGGGTAAGTGGGCTTTCAGGCTGAGACCTTGAACAAGCAAGAGAAGGAAGATCTGCTAAGATGGAGATCCCACAAAAGGCAGGAGTCGTCTGGACAAAAGCACAGATGCTTTCAGCCTCAAGTAACAAAATGTCCCACAAAAGTGGCTTAAACAATAGAGCCTTATTTTTCACACAAAAAGTACAAAGTGCCAGCCACACATCTTAGGAAGCCATGGAAGTGCTAGAATGAGACGTATTTTTCATCTAATCAAGATCTGAGTGACATCAAATGTACACAGTTGGCATGGGAACCGGCAAGCTTGAGGGACTCGATTTTCAAAATTCATTTTACAACTCTATCTGCATGTTGCGTGGGTGTGGATGCTAATTGTGATGCTTAGGCCAATGCAAGGACAAAAACATATTTCTTAATGAGTTTCCTAATACTTTCTTCACTGAATAATCAGTGCTTGTGTTTTTACGTTAATCATTTTTCCATCCAAATGTAACCTATCAGTGTTGCTCAGTGACAGCTTTGCTGCTGAGGGGCTCAGTTTTCGGGTGCAGGGGCATCAGCAGAACTAATGCGCCTGAGGTCCCACATACATTCCCACTCTCCAGGAAGCGCCATCTCCCTGCTAAAGGATCTGATTCCAATATCTGAAGACAATAGCGCTTTGCTTAAAGTGATGAATCACTGTCATTAAATTAGGGTTGGTCACCTTCATGTGACTATTTATTTTGCCCTGTGCCTATCGACCGTAGATTTCATTGATTACTAATTTCAGCTAAAACAGGCCTCTAGCATCACTGATTCTGGCTCACTCCACCAATGGTGAGGGTTAGTATAGGAACCAATGGGTGGAAGGTGAAGGATGTGGAAGGAATTTCTAACAGTCAGAAGACCCCAGATTGGGACCAGTGATCTCAAGAGGAAGTGATTCCTCATTACTGGATTTGTTTGAACATTTGAATGTCTTCCTAATTTGTCCTAATGCCCCTAGAGACAAGGCAGTGTAAGGATTTGGCAATGATGCTGGACTCTCACGAAAAGTTTGCATTCCTACATAGCTTCAAGGAAACTCCATCACTGGCGACCTTAGTTTACCTGATTCCAATGGACTTGACCAGCCCATATGTGGCATCTAAACCCCATCATCCTCCTGAGTCTACACACACGAGTTGAAGAACTAGAGCCCTGACTCTCCCGTGGTCCTGCCAACCATTTCTCACTGCCCCCTACTGAACTGAGAACCACTGTCCAGACGCTAGCCATGGAGCCACCACTTTTAAAGCTCCGCAGGTGATTTTGATGAACATTCAAGTTCAAACCACTTGTTCTCAGGACAAATGAGAAACTCTACAGATACCATTGTCCTTGGTGACCTGGGACCTGCCAGGGGTTCAGTCTCATCTCTTGATGATCTGCCATCTCCAACTTCCAGCAGCACTAAGTGGCTTGCAATTCCATGTGTGCACCTTGTGTCCAGAAAGGAGGACATCTGAGACTTGGCTTTGGGCATGGGAGATGCTGGGACAAAGACTTGCTTTCCTGTGAATCTTTAGTATGTTAGGAAATCGGGGCACTCAACACAGCTCAGTCTGGCTTCCTGGGTCTTCTCTGCCCAGTTAACAAAATTGAGTTACTTTGTGTTGCCTTTTGCTTCTTTCCCTTGTGTGTATGCCATGCATACACCTTACTGGGACCTTTGTGGGTGGCTGTGGGCCTGAGCCATCCATAGGCATTCTTCAGTTTCCTAATCATAAACCATTTAGAACCCCAATGCCACCATTATTTCTATTATTTTTGTGTCTGCCTCCCACAGGAAGCTGAGAGCTATTCAAGGCCCATGTTTTTCTGTTTTCTGTTTTTCCAATTCTTAGCACAGTATTTGGCATATAGGTGGTGGTCAAAAAAATTACTTATTCATAAGAAATTAATATACGAGGAGTGTAACTTCCCAGAGGCTGTGTGGGATGGAGGCAGGACAAAGGGAGATGTTTTTCCAGTTTCCATGACAAATCTGAGAAATAGGGGTTTTACTCTCCATTATGCAGATTCATGGACTCAGAGGAAAGGAATTTATCCAATCAGAGCCTGGTAAAGAAGGACTTCAACCCAGGACTCATAATATCCTCTCCAGTTTGCCTTCCTCCTCTCCAAATGGGGTTTGACTCAAATCCATACTTGTACATTCTAGGCCACACTGATGGGTGTAACCATGACAATTATATTTGCCATTTTCAGAATCAGTTGTTCAACTTTCCAAACTTCATCAAAGAAGTGCTTAAGAAATACCTGTTGACTGATGGACCATCTGATTGTCTGAGATGGAATTTTCCTATGAGTGGGCTCAGGGTCCAACAGGTCATTTGTCCAGATAACATCAGCTATCTGCTTCTGGGTAACTACCACCATCATTGTCCACATTATAGCATCTCTTATGAACACCACCAGAATAAGATGTCACTAGCACCACCAACCAGTCCTTGAACAAATTCCGTTGGGGGAACTCTTACTCTAGATTCAATCTTGTGCAAACTTGGCCCCTCTTCTCCTACCATTCCCGGACCTGCGCCTTCATGCTCAACCTGGCTCTTCCCAAACCAGATTAGAATGCACAACACGAAGGGGAGAGTCCCAGGTCACGTGGCCCAGAAAGCAAACACTGAAATGTTGAGCATTCTGGATGTTTATTAGGAGTGCCCTTCAGATCAAAACCTGGGGAAGGGAAGGGAATAGGTAGCAGAGGGAGATGTTAAGTTGTGATGCAAACCCAGTGGCAGATTTTACCAACTCCATGGGAAGCTGTGGAGTTAGAATTGATTCTTCAACATTGTTCCATGTTTAGCCAAAATACTCTATACTCTCATGTCGACTATAATATTGGATGGGCCACGCCAGAAGGGGCATGATCTTAGGTAGGTGGTTGTCTATAATCCTTAATGAAGTTGACAGACATCAAGGTTTTCTGGTAACAGTCCTCCAGCAGCCAGGACAGTAAATCCTCATTGAAGGACAACTTCAGAACTACATCACAGTATCTATCACAACATAGTAAAGAATTAGCCTATCTCTCCCAATGTAGGGAAACAGCACACCCTTCACACCCAAGTCACCAACTCAGAGCAACCAACAGATGAGCTGGCTGCATACCGTGGATTCCAAGAAGAGAACTTGCCTTCCAAGAGGCCCCTCCTAATCCCTGTCTGGGTAGCCAACTCTCACAATGGGTGTCCAGCCTTTCTAGTTCTCTACTGAGACTAGAGTTGGGTCCTGAATCCTCATTCACTTCTACGGGGTCATTATCTCTGGTCAGTCTCTTCTCAGTTCTTACTCAGGGCATCCATCCTGTGTCCATTCTGCCATAAGTGAATGAAGCATAGGGAGCTAACAGATAGGTTATTGATTTCCTATCTGTTATGGATTTCCACCTACTCTCTGCATTCCACGTCTCTATTGTATAGACCCTTGTCAGATAATAAAGCCTGGTTGGCCCCAAATAGGGCTCACTTAATCATGTTGACAAGAAGCCCTGACTGCCTGGAATACTAACAGGGCCAGGGTCCCAGTCCATGCTTCTGGCCACATCCCATTGACCCCCTAGCAGGAGCTCATTTTAGATAACAACACATCTTCATGATGGATATGGCTAAAGGTGAGGTTACAAGAGATTCTGAGGGGAATTTCAGTGACAGGCCTGCAAAGTTGAGTTACATTTATAATACTGCACAGGTCCAAGGACATAATTAATTGAGAGAAATGGGGAAAGGTGCATAACCACAAATCTGTCAGTGACTGTCACTCCTTATCCATTTAGATATCCACTCACCCATTCTGTCAGGAAGCGCTGATACCTACTTTGGGCCTGTCTCGTCCCGGTTTCTTGGGACACAAAGATCAAGAGGCCTGGATGGAAAGTCAGGTGCACTCTTCTCCCCGTGTTTCCACTTCATCTCATAAAGGCCACATTTCCATCCATTTTTCCCATGTTAGGAAGTACTTAAAGGGAACTCTGTCCTGTCTCCACCTTTCACTCCCCTCTCCCTGTAGAAGGAGGAATGTCTAATTCAGTTGGTCAAATTAGATTCTATAAGCTACATTATCCTAGTGAGCAGGGACACCGTCTCAAAGACACGACCCTTCTTTCATTCCCCTTCGCCACCCAGGCTCTGGTGCCATTCATCTTCCTTCTCCTTCCTGCCTCTCTATTGCCTCTCAGGGGGAAAACCCACCATTTTCCCACCCTCTCTCTCCTGTATTCCCCTAATGACTTCTATGGTTGATGCAGGCAGGCCCATGGTCCTATTTCACAAGGTTGGGAATTTGGAGTCTACAACTCATGCTATATTTCTTGGGGTTTGCTCAAGTTTGCAGATCCTAAAGGTTAAATATAGGGTAGCAAGTAGGAGATACCACTTGGCCCCAGGTCTAAGCTGCAATCTCCTACACAGTTTACTAAAGTCTCTAGATTTGATGGTTATTGAGCGATATGCATTATACATTATTAAAGTAGGTAAAAGGATCCCCATTTGGTAATCAGTTCTTTGTGTATATATTCTTTACTGGTCAAACTTCGAACAGGAAGAAGAGTGCAGTTCTTCTTTTGCCCCAAATGCCGAAGAAGAAATGGTTTCTACCATCCTGGAGTTTATGGTCTAGTGGATGAAAAAAAAAAAAAGATGTAAAAATATACATAACCCAGCCTGAGGGAGCCATCAGTTAAGGTTCCTTGGAAGCAGTAAATGGAGAAAAGAGACTTGAGTGATGAACAATGTAAATAAAGGTCGTGGAGCAAGAGGGAACACAGTCCAGTCAGAGGAAACTGCATTAGCAAACGTTCAGAGGCCAATAGGGCCATAATGTGAGGAGAGAGCTCCAGGTAGTTAGGTGTGTGAGAGCTTGCATCCAGTCAGATTAAGCTCATGAGACACATGCAGGGGGTAAGGAGAAAGTGCATACTTGGTCCTCTGATTCATCTTTGGATCCCTGAGGATATACTGGAGCATTAAGCCATCATCATTCACCCATGATACATTCACCTGTGTTCTTGATTGGCTCTCACATCTTGGAAAACAGACCAGACTTGAGCTTCCTTCATGCTCTGAGCAAGAAGTAAATGCCAGTCAAGCCAAGACAATACTTTCTGTATGTCAGAATGACTTGGAGCTTCCCAGTGTAGATACTCCAGGAGAATATTTAGGTGAAGAATTACCATTGACAACCAGGCCTCTATCGCCTTCACTTTTGCCTACTTTCCCCCAGCTCTAACTGGTCTACCTGCATCTAGTCTTACCCTCTTTAATGTAGCCTTCAAACCAACCACACTACAAATCATACCACATCAGAATACAGTGCTTCAATAGCTCCCCAGTGCTGTCAGGATAAAGTCCAATTTCTTTATTATGATGTCACAGGTTGCATTCTTCAAGAAGTAGACCCTGAGATAATGATTAGCATACAGGAATGTATTAGGGAGCACTCTTGGGATCAATCCCTGCAGAAGGGAAAGAATGGGAAGGAAGCAGGATTGAGGAGAAGCTGAGAAGCTGTGACACAGTCCCAACAAATGCCTCAGTCAACCCCAAGGGAAGATCTGAAGCCAGATGACCTTTCAGAGTTGAACCAAGTTGAGCAAAAGGACCAAGCCTGAATTCCTGCATGTCAGCAAGTCTTGAATGCAGGCTACCCTGGGAAAGAAGGCATGACCTTGGACAAGGCAACTAAATCCAAGACAAATTCCTGAAAGAAGCTGATAGCTGAGGGCTGTCCACCAGCAGTATTGCCAGCCGCTGGAGGACTAGGGCCACCAGGTCTGAAAGGAGATCTGAGTGATACATCATAGCACCAAGTACATACGGCCTTCAATGATTTTTATGTTTGTTCTTATTACCTACTGTATTAGTTTTCTAAGGCTGCCACAGCAAAGAACCACAGAAGGGGTGTCTTAAACAACAGAACTTTATTTTCTCACAGTTCTGGAGGTTTAGGAGTCTGAGATCAAGGTGTCATAGAGTTGGTTTCCTCTGAGGCCTCTCTCCTTGGCTTGTAATTGGTCATCTTCTCCCTGTGTCCTCACACGGTCTTCCCTCCGTGCATGTGTCTGTGTCCTAATTTCCTCTTAAAGGACAAGAGTCATATGGGACTAGGGCCTGCCCTAATGAGCTCATCTTAACTTCATAACCACTTTAAAAACCTTATCTCCCAATACAGTCACATGCTGAGGCACTGGGAGTTTGGTACATATGAATTTTGAGGAGGCACAATCCAGTCTATAATACATACCTACTTCTTATCATTTTCCATTATCAGCTGTTCCCCAACCATCCCTGGTCAAATCACATCAAACAGCTATGTGATTCTTTTTTTCCCCAGAATTTTTTTTATTTCTTTTAAAACAAGTCCAATATTTAAGGGATACAACATCACATGGATTCTGTGTCCAACGGCCTTAGCATGAAGGTTGCTTCAGAATTTGGCACAAACCGGGCTACTCTTCCTTAGAAGCAAGTTACCTTTCCCCAGATTGCTCTAGTTTTGTCCAGTTTTCCTCCAGGAGTCACTGTTTTGTACACATAAATACATATCTTGTCTAAATAAAATTCGGTTTCATCTCAGGCATAAATCCTTTCGATTTTAAGAAGAGCTGTGTGCACCCTCTGGTTTGAAAGACCTTGCTTACAGCTAGCAAAAATGGCCTTGGGCCACAGCCTTCCAGACATGATTGGCATTTTAGAAGTCATGATCCCAGCAAGCCTCCACAGCCTCCAACATGGCAAAAACAGAGCTACTGGCTGATTCTGGAACATGCTGTGCTGGTCTACACCTCTATGCTTTGCTCATGCTGTGCCCTCTGCCAGAAATGCCCTCCCTACTTTTTCTGTCCAATAAACATCTTTGTATGACCTGTGTCTCCTTCAAGAATCAGCTGATGTGCCCACTCCTCTCTGAAGACTTCACCACAGTGTCTTGTGTCTTTAGGTCCTTTTCTCTCATACCCCATGATGTGAGCCAGTTGTCTCAGAATCGCTAGTATGTAGCAGGCATCAGTAAATGTGTGTTTTTGGGTGGTTGGTTGACAGTTGGTGGTTTGAGCGATTTGTCAAGGGTTTTATCGTGACCATGGCCCGTATTTTCTCAATAGATGAGACTTCAGTATGGATATCTCTTACATATACAAATGCTTTCACTCTGGGTAAAGGAAAAGTGGATTTGGGTACCATATGTCCTAGTCTCTATTTGTGTAGGCAGAGTAACAGCTCCACCAAAGATATTCACATTCTAATCCGTGGAATATATGAATACATTAGGTTACATAGAAAAGGGGAATTAAGATTGCTTAAACTGACCTTAAAATAGGGGTATTATCTTGGATTATCCAGGAGGGCCCAATGTAATCACAGAAGCCCTTAAAAGTAGAAAAGAGAGGCAGAAGGGAGAGTCAGAGAGAGACATGATGTTGGAAGAATGGTCAGAGATGCCATATTGCTGGCTTTGAAGATGGAGGAAGGGACCATGAGCCAAGGAATGTGGGCAGTTTCTAGAGGCTGGAAAAGACAAGGAAATGGATTCACCCTTAGAGCCTCCAGAAAGGAACGCAGCCCTGCTGACCCTTGCTTTTAGCCCAGTGAGACTGTGTCAGACTTCTACTGAACTATAAGATAACAAATTTGTGTTGTTTGAAGTCACTAAGTTTGTAGTAACTTGTTAGAGCAACAGAAAACTTATCCACTATTCTAGACAGACATCTTCTAATCACTGCCCTCATGCTCTAATCTTACTTCATCTGTGCAAGGGAGGGACAGCCTAGGTTACCAAAATTTGGGAATCTTCCTGATTCAACAACCTGGGCCTCTGAAGATCCATGAGAACCCATATTAATTAATGCATTTGATGAATATTATTGAAGGTATGTTCTGTGCAGACACTGTAAAAGAAGCTATGTGATTAGACAGAGTCAAAAATGTTCCAGGTTGCTCACATTCTATAGGATAGATGAGGTATGTGTGTAGTGACCAAAAGCAGGTTCATAAGAGGGCAATTTTTCCTAACAGGAATCTATTGGAACTCAGTTACTAGATTCTCATCATCTTTTTTTTTTTTTTTTTAATTTTTATTTATTTATTTTTTTCCCCCAAAGCCCCAGTAGATAGTTGTATGTCATAGATGCACATCCTTCTAGTTGCTGTATGTGGGACCCGACCTCAGCACGGCCGGAGAAGTGCTGCGTAGGCGCGCGCCCGGGATCTGAACCCGGGCCACCAGCAGCGGAGTGCGTGCACTTAACCGCTAAGCCACGGGGCCGACCCTCTCATCATCTTCTAAAGCAACCCATTCTTTGAGAATTTTCTGACTGGCTATGGGTCGGACAATGTACTACCTTAAGGGCATGGTCCTCCTCTCTGGTCTACTTACGTCAAATCTCTGCAGAAAGTGGGCCTGGCACCAAGTAAAGTTTAGAAGGTAGATCATTCTTGTTGGAGGGATGGCATAGAATGTCATGATGGCAGCACGCTGCCTAAGGTGCACCTCAGGGGTGCTAGTCTCACAAAAACTAACATGCAAGTTGGCAGCAAATCTTGAGAACACAGTACAGAAACACCAGAATACAGATCATGAGTGGGAAAAAGCAGGGGAATAATGTTGAAGAGAGAGGGCATGATCCAGATTCCAGAGAACCCATGGGGCAATAGCGATCCATGAGAGATTCTTGAATAGAGGAGAATACAGTGAGGATAGAGTGTCCAGGAGTAGTGTGCTCTTGTGGGTAGGGCAGAGACAAAGGAGAAGGGGAACCTTGGGCAATTATCATTTTCAGCCGAGAAGCCAGATCGACTTTTCCTACCATTCCCAATGCATTGAGCCTGACAGATCTGACGTCACTTTTTTAACTAACATTGACAATATTGTGAACTTCATTCACTTAATCTTCATTAAAGTCGTTGAGGATGATGCATTGACTTTTTAAACTAAAGTAAACAAGAAAAAAAGCTGAAAATAGATTCTCAAAGCTTCTTTGTCATCTATAGCTCATCAGATCAGACCAACCAAATACTGCTTTTAAAGGTAAATAATGAGTGCATAAATATTGAGTGATTTTTACTCTTATTCTCTATTAATTGCCTGACAGATTAATGGTATTTTAACCAATAATCTGTGACATTCTTGCAGCCTATCCTTAACACGTAGGCGTTGGTCTATAAACTGAAGGATAATAATAAATACAACCGTAATATCTATATAGCTCTTTGCATTTTCCATGGCATTTTCCCATGCGTTATGTTGTTGGACTTCACAAGAACTGTGTGGAGTTGGTCTAATAGAGACTTAGAAAGGTTGAAAGCCAGGAGTCAACCCCAGGCAGCCTTGCTCAAAATCCTTTGCTCTTTCCACAGAATCACGGTGCTTCTTATGTTTGAACAAATGGCACGACATGTGTGAGAAGAAACATGACAGGAAGCCAGATAATACAACATCCAAGCTGAAGCACCAGCCAGGCCAAGGCAGAACACTGACTTCCCACAAAGCCAACGCAAGGATGGGCCCCATCAGACCCGATGACCTTATTCTGGGTCCAGAAATGCTGAAATGGAAGCTTCCAACAGGGAACAGGCCTGGATCATCTGGAAAACGTATCTAGTGTGAAAAATGCAATTTCAGTTTCCTAAATTGTAAGGCGTCACAGACTATTTCATACCTGGTTCAATGCCAGCATCAAGAATTATTGTGCAAACCATGAGCTAAGCAGATCCCACCACATCCACTGATCAGGCCCATTCCAGACGAGGAAACCTGGGGAAGGAGGGAGACTAGAGCTTTGCTGATAGGAACTAAAGGAGTGAGCTCTGAAATGATCTCTTTAAAACTCTCTTCTTGTTCCCATCAAAATGTCCACATCTCTCAGCTGAGTTAATTGGACTCACAGCCACTCGTGGCTGCAATGACTTTTGCCATCAGCATGAACATGGTGCCCACCATGCAGACACAATGCGTCCTCACTGGCCACTGCTGTGCAATCAGCACTCCTGTTCATCTGGGGAAATGGCATTCCCCTATCTGTTAAAAAAATACATGGGACCCGAGGGAGGAGGAACCAACTGGTTTGGATGCAGCCATATGTTAGCCACTGCATGGGGCTCTTAACAATATTGTCTTATTGATTTCTCACAAACACTGTGCCAAGTTGATACAAAAGCCCCATTGCACAGAAAAAGAAACTGACGATCCAATAGAGTAAAATATTCTCCTGTGGTCACAGAGCTCCCCCATCACTTACAGGCTAGTAATTTAGTTCATTTGTGACATCCAGAGTACGTTATGATGTGGCCCCTGACTACACGGGTAACATGCAACTAGGATTAAACCCAAGCCCACATTTCTCCAAAACCCATGTTCCAGTACTTGTTGAAGGATCCAATAAATAGCTTCCAACTAAACGAGTGAATACAGATATTTGTACCACACCTTGCTATCCTCGTAATGATGAGATAAACAGAGAGGAAAAAGGATTTAAATTAGAACAAGAAAAAAAAGATGAGATAATCGGACAAACTTGATGAACAACTAGACTATTCACAGTATCACTCACCTGGATCCACATGCACCAGGAGGATTATTCCCAGGAAAGTGACCACACAATTTGAAACGGGTCTGGGGCCCTGACCGCTCTTGGAAAATATGGCCCCAGGGAGACTCTACATCTGGGCCTGATGAGGGAGTGTGGTGAAGAGCACAGAAGCCACCCATTTTCTCAGGTCAATGCACAGCCCTGCTCAACAGTAAAAGCACAGGGAGATACTCCCTCCTGCCACAGCAGTAGCGACGTCTCAAGGCTGATCCCTCCCATGCTCCCTTCCTCACCACTGATGGCTGTGACTTGAATCCAATGCCAGAGCCAGCCTCCAGTTACCAGACACAGAGCCACTGCATCAGGAAGCTGAGTGCCCACCATGCAGGTGAGTGATACGCCCAGTGGGAGGCTCATTCGCCCTTGAAGCCCAGAGCTGACTTGGCCAATATCGATGGTGGTGGAGCTGGCACAGGCAGATTGATGCTGCGGCTGTCATTTTGGTACAGGTCAGCATTTCACAGAAGACTCAGTAGTCCTGTTTTATCACCTTCCTCTCCACCTCCACCACTGCCATCATCCTGAGAGACATTAATGGCCAGAGAGTTGACTCAGACAACTGCCAACAGGCTATTATGAGCAGCAGTTGAGAGTGGAAAAGACTACCTACCTGTACATCCCAGCCTCAGACAATGACTAGTTGTGGCTCCTTGATCAAGCTGTTTCTTCCCTCTATGCCTCAGTTTCTCGTCTGTAAAGCAAGGATTATTGCGAGATTTAGTGAGAAAATCCATCTAAAGCATTTAGCGTTATACTTAGCATAATGTTAGTGACCATTTTCACCTCTGCATCAGCTGGCACATCTGGAACTTACGGTCACCTAGAAAGTTTCTGGCTCTGAAATCTAAAATCTAACATCTGACCGCTGCCTGTTTCTTCTCAGCTCACTTAACGGTCTGCCATCTTTTGTCTGAACTCATCGTGATGTCCAGCCCCTTGAGCTGTTTTCTGAGCACATCAACTGCCTCCCTAATCCCTCTCTTCCTCCCATCACTTTAATTATTCCTTTAATAAAATAATAATTATACACTGAAAATAATCTATCACTTTAATCATTCTCTGGGTCCTTTCTCTATAGCTCCTCTGACACTTCCCAGAAGAACCCAATCATGGGTCAAACCAACCATACGGCCCTGTTGCTGCCCCACTGGGCCCTCTGCATGCTGGAGATAATGACCAAGCCATACCCTATCCTGGGCCCTATCCCAACTGTGGCATCAGCACACCTTGGTCCCCAGGCAGACCCCCTCCATTGCTCTAAGTAGACCTGCTCCACTGTCCTCAAGCCCTCAGTCCCAATTCTCTCCCCAGACTCACAGCAGAGCACTTTGCTTCCTGTTTCAAAGTGATAATAAAGAGATTAGGTATAAACTACCTCAATGTTTCATTTCATTACCCACAAATTTAGAAGGCTCCACGTCTCTTCTTACCACATCCTCCTCCTCCGAGGAAGACATGTCTGCCTCCACCTTCCTCTGTACCACACATCACTCAGGAGTCTTGCCCATCAGTGATCAGCTCTGTATTCTGTACTGCCAGGCTTCCCTGCACTGAAGACCGCTTCCCCTCAGCATATAAATATTCTCAGACTTCCCATACCTTAAAGAGAAAAGAAAAATCTCCCCCGGTCCTCCATCTCCCTCCAGCCCTCTCACACAGACAAGCTTCTTCAAAGAGTTGTCTACACTCCCCCACTCTGCTCCTTCACCTTCCGCTGGCTCTGCAGTCCTGCTTCCCATGCAACCACTCTAAGAAGGTCAATAACAAACATGGAGCTGTACTTGAGTTCCTTCTCTTCCCACTTCTCCCATCTGATAATTCAATTTCCATTAACTCTGACTCTACCTGCTTAATAGCTTTTAAATCCTTCCCATCTCTCCATCCCACTATCAGTGATGTGTTCTGGCCTTCCAAATTTATCCAAAGACATCCAATTCACACACACCTAATCCAGCCTATACTCCATGCCAAAGAGGGAAAATAGGAATGTTATTCTCTTTACTCACCATTCTAAGACGGTTCCCACTGCATCACAGAGCAAAATCTTCTCTCATATACATGGTGTACAAGGAAGGCACCTTATGATCTGGCGGTGTGAACGTAGCCACCGTAAGGGCTAATTGAAGTGTGGTGACTGAGGATCTAATGGCACATGAGCTCCCCCAAGTCAGGCACATACCCATTTCCCTCTTTTGAAAAACCCTTTTAGTAGGGAAGAAAGGTTTTTCAAAACTTCCAGTGGAAATTCATCAAATGTGGCCCAAATTGGAATATTTTTATAGCATAATGGAAATGTCCTTTTCAGAACAAATTTTATGTGATTATTTCTTGAGATGATTCTTCTACAACAGAAGGCACCACTCAACAGAGAAGATGCTGTGAGCGGCAACTTTCGTATGAAGTGGATCTTATCTCATGGGATATTTACAAGTCCAGGACCAAAGGGACTTTCCTCCTGCCCTTTGTGCACCCAATTGTTTGCTCCAACTCTCAACCCTCAGATTCTGGCGTTTTGACCTAGATATATGGGGTGGTCATTACTATGCTCCTTTCCAGATGAGGACCCTGAAATTCTAAAAAGAAAGGGGATATTCTTTAGGTCCCATGTTCAGTGTCTGTAGTGGAGTTGTGACTGAAACCTGGTCTCTTGCCACTGTGGTGTGGGGTGTCTGCCTACAGAATCCCAGGGTCCACATGGTCCAATATGAGAAGAACTTTAGGAGCCGGACCACAAATGCTGTGATAGATAGGAAGGCCTGGGGGCCACAGGCAACCACACAGATATGAGAGGAGGAGGAGGGGAAGGAAGAGGAGATGATGGAGGAGCAGGGACAGATGCATCCAGCCACAGGGAGCTCAGAAGGAAGGAGGAAGCAGGGCATGCTGAGCCCCGGAGCTTGGCCCCAAGAGAAACTGAGCACTGTGCTCCCTGCTCTGACTTGAGAAGCACTAAGTGTCCTCTGTGAGCCAGAAAGTGTTTTCACCAGAGCGTTTGGTCCACCCTGGAATACCAAGCAGAAGGCAGTCAGATAACCACTCTGTTTGATATCTTTTATTCCCACCAGTTCTCTACTGAGCCAGTTAACAATTCTGCACCACTTCAGGCCTCTGGTGGCCCAGCCAGCTCCATGCTAAGTGGCTTCCATCATCCAAGCCAAATGCACAGTGCCCCGACATTGTTGGCACAGCCTACAGCCCAGCATGCATCCACCTTCCTTGCTAACACACACACGCATACCCACACAAACTTTGCACAACACGCTTTCCCCCAACCATTGTCTCAGAGTCAACGAATGACCAGGTTCTCCACCCGGTCACTCAACCTCAAACTGAGGAATCAACTTCAGTCCTGCTTTCCAAGTAGCCCACAGAGCCAAGTCTGTTTAATCCCCATGAGATGTCTCCCTCTCTCCAGCCCCACACTCCTCACCTTGGCCCAGAACCTCCTCATCCCTTACCTGGATTATCTCCCTGATCCCTATCTGCCCTCCCACTTAACCACTCCAGGCCTCTGGAGAGGACTCTCAAACAAAATGTAACCACATAACTCCTCTGCTTAATTTCCTTCATTTCCATTGTCCACAATAAATCCCAAGCTTCCCATCATTCCCAACCATGAATCCCAACCCTTCAGCTTGCTAATCTTTGAAGGCAAATCATTCTTTAATTCATCTACTCAACAAATGTTTATTGAGTATCTACTACATGCCAGGCACTGTTCTAGGCACTTGGCATAAATCAGAGACAATGACCCTTGCCTTCACGGAGCTTGCTTTCTAGCTGAGGGAGAAAGCAATAAATGATAACCAGCATAAGTATGTAAATTACATAGTATGTTAGAAGGTGGTAAGTGCTATGGAAAAAAAAAAGACGGAGAACAGGGAAAGGAGATCTAGAGTGCTGGGGGTGGGGATGGGGGTTGCAAGTGTCAACTGGGTGGTCGGAATCACCCTAACTGAGAAAATGACATTGGAGCAAAGACTTGAAGGAGGTGGGGTTGTGAGTCTCAAGGATATCCAAGGGAAGACTGTTCCTGACAGTTGGAGGAGCAGGTGCAAAGGCCCTGAGGTGAGAACACACCGGTATGTTGGGAAAATATCATGGAGGCCACTGTGGGCAAAACAAAGGGAGGGAGAGGAGTGGGAGATATCATCAGAGAGGATGAAGGGGCCAGACCATGCGCCTCTGTCATTCCCCACCCTGCACCTATGAGTCTTTTCTACATTTGTCACTGTCACAATTCCCCAAGCAGGTTGGGTGTCATCATTCCTCAGAACTGTACCTATGTTCTGATACCGTACTTGACTGACCACCAATCCTTCTGCTCCACACAGAATTCTGACCATCCCATTCTGCGTGCTCCCATTTCCTTGACCATAAAGCCATTATAGCACTAAACACACTGAAATAGTTACCCAACTCCTTGTCTATATCACCCACCAGACTAAGCTCCACCAGGAAAGAAATCCCCTCATCTCATTCCTCTCTTTTTCCCCAGGAAGCACCTTGTGGCTGGCTACAGAGGGGGTGAATGGAAGGACAATGGGCAGTAGAAGGGTAGGAGAGAGGTGAGTTGGAAAATACTGCTTTGTCTGAAAATTGAGAATAACTTGACCAAATACACACTTAACCTCTTTGAAACCCAATTTCCCTATTTGTAAAATAAATACAGTCATGCTTTACTTAATGATGGGGACACATTCTGAGAAATGCATCATTAGGTGATTTGTCATGCAAACATCATAGAGTATACTTACACAAACCTAGACGGTATAGCCTACTGCACACCTAGGCTATATGGTACTAATCTTATGGGACCACCGTCGTATACGTGATTTGTCGTTGATCGAAACATCATTAAGCGACACATGACTGTGTAACAATCTTGGTTCCACCTACCTTCCAGAGTTTTCCGCAGGTCAAAAAAGAGACGTGTGGACATGCCTTATGGAGTGGGGCCGACCAAGTGCAAAGGGTCATAATTATTGTTCTCATTGTTGTTAACTAGAAAATCCTTCGTGCTAGATAAAGAGGTGCCTCTGGTTCTAATCGTGTCCCCATCATGTGCCCTTGGTGCCAGCAGAGGCAAGGCAGCATAAGGATTATCTTGCGCTGCACGTGATTTATTTGCAAAATGGAGCAAGGGGAGCCTGACTCCTCGTGGAGAAGGGTCCCCTGGATGATGAATTAGGAGGGTCTTTCGATTGATCCATTCACATTTCTGTCCAGCCAGGTCTGGCAGGCACTGTCTGAGCCATGCCTCCTGTGGGAACGCCAACCACCCCTTCCCCAGCTCATCGCCACCCCCACAAATTGTCAAAAAGGCATCGTGATGGATAGAGCTCCTGCATGCCACAAGGTAAGTGTTTAAATCTTTTATAAGACAGTCAATGGCCTTTGTAAACCCTCAGACAAGAATTACACTGTGTCTGAGATGGGGCTGAAAGTCAATGGGAAATTGATTCTGTCTAGCTGGTGCTGTTTCAAAGAGGAGGCTTGCTGGGGGCCTTCAGGACCAAACATGCCATTTCCCACGTGCCCCCAGGGTCTGGTGTGTCACATGATGAGAATACTGAGCCATTGAGGCCCATTTCTGGGCAGAGGCCCCGGGCAGCTACGAGCTCCCGCTGCAGGAAGACCCCGGAGGGCATCAACCAGCACCGGGGATGGTTATGAAGTGTGTTTACCTTCCCAGGATTTGATGTCAGTACCAATCTGATGCCATTGCCTGCACCCCAGGCGGGGAAGCTGGAGGATGATAAACGGCCATTGATCTGGCAGCAACCATCAGGTGCAGGGCACACCTACAATTACCTTCCTTTGCTAATGACCCCATTAGCCAGTGGATCAAACACAGTTAGAGGGCGTGATGATGCTGTGGTTATTTCTCTGCCAATACCCACTGGCCTGATCCATAGTGTCTGCCAGGGGACACCAAAGTGGGCAGCAAAGACCCCCTGTTTCAGATTAGGGGAGCCCACAGAGCCTAGCATGCCCACTCTCCCTGCAGCACAGGCCTGGTCACCTCAAGGATGGTTCTGGGTCAGAGGTGAGTGGATGGACTTTGGCAGGTAAATCAAACATCCACTGTCCTGGGAGGCGGTGGAGGCCAGTGGAAAAAGCACCCACTTTGGAGTCAGGCAGACCTGGGGTTTGAAACCTGGCTCTGTGATTTCTTAACTGAGCGACCTCCCAGAAATCCCTTACCTGCCTAGAGGCCAGTTGCTCCAAGTGTAACCTGGGGATGATAATTATTCTGTCTCACGGGGCTGCTCTGAGGATGAAATGTGACAGCACATGCCACATGCAGGGCACCGAGCAGGCACTCAGTGGCTCTCAGCTCTGCTGGCCGTTCAGCACTGAACCCAGAATTGAGAAGGCAGGAAGAGCGTTCTCTCTTGGAAGCAGATGGCCCCAAATCAAGCAATGGAAGTGGTAACTCGGCCTTAAGTACTGACCACGTGCCAGATCCTGGAGCCAGTGCTTGCCGTATATCATCGTGATCCTTCCTTGTCCCCATTTTACAGGTAAGGACACTGGAGCCTGAGGACTTTCGAGAGGTCGGTTCACCCACAAGAGCAAGCACTGAGGGTAAGTTTACTGCAGGCCTCCTCTGTGCCAGGCACACTCCGAGGGACCCGGCTACAGGACTGAGCGAGACAGATGCTGCTCCAAGGTCAGGCTTATGACAAGGCCCAGACTGGAATCGAGGTCTCCTGCCCTCAAGTGCTGGATCCTTCTCTGCCCCTGCTGTTTCCCCCAGTCGGAGGGCTCCTCGGAGGATCATTGCACGCCCACGTTCAACGCGTCCTTGCAGTTTCTCCAGACTCTCCACTTCGTTTTATAGATGAAGTCACACAGTGAGTGGAGAGAGGAGCTGAGACCTTGAAATGAGGCTGGTAGAATTTCAGGTCAGGGCTGCTTGTTTTCTGGAATACTGCACTTTATCCCCCCAGCCATGTCTATAGGAGACCAGCAGCCTGCAGTGTGCTGTGCACTGTGGGAGGTAGGAGAAGGTGAGGGTCTCTGTGCACTTGAACTATTCAGAAACATTTGCATGTCCCATGAGGGAAGCCATCTTATCAGGCTCGGATAAAGGGGTGGAGTGGAGCAGCGTCCCAGCAACCCCACTCCACTCCTTTCGGCTAAGTGAGACCATTGGTACTAGATGGTCAGGTGTCTTTGAACTGAAAGGAGCTTTATTTGAAAACCCTTCAGGGTGCCAGAGAAACAGTCTTCTTCCACATCAATAGTCTACCCAAGGCAGGCTAAGCAAAGAAGAACAAATATCACCGGCTGCTACAGAGGGGTGGGAGCCGGGAACAGCGTGGTGGTGGATTATTAAGGATGAGGTCAGGCAGGAAAGGATGGCAAAGAAGAGCCTCCCTGTTGTCAGACGGAGTCACAAATAAACACTTGCTGGCAGCTGGAAATTCAGCTCTTAAACCCTGCAAAATGAGAAAACCCTGGCATGGTCAGAAAGGGTAGATTGTCTGATGGAGTGAGACAGCACAGAGTGGGATTCAGGCCGAGAGCCACTCAAGCATTCACATGAGCATGTAGTGTGAGAGGCTTGGAGCTCAGCCTCAGCCTCTCCTACCTGGAAAACTGGCATAAAGCAAAAGACCCAGTGCTTAGAGGTGATGTTTCCATGCTGCCATAAAATTGAAAAGCCCAGCTTACTTCTATTCATCCATCAGACAAGTATTAAGCACCAGCAGCATACCAGTACCAGGCCAGGCACTGGGGACTCAGCTATGAACGGGACAGGATTGCTTCCTGCCTTCCTAGAATTTAAAATTTAGCAAGGAAAACAAACACAGAAGAATGCAAGTGTAAGAGGGATGGTGGCGATGGCCAGTGTGCCCATGAAGCCAAGGGAGGAGGTGGGGGGGCTGATGGAGATGGAGTGGAGGGTCTGAGGGGCTGGAGAAGTGACCAGCATGGTAAGGACTGGTTACATAAAAGGAAGTTAGGCAAATAAATAACTATATTGAGGATAATGGGAGGAAGGTTTCTGATGGTCAGAGAAGGGATTTACAAAGATGGAAATGGGGATTAAAATTGGAGGTGCTGAGGCACTGGATTGGAAATAAAGGTATTGGTATGAATTGATATTTTTAAAATATATACATAAATAGATATGGATATCTATATAGATTAGTGGCTATCAGTGGAGTGATTTTGTCCCTTGGGACAGTTGGCAATGTCTGCAGATATTTTGGGTTGTAACAACTGGGGAAAGAGGTGTCTACTGGCACATATGGTAAGGGGTGCTGCTAAACATCCTATAACACACAGGACAGCCCCCACAACAAAGAATTACCCAACCCAAAATGCCAATAGTGCCATGGTTGAGAAACCCTGATATAGATGTGTGATATAAATAAACAATTAAATAAACCAACAAACGAAGGAGAAAAGGAAGCTCTTCCTTAAAGTAGAATGCCAAGTAATAAATGTAGAAAATTTATGAAAATAGAAAATCACCATTGACCACCATCACAGTGGTGGTCAATTCAGAGGGAAGCATCAATAGATGCCAAGGTTAGAGGTCAGAGGTGCAGGATATTGATGTTGTTTCGGAGAATCTCCCCACAAACATACTCTTAAATAATAAATGGAAACTGGTGACTTAGTGGTAGAGAAACCTGGCAGATACCAACTTGACCAGGTGATCAAAATTGGCACGATGGGGTGGAGTAGGTTGGCATGGTGTGGTCCACTGAGAAACACACAGCATCAATTCTGTGCTATTTCTCTCAAAAATGGACAGATGAATTCTGATCAGGGGGAAACACTGGACAGACCCAGGCTGAGGAACATTCTACAGAAGAATAGTCTTCTATTTAGAAATGTCAAGTCATTAAAGACAGGGAGACTAGGGAATGGTTCCAGACAGAAGAGTAAGTGACATATACAATTCATGATGACGGATTGAATGCTGGACCAGAAAACAGAAGGATACGTGGTTGGGGCAGTTGGGGGAATTTGAACAGGGTTGGATAGCAGCCTTCTTGCAGTGTTGATTTCCTGATTTGGATAGTTGTACTGGGGTAGATTAGACAGTATTCTTGTTTTGAGGAAATATATATTGACGTTTTTAGGAAGGATAGAGTGCTGTATATACTACTTGCTCTTGAATGATTCCGAAAATGAGTAAAGATAATTAGTACGTGTTTCTGCACATGTGCATACTACACACATACAGAGGGAGAGCAAGAGAGAAAGAAAGGGCAAGTGATGGAAGAAACGAGGTAAAAATGTTAAAAACTCATGACATAAAGTTTGAAATTATTTTTTGAAAAAGAATAAGAATATGTGCTATACTAACTCTATTTCGCAAATTATAAAATTATACTCATACAGTTTGATACTCATATTATATATACACAACCCACCATCCACTCACACACATATGAAGAATATGAAGGAAATATACAAATACTTTACTCATGGTTATCTCTGGGTGATTAAATTATGGGAAAATTTTGCCTTTTTTTAATATGTCCAAAATTTCTTCCATGAACATACATTCTATTTTTTTACAGTTGGAAAATAGCATTAGGCATGTCGTAAAATAACTTGACAAAAAGAAATAAGTTGAGTTCTGAGGCCATTTTCCCTCCGTTCAAAACTGGCCACCCAATCAGCCAATCATGGAACTGCTTGCCAGTAGCTCAGTGGAGCCCTCTGGCTGGGATGAATTAGAAACAGCATGGACTAGATCTGGCCGCTCTGGGCTGAGTTGTGGTCCTGTTCACCAGGCAGGCCTCCCTCATCTGGGTAATGGAGTTCACAGTCTCTCCCTTGGACTATCATTGAGACTCAGAAGAGACTTGGGATGTAGACATGCCAAACAGACATTTTTGACCTGTAAAGTGCTTGTACATGGGAGGTAATATGAACACACAGGTAAAGAAATGATTGTCAATCTTATAATTAATTAATAACTACCAGTCATTTGAGCAAGGCTTTTACCACCTTTAACTTATGCAATCCTCGGTTCTTAAAACCATTACCAGTAAGCATACCCATTTTATAGATGAGGAAATTGATGTGCAGAAACATTAAGGATCATTTGTCTAAAGTCATCCCTAAAAGGGATGGAATCAGCGTTCATTCTTGGGACTGACCATTTTTATGGTCAGAATCCAATCCACCTCTCCCACCCCCTTGATGCCCGCCTTCCCTCTGGGAAGGGCCTGTCCCCTCACTCTAAGATGCCCTCCAGGCAGAACTACAGAAAGCACCTTTAAGTAGACTGTCTATTTCTGAAGTTCTCCAGTCTCAGCGACAGCTGCCTTACCAAGAAGGTGACTTCCTGGTGTCTCCTTTCCTGCCCTCTATGCCTTCCAGAACTGTGCTCTGATTCTAACAATGCCGCTTAGTAAATGCCCTTCCACTTCAAGGCTGCTCATCAGCCCTGACGACCCACAATTAACCAAATAAAAATATTGAGGTGGAAGAGGAACTATCCCCGTGAGAGCTCCCCTGAGCCTGGCATCCCACTCTGAGGGCTCCTGGGACAAGGTCACTTGGAGGAAGTCATACTGTGCCCAGGGAAGCCAGCTGTGTGAGTAATCACTTCTTCCAGAACCAGCAACATGCAGGTGACCCCCAGGGATCACTGGTTAAGTAGTGTCCTTACCTTATTTGTTTTTTAAATTGTTCTTATTTGTAAAAAACAGACAAAAACCTCAGAGACTATACATGAAATCAAAAAGCCAATCGTTTCCTTCTATTAAGCTGCTTAATTTCTTCCAGAAGGAAGTCTTCCCTTTGACTTTTGCAATTACAGCAATAGTGTGAACACTCTGAGTATATGAAGATCAATAGGTCTTCTAAAATGAAGAATTCTACTTAATAGGGTGACGTCTTAGCCAAGCCTTGGTGTTTTTATACTATGGTCTCTTTTGTTGAAATTGAGGTGAGAGGTAAACAAAAATCCCTCGAGAATTAGAATCAGATAATGTCAGCGCTGCTAGAGACGTGAAAGGCAATAGAAGCCAACAAGGTCATTTGAAAAAGGAGAAACCAAGTCCTAGACAGTCGATGCATCTTGTTCCACGTCACACAGCCACTTTGTGGTCCAGCTGGGACTCTAAGTCATAAGCCCTGGACGATCAGGACTTGGAAAGACTCAGACTGACATCCCTTACATAAAATGGTTTGCAGCCGCTAGACCGGAAGCTCATTGATGGCAGGCAATGTGCATCCTCCATGTGCTCAGCCTGCAGACAGCACTTGTAGGTACCCAGTAGGCATGGTTAAACGAAGAAATTAATGATTTCCAATATCATTTTAGTGGAATTCTAAAAACGTTCATAAAAGCATCTATTTCTAAACATTTTTATTTGCATTTAAAATAAATTTCTATATGGCCAAGTCCAGACAGGTCCCATACACATATTTACTAAACAAAAGATGACTAGTGCTGTGATAATTAATCAGTTGGCATTGACTGAAGCTCTTAATGAAATGAAGCATGAACTGTTGGAGAAAGCAATTGAAAGCCATCATACATGCCATGAATCATCTCTTGAATGCACATTTATTAAATCAGAATTCATAACTTTGATATTTTATCTAACAGGTTTGTTACCTTTTCGAGACTCTATTGGTGGATAAAAAGACAGATGTTTCCAGAGCTAAATTAGAGGAGGGATGGGGGAGGGAGAAACCAGCCAGACATCAATTAAAGGGAGCAGACAGCAAAACACCATTACCCAACGTTTGGGTTATGTGCTATCGTCTTGAGATAAATTCAAAGAAACCTTTGCAAATGAACGGGCACAGAAGCAGGATGCACTACTGAAGGTTTCCAGGGTCTGCCTGAGAGGAGGCAGATGTTGTGATGGTTCAAGAGGCAACGATCAGTTTGGGGGTTGCAGAGTTGATTGTCATTGAGGGAAACTTGGGTCAAAAAAATGTCAGACTAATGCAAAACCCCATTTTTACTTCCTGATGGTGCCAGAGAGCTGGAGGGGAATCAGAATCCTCTCCGATTTTCAGGATCTTCAAAGGCACCTGCTTCTTTTAGTTGAAGCAAATATATGTCACATCAATGTCACGTCCCACGACTATTGTCCCAGGCACCTCTTTGGGTGATCAAATGAAAGTGGATTGAGAAGCATGTGAAGATGTTGAGCTCTTTTGACTGTCGGCGGCAGTAAATTGGTGGATCAAGGTGACATCGTCCCCCATGGCTTACAATGGCAACATTTCTTAGAGTCTCATATTCATAAAAGCAGACCTGAAATCCTTATAGGCAGCCCTCTTGTGCTGAAAGTAAAGGAGACCTTCCCTTTGAACTGCTTTGACACATTGTGGCCATTCTTCTCCAAAGCCTTTCAAGCCTACCCCTTTGCCAACCAGAATCATGGTCTAGCTGCTGAATGACATTCCCATGGAATGTTCTGGCACTTTCTTTGCACAGAACAACACACATCTAAATCATAACTTTTCTCCATTCTAATCTCATTAGATTGCTATAACTGCAACAATAGAGCAATCACAAGAGTCAACTTGAACATCGATACATCTAGAGAAAAATAACCATCTCAGTCATCGTATATGGCAGCAGTGGCGTCTCCCTTTTATCTATGTTAAGCAAAGGACATTCAATTCCAAAACCAAAAGCAAGCAAAGAAAATGTACAAGATTTGAGCAACACAGTGTCAATGAATGCAATAAACTCATGCTGCCAACCTCTCTTCCATCTCTGTCTTTTTAAGATAACTGGAAAACCAGGTGTGCTACAGGACACATGGGGTTCACCATTAATATCAACTCTTTGGGCTCAATCAACACTGGGGCTGGGAAGGAGCTACAAGTCACAGCAGCATTTCTCTAGCTCCATGGTTCTCAAACTGAAGCATGCATGACAACCACCCCCAAGGGCTAGTTAAACTTCAGAATGCTGAGCCCCACCCCCAGAGTTTCTGATTCAGTAGGTCTGGGGTGGGACCCAAGACTTTGCATTTCTAGCAAGTTCCCAGGGGATGCTGATGTTGCTGGTCCAGGCACCACAGTTTGAGAACCACTGCTCTAAGAAAAGTCTCATTGGCAAAACCCTGCTACTTTCTACAAAGCAAGATGGATGAGATGGAATTCATGTTCTCATCTTGTTTTAGTGCCTCCAAAAAAATAGGTTTGTTGTATTTTTTACTTCTTTGCTATCTGCAGTAACATGCTAGCCCTTGAGTTTATTAATATCTGTAGTGAGACAAGATTCATCCTCATATCATTGGTCTTAGAATCATTAACGTAGGTGGAGAAAATGCACCTAGAGATCCTCCAGACCCACCACAGCCCTGGGCCCCAGAGGAAACTGAGATCAGAGAGGCTGAGACACTTGCTGGAAGCCACAAAGCAGAGATGGAACTAAAACCCGGGGTTGTTGATACCCAACTCAAGCCCATCCCGCTAACTCCCTGAAGCAGGTGTTTGAAATATGTGGCTGATTCCAGCACAATGATTTTCCATTTACAAGACTGCGCCTCCTTGAGCCAGTGGTTCTCAACCCTGGTTGGCTACACTCTAGAATTCTCTGGGGAGCTAACAAACTATAATGACAGCAGGCCGCACTTCAGAGATTTTGATTCAATTTCTCTGGGGTGGAGCCCAGGCGTAGAATATTTTTAAAGCTCCCCAGGTGAGTCTAAAGTGCCGTTGAGCTTGAGAACTGCCACCTTGACTGGGGGCTCCCAAAGGCAGAATGTTCATTCCCTAGGACAGTGCTTCTCAAATATCAATGGGCACATGAACGTACTACTTTTTAGTAGCAAGGCCCTAGGAGATTCTTAGTCAACACGTGTTGAGTGAAAGATTAGAACAGAGCTTTTTTAAAAACCCCAGACCAGCACCATTAGCATTGCCTGGGAACTTGTTAGGAATGCAAACTCTCGGTCCCCATCCCAGATGTAGTGACTCAGATATCCTGGGGTTGGAGCCCAGCAATCTGTGTTTTAGCAAGCCCTCTAGAACCCCTGATGATATTGACATAGGCTCCCATTGAGGACTTCTAGAAGAGAGGGATAAAAAAAAAGGGATGGAAAAATTCAGTTAGAAACATGAAACTAAAATCAGAGTCTATTAAGGAAGAACGATACATTGCCCAGAAAGGTGGTAGTGGGTATAACTGTGGTACGAGTTCAGGGTTTAAGGGGAAGGAGAGGAGTCCAGCTCCCTGAGAAGAGACGATGTGTGAAGGCAGAAGTGGAGACGAGGATGGAGAAGTCACTGGGACCCTGATGGCAGACTCAGGGATGGCGGGTTACCTGTCTGTGTAAGAGAGAAGGGGTTGGGGACAGCAGCCATCTCACTGGAGAGCAGAAGGCCATCACCAAGCGTGCAGGGCACAGGCAGGTCCCTTGACCCTCATGAGAATATTGTAGGTGAAATACTGCAGGTAAGTGAAGCAGACAACCAATGTGGGGTCCTGGAAAACATATAGACTTAGTGACCCCAAAATCCTGGCTCTGTGGCGTACTAGCCAAGAGTCTTTGAGCAAGAGACTTAAGTTCTCTGAACTCAGGTTCATCATCTTTGAGATGAGCACGATAGCTACTTAGCAAAGGTGTTGTAAAGTTATAAAGTTATGGGAGCAGCTAGCACAGTGCCTGGAAAGCGAGTAGTACTCAAACACGATGGCTGTAATTAGTGTTTCAGATGAGGCAGCATGGCCCAAACTCACTGTCCTTACAGTGTAGTAAGAGTAATTCACTAAGTCACGAAGGAGGAAGTGGCCCCATCAGTGAGGAAGGCACAGCGGAAGGGGGTTTCATCTTAGAATTGCTCCTGTGTCTGGTGGTTGAGTTCCCAGGCTAGCCTACTTTAACCTGGGTTCTCCTTGAGTCCATGTCCACAACCCTGAGAGGAGGGAGCCACTGGCAAGGAGAGATGAGGGCATCGCACTCACTCTGTGGTCCATCTGGCCTCTGTCCAGGCCCAAGGCCAATGTCACCCACCCCACAGCGGTGGGAGAGTCAAAATGTCAGTGAGCTTCACACCAGCCTGCTGTTTACCCAGCTTCACACCCAAGAATGCTGAACTCAGGGTGGCTGGCAGGAAATAAAACCAAGGGAGACATTTTTTGGAGTATTGTTTAAAAAAAATCCAAAAGTAAAAGAATTCCACCTAAAGAAATTAACTTAAAAGCATACAGAAGCCACAAAAAGCTGTCTGCCTTCATTTCAGAACTGAAAGGCCACAGTCTGGCTTTGAAAATGAGCACATGCGGCAGGCATGCAAGTTTCAATGAAATGTGAATACAGTCCTGGTTCCACCAGTAACTGATCACATACCTCGGAAAAGTAACATCTAGCGAGTGCGTTCCATGCACCAGGCATGGAGAGAACCGCCTCCCGATATTCAGGTGTTGTTTATTCAATAATTAACAAATGGTCAATTGTGTGCCAAGTGTTGTGCTGAAACCTGAGGAACAAAGATAAATAGTGGGGAGAGTGCTCCATCCAGCCCTCAAGGGGCTTACAGACTAGACTGCTAGAAACACCTGCTCTTATTTAATCCCCACAATAACACTGTTAGGTGGGCATTGCTATTGACCCAACTATAGAAATAAGAAAACTAAGTCTTAGGGGCCAGCCTGGTGGTGTAGCGATTGGGTTCATGTGCTCCACTTCGGCGGCCCGGGGTTCACAGGTTCAGATCCCCGGTGCGGACCTACGCACCGCTCATTAAGCCATGCTGTGGTGGTGTCCCACATACAAATAGAGGAGGTTGGCATAGATGTCAGCTCAAGGACAATCTTCCTCACCAAAAAAAAAAAAAAAAGAAAGAAAGAAAGAAAGAAAACTAAGACTTAGAGAAAAAAAAACTGCCTTGATTATTAAGTGACAGAGCTGGGATTTGAACCCAGGACTTTTTGTCTCCAATGACAATGCTACTGTCATCTATACCAGGGATCAGGGCAAGTCCTTCCCCCTCTGTCTAACCCTCAAGATTGCCATCAGTAAAATAAATGACTTGATGAAATAAACTCCAGGCTCCCCTCTGTCTCCATCCATGCTTCCAGTTGGGTCAAATCCTGGAATTCAAAGCAAATATCTACGCATTCATAGCCTATTGGATATTAAAGTCAATTCATCCAATCCTGTCTTTTGAGATCCAGAGAGGAGAAAGGAATTGCCTGAGGACACACAGCAAAAAATGACAGAAAAAGGAGTTGAAAGCCAGTCTCCTGACGCTTGGGTTTTCCATTTTTAAACACAGACATACACACACACCTAAACACCCTGAATAATGTCATTTGTCAGTTATTTTTTACTGCTAAGACACTGTCGTCCCCCTCCAGCTTGGGTGCTAAGCATCTCTCTGCTTTGAGGATGGGGCTGAAGGGAACCTCTGGAAAGCTTCCTCCAGCTAACGGGAATCTCAGCCCTCCCCAAGGCAGGCTAAGCGACCCAGGGCTCAATGAAGTCTAACAGAGAAAGCCTCGCTCTTTCATTCCCCAGCCACAGACAGATGAAGGGGTAAAGAAGAATGCTGTAAATCAGCTGCCACATAATCACGCATTTTTAGAGTTTGCTTGCAATTAGTCTATATTCATAGTGCCGTTTGGGTAGAGAAATCTGCACTCAAGGAAACTCTGAAAACCAACATGTTTGTTTCAAGTGACTGATCTACAGGAACCATATGCCAAGTGACAGACAGCTGAGTTCCTCCCCCGTCTGAGAGTAAGGAGAGAACCTAAGGCCATACAGATACACACCTTGATACAGCCTTTCCTGCTCCCCCGCAGGCTCACATCACCTCATCTGGCACTGATTTATCCTTTTCCCATTTGCTAAGATTCCCCCTCAAGAAAGCAAATTTTTTGTCAACGTGGCTGTTTTCTCCGGGATAGTCAGTAACATCAAACAGTGTTTGGGGGTGGGGATAAATGGCTGCTGACCTGTATTGAGACTCTGTTTCACACTAGGAAGTATGCCAGATGTTTACCCATATCCAGTCCCCCCGGAAGCCCTATGAAAGAGTCACTCTACTGCCTGAACCACCTACGACTTATGCTAGGTCTACACACCGAGTGGATTGGAATCGTTGTAAGATCGGATTCACAGAACCATCTGCTTTTGTGCAGTAATAATAAAAAGTCATGAATACTAAACACACAGGACTTGCAGTTTCCAAATTATATGCATATTAGATACCTCATTTGAGCCACGTGAAAACTTAAAGTTTGACTTCGTAATTGATCTAGTGATTTTGTCCTCTTTTTGACAAAATCAGTATGCTACATCCTCTAGGAAAAGTCAAAAACAACATTAATCTGACCTGGCTGAGTTTCCATGTATGACAAATGCAGAACTGTCCTATTCTCCCTTCTGGAAGGCCCTAGCAAAGCACTCAGGGTAGGAACTATGAGATGTCACTGATAGACAAGTTCCATGTATGTAAGGAGAAGGAGGTGGGTTCCCCTACCTTGAAGGAACATTGTTTATCTGATTAGCCTTCTCAGGGGGTCAACTCGCTGCCTGCAGACCCAGTTCCATATCTCGGTTTAGCCAGACCCCAAAAGACCCTGTGCACCTAGAACATTATGCAAACACAGAAAGGTTAGGTGAGAATGGATGAACTGACATTCTGTGATAATCTACACATGTATATTAGATATTTAACTTAATTTTGAACGTATCTCTACAACTAAAAATGCCCCCACCTCTGCCCGAGCTTACCCCAGTGGATGCCTGTTGCCTGTTGTTACTGTCATAGCTGATTAGTTTTTCTCTCTCCACTGCCCAGCCCAATTCCTGGCACATAGCGCTCATTCAATAAGTATTTGTCAGTGGACTCAAGGAATCAAACAAAAGAATTGGGAGAGTTATATCTGTTACGTAGGTTTATTTTGTTGGGTTTTTTGCCCCCTCACTATGGTCTAAGATAGTAATTCTCAATTCTGGCATCAAAATCATCATCAGAAGCTTATTTGATGAGTGGGGACACCAAATGGGGTATGTGTAGATTGATTTAGTAGAATCGGCTGGGGAGTTTTGAAAAGGTACTCATGTCTAGAGCCACACTTCAGTTGGTCTGGGATGAGGCTCCAGCTTTGGCATGTTCTTAAAGACTTAGTTGATTCTTACATGCAGCTAGGAGAGGGGCGGAATCCTATAGCAGTGGTTCTCAAAGTGGGGTTCCCCAGAATAGCCTCAGCATCACCTGGGTACTTGCTAGAAATGTGACTATTTGGGCCCCCTTCCAGATTTACAGAAAAAGAAACACCAGGGGTGTTTTTTTTCTCTTTTTTATAAGCCTTCCAGGTGAGTCTAGTGCACTAGAATGTGAGAACTGCCAAACTGTAGCAATGGCGGCCAGATGCTTGTTCCCCCTGGTTCCGGACCCCAGTATGGGGAGATGGAGTATGATTCCTTCCTTCCGCTGAGCCTGAGATACAGAATCTACCACTCAGGCCTGCAGAAGCTGCAGCAGCTTCAGGGCATATGTCACTGTTCTCCTGTTCTAAAAATTGCTACATCTGTACATGCACGAGCTGATAAAAATGTCTCTGCCACAGGGTTGAGAGCTCTATTATGCACTGTCTTGTGCCCCGATTCTTCCCCAGACTTCTCTGGCCAGTGCCATCGCATGCTCACCGAGGGCAGGTGGACACCCCACTCCTCTCACCTCCCACCCTCAGCCAATCAGGACTGTGCAGCCATCATCTTCCACTGGTCTCTACAGGTTCTTCCTTCATCCTCTGTTTGGAACTTTCCAAAGGCCAGCCCCATGGAGGAACAAAGTCCTACCTGCTCAGCCTCAGGAAGAAGCCCCGGGACAAACGGGAGAAGGGTGGGGGCCCCTCAGAAAGACAAAACGGGAAAGCAGGGCCAACAAGAGGAGACGACAGTATTTACTATCTGATAAGAGGAGGAAGTAGGGTTTCAGCGTCCGACAGACCTGCTGCCCATCCCGGCTCCTCTCTGATGGGCTGGATGACCCCATCACAGTCTGCATCTGAGACACAGTTTGCACATCTGGGCAACTGGAGAGAAGTACCATCAGCCCAGGGAGAGTGCTCGGGGATCTGTGAAAAGATTTGATGATATGTTGTTGTTTTCCCAGGCCCTTGCGTGGAAAAGGAGGGAGGGAGGGAGGAAAAAGGAGGGAGGGCAGAAAGGAAGGAGGAAAGGAGGGCAGATAGGCCCTTGGCACAAATGAAAGTGCACACATTTCTCCATCTTTCTCTGGGGGTCTCATTCTGAGCCCAGTGTGGGATGATCAGGAAAAACACAATCCTGATATATACCTATAAGACCTGGCACCACTGAGGAGTCTTTCCAAGACGCTTGTGCTTGGGGGAACACCCAAGCCAATGATGGAGGCCTTTGGGCTGGGAAAGGGTAAAGAGAAGACAGAGAAGAGTAAGAAAAGGGTCAAAAAGATGGTGTGACAAGGGTAATTAAGGCAACAACAATATAGCAGCGGACATCTGTCCAGGCTGCTCTGTGCCACACAGTCGGCCAGAGGTTCCCTGTGCACCATCTCATCCACCCTCAAAACAGACTAATGAGGAGGCTTCTAATAGGTGAGAACCAAGGCTCAAAGAAACTTGACCAAGGACATACACCACACAGGACCGTCTACGTACAACTCCATGACGGCGGCCCCCTCCCACGCTGAGTTGTGCTGACCCGTCCTCTTGTCAGTATCTCTCACTGCAAACCAAGCCCCTCAGCACCCGTGTCCCTCTCAGTAAAATGGCAGTGATAACGCCCAACCCCACTATGTTGTTTCAAGGATTAAATGCATCGATTGACTTGTAGAACTTAGCACAAAGCCTGAAACCTAACAAGAGCTCGATAAATGGTGATTGTGAGAAGGCAGATGAGGACGATTGGGAGGTGGCATTGGGATGTCTCCGTTTACCTGCAAAGCCTCGACATCCCGCCAGACCTGGCACCTCCTTGGCGTTCAGAAAGTGTGCTTGGTTGATGGCATGCATGCAGGAATGCAGGTCTGCAGGTCTGAGGCCCCCAGCTGCCTGGGCCTGAGTCAGCCCCAGCCTTCCCCACTCGGGGGCCCCAGTTCCATCATGGTCTGGCCAACCCCAGAGCATGGCTGGCAACCCCAGCTGCTGGCAGGACCATGTTAATGCCCGCATCTCTTTTGTGCAGGGTTCTCTCTCTCTGCCTGGCCCCGTCCCGCCCTGCCCTCTGGGACAAGTTTTCCTCTCCATCAGGAGTCATCGAGGAACTACTTCTTCCTAAACCGGGTCACAGCACGAAGGCAGAATCACCCCGGGGGAGGGTCAAACTCCTCTCCCAGCTGGAAACACTGACAGACTCTGCAATTGGCCAAGATGATTGACTGGGGAGTCCAGGGGTCAATCTTCTCCTGAAAAACAGAGGTAATAATGGCTATGCCGCCAGGTGTTGTGGGAGTGAATGAGCAGGTGTACGAAAACTCAGCAAATGGAGGCTCGCCCCCCTCTCCTTCCCTAACCAACCAACCATGCACACAGACACAGTTTCCCTCCGTTACTGCACCCGTCTTACCCAGTGAGCTACCTCTTCTCCTTGGCCCTCCAGACCCACTCTCCACCCTGCTCTGGGCCCTGGGATGCTGACCTGTATGTATGACGTCACTCGAGTCCACCCTACAGGAGGCACTGAAAGAGGTCAGAGAGTAGAAGGAGAGCAGGGGGAGGGTGCTGACACCCCGGGCTCATCCTTGTAGCTGCACTCTGGTCCTGAAGGCTGCCGTTCTGTCCTAGGCCTCCTCTACTACAACAGCTCCCTCTAGGTTCTGGAAAACCCTCCCTCCCCCTACTGTTCAGGCCCAGGGTGGTAAAGTGTCCCCCACTGTTGCTAGCCCCAAAGTGTTTCCCCATCCCTTATTGATTTCCCCTTCACCCTCCCCGAGCTGCTATAAATAATCCACTTACTGACCTCTCCTCAATTTCCCCATTTGAGAGCACCATCTGTCTCCTTCTGGGATCCTGCCCAATAGCCCAGGCTCCTCTTTGGGTTCATAGCGTTCACTATCATTTGAAGCACATCCTTCAAGGCCCATTTTTTTCCAAGAAATCTCCCCAGATCAGCCATAAATTATATGTCTGGGCTGACTTCCCACCCACCATTTAGCCTGCGTCATCCTCTCCATCTCATTGCCAGGCCTCACTCCATGCCCATGACCCTGCCCACCTCCCAGAGGAGGCCCCGGCTCTCCCCTACCCCCTCCACACTTCCCTCAACACCCAGCACCAGACATGTGCTCTCTGAAGAGTTTGAAGAAACCAATAACCTTTCCTCCCTCACTCGCACCCGGGAAATACCACTCCAGAACTTCTGTTTTACACATCAATGATTTTTCACACTAACCTTTCCTCAGTCCGTGACTCACTGGAAGGTCTGGCATGGGGACGTGCCTGCCACAGCCTCTGTCCCCCATCACCCACAGGGAATGCTTTCAGAGAATCACAGACTATTGAGCCTTAATAAAGATCACCTCTTCACATCCCCTCATTTTGCTCATGGGGAAGCGCAGACCAGATTGCTTAAGGGATTTCTCAAAATCCACAGATGAGTTTGTAACAGGTTGGCGACCAACCCAGCCCACTGCCTTCAGGGAGGCCCTGTGCACCCAGCCTGTGTCCAGACCCTCACATATCTCGGTGCTTCTTCAATGAAGGTGCCCAGACACACACGAGCACGCAGAAATGTGCTCCAGGGTTTAATGGAGGCAGAGGATAATATGCTGCATCTTCCCAGCGGGTCTATCATCTTCCAAGCTTCAGGGGAGGGGAGTGAAGGTTAAGTGCACTCAGGGCCAGGACCAGAGTAAGGAAAGTGAGTCACTTGCTTTGGGTGCAAAATTTAAGAGGGCGTCAAAACAGTCATCAAGATAAATAAGATCATAGTGCAATATTTTTTAAAATCAAAATAAATGCCAAAAGATCCATGACAAACTATCAAAATTTTACATAAAGATAGGATCCCATCCTGCATTGGCACAACCCTGCCTCCCTTGCCTTGTCGTTAATCCCATGATCGGTTCCAGTAAAGCTCGATTTACCAAAAGCAGTGGCCGGTTTGCCAATTTCAATTATTAAGACATTGCATTAAAACGTTATTTATCTTGATGACTGAGTTTTTTGGTGTCCCCTTAAATTTTGGGCCCAGGAGAAGTGTCTCACTCTCTAACTTAGCCCCAGCCTTGCTCACTGGAAGTCATTGAAAATACGCAAAAATAAAGCAAACACAGCTATCCTGAGGAGCAGAATACAAACCCAGGTGATTTTTAAGATAAAACTTAAGATTTTAAGATAGAACACCCTCCCCGGATTTAGAGGTACCTCACGGAGACAGCATTGGACAGGATTCTCCTGGTAAAACAGGTGAATTGTTTTGTTCCAGTTCAGAGATGAGGAAGCTGAGGTTGAGATGGTCCGTGAACTGTCATGTGTTACTGCGTGAGCGGAGATGGAACCCTGGCGAACCACAGGCCATTAGCTGAGTAAACTTGCCTCTGAACCTCTGTGTTAGTGTTACTAAAAAGAGACAGTGAGTGACCTAAATATGCCTCAGCTAACTTGTCAACCGACTTCCTACACCAAGTGCACCCAGCTTCTGAAATAACAGGTTAGGCACCGTAATTGTTACTTCGGTAAGAAATTCCAGGGGTTTGGTAGATATCAAACAGCATCAAAATTATAGGCAGTCACCAGCATTTAAGAAGCACACACAGCCCAGCATGGGCTTCAGATCTGATCTAATTAAGCCCCAAACCTAAAACTGAAGGCTGGTGCTTGGTGTCATCTGCGTGAAATGTGTCACCTCCATCCTCCCTCTGCTGACTCCTCTCTCTGGAATGATCACTCACCCTCCCCTCAACCCTGGCCAACTTTACATGAGCTTCAAGACTCAGTGCACACATCCACCCTTTGCAGAAGCCTTCCCCAACACCTCTTCTGCATTTGTTCATGCATTAACTCATTCATCCATTCTGTATGTACCTAGTGAATTTATCTAGCCCAGCACAGTGTGAGGCTCTGAGGACACAGCGGGGAAGGAAGAGACATTATCTGAGCCCCCATGGTCTACTGTCCCCATGGCACTTGGTATTTCCCTCCCTCTCAGGGTGGGGTGGTTTCACACTGAACCCCACTGGTCTGATTCCATCTTGTCCTCCCCCGCTTGACTAGAGCTTCTCAAAGCCATGTCTTATCCATCTAAATCCCCAGAGCATAGCAGGACCTGGCCCAGAATAGGTGCTCAAAAAAAACACGAGTGAGTGAGAGACCAGATTGGTGTTTATCTTGGTTTGGTGTTTCAGGTGGTCTGTCTGATCATTGGGCCTGTGAGTCATGCCCTCTGGCCATTTCTGTCTTTGCCCAAATTCCCACTTGGGATGTCCACAGGGAACAGAGCTGCTTTTCCATCTAAGAGAGTCAGCATCAACTGGCTTTGGCAGGAATTTTCCCTGTAGCTCCAATCAGTGCACATTCTTGAACCAACTATCCAACAGGCTGTTGAAGGATTTCGAAGGCAGCGTGACTAATGTAATGTTGTTGATTGGAAAGTGGGGAAAGAGCTCTCAGCAACCCACTCTCCTTAATTACATGAAGTAAACACCTCCTCAAGCATAGCCACAGAAGCCTGTTTCAGTCTTGGCTCCCAGCCCTCCCATCCTGCCCACTGACCAGCACAGATAGGTGAAAAGACAACACCTGCTAAATAAATAAGCAAAAGAGCCCACAAGTCCACCTGCTTGGGACAGTGGGATTATGTGTGATCCTGCAGCATCCATTCCTAGTTTATACTCCTGTTCCCAGATTCCTCGTATAAATCTGTAGACTGTGTTCACCTCGAAATCCCAATGTGCTTCCGAATTATAGATCAGCTCAGGAGGGGCCAGGCCTCACCAGTGAGCCCCCAGCCAACTGCAGGGGGGCTTCAACCCTGAACAGCCACTTATCTCATAGAGAAGGCCCGAGGTTGTGGAGGCCTAGGGCCCCAGATCATCAAACAGGGGCACAGGGCACCAGCGCCTGTTCTTTTCCCTCCACTAGCCAGAACCTCCTCCTCCTCTGGCCTCCCCACCTCCAATCCAGACAATTTCCCTTCCATAGATCAGCCTTTGCCAAGCATTTCCATGCACCCCCCCTTTGCTTATAGGCTGACCTTGGTATTTGGGGCCTTCCCCAATCTCATTTTCCCACCCCCAAAACAGCCATGGTGCTGAATATTCCCCAAATTGACATCTGCAAGCAGATCTGTCTCTTTTCTAGCACAGCCCTCACCCCTTGGGCCAACACCCACTTACATACACACTTTCTTTCTCTCTCTCTCTCATCTAGATTTATCTAACATCAGTTGATTGCCTGCTATGTGCCAGGAGAAAGGAACTAATGGCTTCACTGAGCACCTGTCACACGCCAGGTCTTTATCTAGTCTCCTTGCATCTTGAATCTCATTTCATCCTGTTGTGTAGATATTATTATTATCCCGTTATTATAATTATACAGTTATAATATAATTATAATTGTGTATTTTGTATTATATAATATAAATGTGTAATATAATTATACCATTATAATATATATAATTATACAAGTATAATAATAATTCCCAGTTATTATTATTATACAGTTGAAGTTGCAGGGGCTGAGAGGGACTAAACGACTTGCCCACAGATAAGTGGTATTCAGCATCCTCCTGGTCTCTTAACTTTCCACTACGTCCTCCAGCCCCCTGCCTACCTGTCCAAATTCTGTCCGTCCAGATCACACCCCAAGCCCACGAGGCTGCTTTCTGCATTAGTCAGGGCCCCAGAGGGGAAAAGATGATGGCATACTCAAACAGGTTATTTAGGGAGAGCTTGATAAAGCACCTACTCTCACACCACATAAGTGTGGGAGAGTGTAGGGAAAGCCACCAGAGACGGTTCAGGACAGGACCCCAGGGCTTGTGACAGTGGGGAACCATCAGCACCACAGGCCTGAAAGGGGATGGAGGGAATAATTAGCAGAACCCAGAGCCAGAACTGGACAGAGAGGGCTGTGTGGTCAGGGCTCTGTGACTTTATGTCTATAGATGCAACCAGCTCTTGGGCGCCCACAGGAAGGGAGCTCACTCTCCCCCCGGCCCCCGCCTTCCCTCTGATCCCTGGTAGGTACTCACCGTTGACCAACACCAATAGGAAGCCAGAGAGCAAGGGGGACAAATGATGTTCCAGAAAGATCTACCTCACAAGACAAAAAAGCAAGCACTATTGTCTGGGTGAAAAGCTCATGTCCCCAGCACAGGGGACATAAGAAGTCCCTTTAGCTACTGAATCACTGCAGGGTGATGTCAGTGTGGTCATCCTCTCACCGAGTCCTCTGATCACAAAGTTCCAGTTTAGAATCATAGTTTCTTCTCCCACTGCCCAGTCTACACCCCCTCACCCTCCACCAGGGAGGGCTCTTTCCCTTGAGGGGAACCATCCTCACTTCTCTGAGGTCTGAGTCCCTTGTGGTCTCGTTTTTACTGGGCTGCCATTGTTGGACTGGCCAGGACTTTGGGAAAGGGGCATTAAGAGGGGCCCAGCGAGGCCCCGGGATTTTCCTCAGGCCAGTTCAGCAAGCCCCCTCTTTGCTTGTTGGTTTAGTGGCACGAAGAACCCAATATGTCCAGGAGATATTTTAGCTCCCAATTCCTAAACGCCATGCTTGTTTTCCCTGCTGGAACTATTCCTCCTGTGGGCACCAGAACCTCTGATTTTAGAATAGTAAGAGTAACCTCTGCTTAGGATGGCACAGCGTCATTTACATAAATTATCACATTTAACTCTCAGTATAACCTTGTGAGATGAATGCCCATTATTCCAGTCTATAGATGAGAAAAGAGAGGCTCAGAGCAGTGGATTAATTTCTCAGTGAAACACAGAGCTAATGTTTGAGCATTGGTATGGAACTCTAAAGCATGGGTCCCTTCTCTTGCCCCAGGCTGCTACTTTCAGGACCGTACCGGCCACCATCACCCTGAGAGCGTTAGATGTGTATGCCCAAGATGAACAGATAGCTTTCTGGATTTCTAGGGGCCATAATTCATTTCCTTCTGTGCCATTTCCTCTGCAAGCCCCAAACATTGCAGAACTGTGGGAGCAAAATGCCCTCTTCATCTTTTGCCAGGGACCTGGTGCCCCAGGATTCCTCTTCTGGATTGACCAGGCTCAGCGAATCACCTGGAAGAACCTCCTGTTCAAAGAGGTACAGCCCCTAGCAGATCACTGATTCTCCAGCCTCTGCTGAGGGCCGAGACTGTAGCAGCAGGCACATCTCAGGGGCGGGTTTAATCAGAGATGGAGCCTCCAGATAAATCACCTCCATCAAACCCCAAAGCCTCATTCCTGTGCCCCTTGGAATTAAAAGAGTTCCCTCTACTAATATATTAATTAAAATGAAATATTAATAGCTGACCTCTATTATTTATTGGCTGTTTTTGGAGAATAAAATATTGAAATCCAAAGAGAAATCAATTTCAATGAAACCTCCCTCCTCTGAGCAGGCTTGATCCGTGTCACATAATAAAGAGATAAGCTTATCAGCTGCATCAGTTCAAAGACAGCTGCTGTAAATGTTGATTTTGAATGAATAAGAAGATTATAAGCACTGTCATAAAATATCTTTCCAGGACGTAAATTATTCAAAGCCCTTCGTGGGCAGACACAGTATCTCATGCCTCAGTGAGCCCCGTTCTGTGCAACACATTTCATTTATTAAAGCCAGAGAGGGCCTGTGTTGATAAAGCCCCCTAAATAAATGATAACCTTCATCTCCTTCTCCCAAATTATTTCCACGATTAGACTTCGAAATGCTTCTGCCAGAGGTGTCAAGAAGGGCTTCCTCTATACGCGGTGCGAACATCTTTGGGAAGCTCAGCGCATGTGACAGTCAAGCCTGTGTCTTTGGAGCAGGGCGGTGGTCTAGCACCGTGGACAGCTCTCAGGGCTCAGCTTTACAACGTTCAAGCTGCCAGGTGAAGGGTGTAATGTAATGAAAGGGCTTGGAGTCCAAATCTGCTTTGCCACCCAGGTTGACCCTGGGCATACGATTCAGCCTCTAAAAGTGAGTCTCTCGTACAGGGAGGTAGGAAATAATACGTGCACCCACCGGGCATAGAGGCTGGCTCACAGAAGGTTCTCAGTCAGTATTTCTAACCAGATCAATGACCATGGTATAGACCCCAAGGGGCATGCTGCTTCTCATCTGCTCAAGGCCTGCTGGAGCCTCATACAGTGTCCTGGGCGGTTCTGCCTGCCCCAAAGGATACCTGGAGCAGGCCCACCCTGCACTGATATCTGCCTTTGTTCACACACAGAAGCCAGATAAACCCTATGCATCTTCTAAGGCCCAATTCAAATGCCATCTCCTCCTTGAGTATTCCATGATTTCCTCACTTGAATTCTCCTCTTCTTTCTCATCCTTCCTCAAATATTTATGGCACACCCATCCTGTGCCAAGCATTGATAAGGGCTCTTTTCAGGTACAACCTTATGTAATCTTTACTACAACCCTGCAAGGCAAGTCTTGTTGCCCATATTTTGTAGAAGAGGAAATTAGGCTCAGGGGGGTTAAGTGCCTTGCTCAAAGTCACACACTGAGTAGATAATGGGACCAAGATGTGAACCAGCTTTGACCCGATTCCAAAGTCCATGCTCTTTCCTTTCTTTTCCATTGACCATCCTGCAGCTGGTCCCACAGCTCAATGCTTCCTGTCTAGGCTTCACTCACCCTGCTGAGCATGCCAGTGTTCTACTGGGAATGGGCCTGTATCCCCAGAGCATCATTCAGCCTCCCACATGGAGCCCTCAGGGCCACCTGGAGCACTGGGCCCAGAGCTCGTCATGGACACTACAGCTCCATCTGCCTGGCTCCAAGCTGGACAAGCCCCTGGTTGTTCATGGTACCTCCAGGCCCTGCAGGGCCCCTCCAGCCCAGACCCAGGACAACAGCAGTAATGCTAATCCACTTCTCCATTCACCATTCAGTTCCTCAGTTTCTTCATCTATAAAATGGGGATAAACAATGGTACTTAGCCTGGGCAGCCACTGTGAAGACCAAATGAGACTGTGAACGTAGAATGTTTTGAACAATCCTGGCACATAGTCAGAGCTCGACAATAGCAGCTACTATTGCTATTATCTGAAAGGTTTCTGACTCCATATCCATGCCCTCCCCACATTGCACTGAGCATTGTGTATCCCCTCAGCAGAAAGCTCGGCATTTAGTGGATGGTCAGCAAATTGTGAATTGCTGGTAAATTCCTTCATGTTCTCCAAAGCACATGCTAATTAGCGCTGGGTGCAGCTGCACGAGAGAGTGGAGTGTACAGGCTCTGGAATCAGACAGGCTGGGGTTTGAATTTCGCCTGTGACACCTTCTAGTGGATGGTCCTGGATGAGTCACTCAATCCTAACCTGAGCCTCTACTTTCACATCTATAAAATGGGCTTGGGGGACAGGGCTAGATGCCAAAGCTGCTGGGTTGCTATAGGTAGAATCTGTCCACAAAGCATCTAATGCACACCAGGGAAACCATCAATGCTCACTTCCTTCTTCCCCTCCACTTTTTCCTTTCATCTATCCTCTTTCCTCTCCCAACTCCCTACCTACTGGTCTCTTGTATCTGCATCCTTTGTTATGAATGTCATCAGTGCAGCACTATATTCCATTGGCTGCCTGCTCTTGTGTGTTTGGGGTGTCTTGTGTTGACCCATTAATCATTTTGACCTTATCTCACCAAAAGGGTAATAAATGCTTCAGAGACAAGGACCAGAGCCTGTTTCATCTTGAGTGACAGTAGCTGCTTAGATATGTTCCACAAATGCCCATGGAATGAATTATTCCCATCAACCATGAAAGGGAACATTTGTCAACAAGGAAGACCTCAAACCAAGCCATAAAACTCTCCATCTCCCTCTACATCATGTAGGTTTTATCCATTGCTCTAACCCAATACTAGGAAAACAAAATGGTGGCTCCTTGTGGTGCCAAGCCAAGCTGAATAATTGTCCCAGAAAATGTTTTAAGTGTTCTGATACGCACAACAAAATACACACGTGTGCGCACATACACTAAATTCAAGAAGCACCAGCAGTGTGCATGAAGGTTGCAAATTTCCTTGCAAATTCATCAGAAAGAATGGGTGCTCTGAATTACCTACCGCCCAGAACACAGACGCTATCTGATAAATTCTGCTCCCACAGCAATCCTGCCTTGTCAAGAGCTGACAATCAGACATGCAAAACAAGTGCTATGTATGAATTTTGCAAAAGTATCACTTTGGGAAAACAGAAACCAAAACAAATTGAGAAATCATATAAATAATTACTCTGAGCTTCAACTCTAACATGAAAAAGGAAGGCACACACGCAGAAATGCTAATTAATATGACTGTTTAATTACAGGGGCACAAATTAATAAAGCGGAATTACTCCAGATTTCCAGCAGGCAGGCCATCTCTGCCTGTGATCTCAGAGGTGTGGGCACAGGGGGCGAAATGTTTAGCTTTCCTTTGCCAGGTGCCCAGCTGGAATGGCATCAGGAAAGAGGAAGGTGAGACCCCTGTGCAGGAGGACCCGGTCCTCCCAGCCCCCACCTCTCTGTTCAGACATGTTGAGCCCCCATCGACATCAGCAGGTGCAAGCTTCCACCGAGGCATCTTCTCTAATTAGGAAATCATTCCTCATGCAGTCACAAGGGCCCAACCACAACATTCTGCGGACAAAATGAAACTCAACACAACCAAAGGGTGAGATTTATGAAGTAACCGCTATATGCCAGGTACTCTCTCTCTCCGTGTTTGTGTCTCTTTCCTTCCCTTCCTCTCCCTCTCTCTTTCAATTTGTTTTGGTTTCTGGTTTCCCAAAGTAATACTTCTGAAAAATCCATAAGGTAACGTGTTTTGCATGTCTGATTGTCAGCTCTTGACAAGGCAGAACTGCTGTAGGAGCAAAATGCATATCAGACTCGGTCAAGGGAATGGTATCATCAACATGGAAGTAATCATCCCATTATCTGGCCATGAAAACTGAGGCTCCAATCAGCTAACCTGATTTTGCCAAAGCCACGTAACTGGAAAACAGAAGGTTCTGGATTCAGAATTCTGGGCGTCTGAGTTCAAAGTCTGTGTGGTTTTAATTAAAGTAAGCTTCTTTCTAGAAATCAAAAATGCTTTCACTTCTGCAACTTATAGCCATAGCATTCATTTGATCATTTTTTCATTCAGCAAAGTCAGCCGTGTACCTACTGTATGCCTGCTTTGGACTATGTTCTGGGAATACAATGATGAGCAAAAACTGACGCAGAACCTACTTTTGAGGCACTTACGTGGGCATAGGAGAGAATGACATAGATAAAATAATCACACAAATAAATATATTTCAATAGACTTCGATTGGGGCTACACAGGAGAGAGAACAGGGCTACGAGAACTTATAAAAGTAAGGGTTGAGTGGTAGCAAAATCTCCCCTGAAGAAGTAATGGTTGAAGAGTGATCTGAAAGATGAGTGTAAATATATAATATATGGAGAGAATAACATATATGAATATAGAAGAATTTTCTTTACTTGCTGTTTCCACCCCATCCATCCACCTCTCAACATGTTCCAACCTAACGTGCCTTCTGCTCCCATCACTCTGGCACAGAAGTCCATGCAATAAATTTCATGGACATTTATGATCCTCAATTGACTTGAGCCTTCAGACATGTTGTACAGAGTGGATTGCTCCTTTTCCTTGAAATCATCTGCTCCTTGCCTTCTGAACCAGATAGTTCCTAGTTTTCCTCCTGCCTCTCGGGATCCTCCTTAAGAATGGCCATTACTTCACTGTTCTCCTCTAAGTGTTCTTCAAAGCTTGGTCTCAGGCACTCTTCTCTCTTATTTTATATTCTTTCCCTGGATAATCTCATCTATGCCACAGAATTATTCACACTTTACTGTAGTGATCTCAGATTTGTATCTCTAGCCCAGACCCTTCTTCCGGACTCCAGGTCTCTATTTCCAAATTGCCTGATGAACAGCTGCTCCTGGATGTCTCAAAGGCACCTCACACTCAGTATGACCAAAACTGAGTTCCTCTTGTGACCCTGACTCCATCTCAGCACCACCTATCCAATTCGCAAGATAGAATCCCAGGCAATATCCGTGATATGTTTTTCCCCTTGCCTTATGTGGTAGACTGAATAATGCCCCCCAAAGATGTCCAGGTCCTAATCCCTGGAACCTCTGAATGTTACCATATTGGCAAAAGGAACATTGAAGATGTGATTAAATTACATCTTAAATATCTTAAAGGAATTACATCTTAAAGGAATCTTAAATATCTTAAATCTCAAAATGGAGAGATTACCACAGTGAGACTTCAATGTAACCACAAAGATCCTTACGAACAGGAGGCAGAGGGAACTCTGATGACAGAAGAAGACAAGACCTCATGATGATGAAAGCAGAGATTGGAGTGATGCAGCCACAAGCCAAGGATGTCAGTAGCCACTAGACTGTGGAAGAGGCAAGGAATGGATTCTCCCCTGGAGACTCCAGAAGGAACCAGCCATGGCAACACTTAGATTTGTAGCCATTTAAGATTCATTTCTACTTCTGGCCACCAGAACTGTAAGGGAATAAATTGCTATTGTTCTAAGCCATAAGTTTGTGGTCATTTGTTACAGCAGAAGCAGGAAACTAATATGTCCTACTGTGACATGTATGCCACCAAGTCTTCTTTATTTTGCTCTTCAAATAATTCCAAGATGCATCTACTTTTCCCCATGTCTACAACCCCTTCCCCGGGACAATCTTCCATCATCTCTCAAATGGACAGGCGCCCCAGCCTCTGGCTTCCCATGGCTCCTAGGATAAAAAGCCAAAACATTGGCATGGGCCACATAATCTTGCTTGTCCCAGTCCGTGCCTCACTTCCCAGGATTATCTTGTGCTACAGACAACCTTGTGCTACAGACAACCCTGGCCTTCTTTCGGTTCTTAGACGGTACTAATCTTCTTTCCACCACAGAGCCTTTGCACAACCTTCTTCGTTTGCTTGGGATGCTTGTCAACTTCAGATCATAGCTTAAAGGTCACATCCTCATCATATTCTTTCTGATCTCCCAGAATGGATTCACCTAATACATATAAAGATTTCAATTTTACATTAATTTTTAGGATTGTATGGTTTATGCCTAACACCCCAGCTAGTCAGTAAGTCCTCAGAGAGCAGACAGAACAGGGTTATGGCTGGTTTTGCCCACCACGGTATTCCCGGCATCTATCAAAGTATCTGGCACAGAGCAAGTGAAACATATCAATGGATATGTTTGGATGAAGCCAGAGCCCAGGGGGGTGCCTTTGGGGGTCTGTGTGGATAAGGTCGGTGGTCTCAGTACCTGGCTTTGTCCTGAGCCTTCTAGACATGCAGTTAGAGAAAGGGGGGTATCACGAGAAGGACTTGATTGCACTCAGCATTGGCCAAGGAAACTCCAGAATGAAAACTTCACCTTCCTCAGTGCCGTCTTCTAAGGACAGGTGCTGCGTGGAGTTCTTGTTCATTTAGTATGCACAGGAGAGAATGTGTTAAGTTTTTCTTTTCCACTTAGCCTATCCCCTCTTTGTTTCCAGCCTGTGAAGTTTCCTTGGCCATTTTCCCTTGGGTTTCTTAGATGAAAGCACTTTGGAAACGATCTAATTATAGACCAAGGTCTTGAAATAGCTCCCTGTGCCCAGAGATTTACCTGAAGGCACATCACTGGGTTGGAGCTGGCTCTGCATTAACGTAAGAAGCTAAGAAGCCCCTCCTTACCTATTTTATATAAAACTGGGATTCCACATGAGAATTTTTATGAAAGGTTTTTGTGACTAGAAAGAAAAGAAAAAAGTTTGTAAACACTATTATTATGTTATTTACACCAAGCTTTATAGTTTTCGAAACATTTGTTGATTTTTTTCCCATGTGGTTCTTACATAAACCCATCAAGCTACAAGGAGATAATTAACTCCAGGGGACTCATCAGAAAATGGCTCAAGGAGCTTAAGTAACTTGACCAAGATCACAGTTCTAGAATAGGACAGAGCTTGGACTCAAGTCTAGGACATGGGTCTTCATACAAGCCATGGGATGGTGGTTTGAGCCAATTGACTTCTGTTGACATTTAGACTTTTTATGCATGGAGAGAAAATAGCACACCATTTTAACACTGGTTTCCTCCAGGTGGCAAGATTAGGAGTAAATTTATTGTCTCCTTTGTGCTTCTCTGTAACTTCTACAATGTGCATACATTAATTTTATATCTAGAAAATATTAGAAAATAAAGAAGTATGATTATGAAGTAAGCCAAGGGAATAATAGGAAAACAGAGGACGGTCCCCTGCTCACCCTGAGGTGGTGAGGGAGGTGCCTGCTTGTTTGGAACTGGCTCTGAGCCTTGATGATAAAACCAGATGCCACTCAAATGAGGAAGTGGGCACTGATGTGATACTGGGTAACACCAGCTCTAGCAGCTTCTGAGACAGGCAGACCTGCTTTGCCAATTACGGTTTGTGTAAGCCTCAGGTCTCTTAACCTCTGAGCCTCAGTTTAGCTCTTTGTAAAATGGAGGAAATAAACCTACCTCTATTGGTCAAGGCTCGTGATTATAAGCAGCAGAAACACAACTTAAACTAGCTTAGAGTGCAGAAGGAACTCACTGAGTCACATAAACAAGGAGCTAAGGAATCTCAGTACAGTCATGGCTCGCTCTCCATTTATGAGCTCTGCCTTCCCTGTCTTAGCTCTCAAGCATACTTTCCCCACGTGACGGGAAAGGTGGGCACCAGCAGGCTTGCTCATCCCCTCCCAGATTAGCTAACCTGGTAGAAGTAAAATGTCTCTCTCAGAGCCCACATACCAAGCCCAAGGATGATTCGAATAGGCCATGTTTGAATCTCATGCCCCCACCTCCTGCCCAGAACCAATCATTGTGACCGGTGATGGGAAGTTAGACGGGCCCAGCCAATCGCATATGCCCACATCTATGCCCAGTAGCCTTCTTCCTGGAGACCCAGCTCTTATGTGATGAATGCCGAACGAGGCAAACTCCTGACCAAGCCAGATGAGGTGAGCATTTCTACTGGCCAGAGGGTCCAATTTATGTGTGCTGCTAGAAGGTTTAATGAGCTAGTGAAATGCATTAAACGATAAGTAAGTTTTGCTAAACAACATCTTCATACTTAGCGGGGGGAGGGGTGGGAAGAAAAACTTTAAAATCAAGGTGACAACACAAAAACAAAGGAATGTTTGGTCAGAAAAAAAAATAGGCCCATAAGAAGTCAGGTTCGGGAAAAAATTGTCATGGTGCAAGAGAAAACAGTCCCCTTTCATAGACTAAACCCTTTGGGGCCACCAAGTCCTTTCCCTTCACTGCTTAACTACTCTGAAAATTGGAGACAACAATTGCAGACAACACTCCTCACTCAATAAAACTCCAAATAAATTAGGTATTGAACAAGACAATGAGATCCTGGCAAGAATACACAAAATTTGGGCCTCAAGCTGTTGGGGGATGATAAATTGTCAGTTTCTCTTTAATAAGGTTGTGTCTCATCACCATCTCTTGTAAGGGATTTGATAGCTTTTGTTTTTAACCTGTGAAGATTAAAATCAATTCCCAACTAGAGCTGGAAGCCCCAAACCATGCAGCCGTAAATGTGTCAATCAATCAATCAATGAGTTGGTCAATAGATCAGCAAGTCCATATTGAGGGCCAACTCTTGCTGGGCATCTGGGGCACGGAAAAGAATTAGAAAATAGGCCCCTGTAGATGCTAGATGAGGGAAGCCATGCTTCAGAAGGCATTAACTCCAACTTTTAAGGTGACAAACCTAATAGCAAACCTATTTCCATCAGAATTACACTGGGCCGGCATGTCCCACTTTTTCACCTGTCTTGTCACATGGATGTGTTTGATTTTGGATCCTGGATTAATCCACAGACTTTGATTTACACCTTTGCCCTGCTCAGATGTCCACATGGGCAACATCACTCCTTACATATCAGCTGGGCTTATGGATCCTACCTGTGCACTGAGGGCATTTCATAGGAGGCAGAAATAAGAAAGAGGACTTGGAATGAAGTTCAAATTCCACCTCACCATTCACTACATTTTTAGCTTTGCAGAAGTTATTCATCATCTCTTATCCTGGTATCTTTAACCACCAAAGCAGAAATAACAATATGTACCTCATGGCCCTGCAAGGATTAAACGAGATCATGGATGTAGAGTGCTTAAAACAAGATCTGGTTCAGAGTTAATGGTGGTTTGTTAACATCACAATCGCCATTGGTGGTGGTGATGTTATTTCAACTATCCGATGCCTTACTCCTAGGTTGGAGGTTTTTTTGTTTTTGTTTTTGTTTTGTATCCCCAAAAATGTGTAGAGGCATATTTTGTTCCTCTAGTTTTTCCCTCTCTCCAAATGGACTTCCTCACCCTCCAATAATCCTATTAAATTCTACAGACTTTCACTTACACGACAAATATCCTGCTGGCTTCAGCCCAAACAAAAACTAATTGTCCCCTTGTTTGTCTGTGTGTGCATTTGTTTTTCCAAATGAAACATTTCAGACTCTGTTTTCTTGTCCCTAGGCATTTTTTAACAACCAACACTGGATGAGTTAGCCACAAAGACAGGGCTTCTTGGAGCAAGGAAGGACGAGTGTGTGAAGCAAGCAGCTCCATTTGAAGCCACAGTTCTTAATTTCAGCTAAGAAACGGCTGAAGGAGTGTGATATAGAGGAGAGAATATAAACATGGAGGTCAGGAAAGGCAGTGTCTTAATTAATCCTGCCTTCCCCCTTCCACCTTCTATGAGCCGTGTGACTCTGGGTATGTTACTAAACCAGTGCAAAATCAACAACTGTCCTTGCCCTTCTAAGAATGAATTTGGCATGATCTATAGACATCATTTCTTTAAATATTCCTCAAAATGACATTAACAAGTCTGAGAGTCATCACCACCCTTGAGGTGAAGAAATCAATGACAGGATCTCCATGGGAGGCTCTGGAGAATGAAGCCTGAGACAGAAAAGCAGGAGACGCAAGTTCAAGTCCTGGTCCTACCAGCAAGATCTGGGTGACCTTGAAGAAGACTCCTCTCCATGCTGGCCTCATTTTACTCATCTGAGAATGGGGAGATTTAGACAAAAGGATCAATTAAATGTCCTTCCAGCTCTGGCACTTGGTGACACTCCATTCTAAGATTTCCCGTATCATAAAATCTTCCTGCTCTTATCTCTCCTCTCTCAGCTGCCTTAACAACCACACCTGCTACTTCTTGTTTGTCAGTAACAATAACCAACATTTTTTTAATGTGAAATACAGGTCAGACTGTGCCAAATGCTTTGTCTTATTTCTCACCACCACCCTCTGAAGTAGATGCTGTCATTATCCCTAGTTGACAGATGAGGAACCCAAGGCTATAAAAGGTTGAATGACTTCTTACTTAAGAAGCATTTCTGGGGCTTGAGACCCTGACTCCATATCTCTGTACTGCTTCTCAACAATTATGACCTAGGCTTCCAAGATAGAGAACTTGCCAAGGTCACCTCTCGTCTTCCTTGGGGTCTCTAAGGCATCTCCCTTTGTTTGTCAGGTCTTCTTGCCCCTTCTAGTTTAGGCTTTGACTTAGGTCTTTGACTGGGGGTGGGGGCAGCATGGGGTAATAAACAATTCAGAGACCTTGGAGGTGGGCTGAGCGGAAGTAGAGTCCTGTCTCTGCCAGGCAGGACCTCCCCGAGCCTGGCTGTCCTATTCTGGAGCATTCCTGCCTATGAGGCTATTGGGGAAGTTAAGTGGGATTCTATAGATTAAGCTCCAAGCACAATTGCTGACACACCACTGAGCAATGATCCTACTCTCCCCCTATTCATATCCCACTTTCCTTTAAGACCCAACCCTTGAAAAGCTGCTTTTCTGTTTTTGGAATTGATCCATCCCTCCTTGAATCAGTCCAAGTCTTAAGAAGAAAGAGATTGCATACTGAAAACAGGGCGATTCAAGGAGGGTTTATTTCTGAAGGGGCTATGTACAAAGGTGTGTGTAGAGGGTGTTAAAGCCATAGGCAATAACCTGAGTCTTGGTGGCAGCAGAACTTTACCACCACTAGGACCAAACGGCTGAGGGGAGGGAGAATTTACTAGAAATCAGAGAGAGAGAAAGGAGGAGAGTCAGCTTTCTTGGGAGGAGCAATGACCTTCAGTCAAAGAACAGAACCAGCCAAGAGGTGACCTGGCAGGGAAGCAGGTAGGGGATAAATACTCTGACCTCTCTCTTGGCTGTGAGAGTTAATTCCAGAAACACAGAATGTGCCTGAGCTATTTTGCTAAAATACCTGTTTCATGCCCTTGGTCAAGGCATGGAACATACTGATCAGTAGTGTTGCTTTGTAACTATGGGTCCAAGGCATTGGGGGCCGATTTGCACCAATGTGTCAGCACTATTTATTGACAATGGTGAGATTGATGATTTGTACTCTCTGGCATCCCTCCAAACTCTTTTTAGGGCTCCCCATTGGCCGGACCTGGTCAGAAGCAGCAGGTGGAACAACTCATTGATGTCATTCATGCAGTATAGCTTCTGGGGCAGAGCAGGGTGGAAAAGGACAGAGAGTGGATCTCCCATTACACCTCCCGCTCAAAGTTTATGTCCCACGCATCACACTCACTGGGCTGTCCTTTACATCATAAAATGATACATGTGGGTGTGCTGGCCTCACCGACCTGACCATGAGACCCTAAAAGCACACATCCCTCTTCTTCCTGTGGGCATCTCTTCTGACCATCTCAGTGGCTGGCATGGAGTAGGTGTATGGGAAGTATAACGGAATCTCCAGGAGGACCAAGAAGCATCATGGAGCAACCAGCCAGCTGCTTGCTTTCCCCAAGGTCAGTCCTTTTGTGTTGCTGGCAAAGACCTTGCCAGTTGCTCAGCAGCTACAGAGACATTTCAGAAGGTTGAAAGAGACAGCTAGGGGGAGAAAGAGTGCTTGCAGGTTGATGTCTAGTCATAACAATTCTCCAAGTGCCTCCCCCGGTGACATTAGATAAACAGAGATGGGAATCACATTTCAGCGTGACAGCTTAAAAGGCATGTCAAGAAACAATTAAAAAGATCTAGAGCAACCCGGTCCCCAGAGACTTTTGTCAGAGCAAGACTGCCTCCCGTCAGGGCCGATGTGGGGGCGACATGGCCTGTGAGCCCACGTTCAGGGCCTTGAATTCTCAAAGGCAGGATCCTCCAAGACCTGGGGCTGGAGACTAAGTGAGCCTAGAGAATTTGACTCTTCATTGCTTGTCGGTGTTTGCAAAATCACCTGCTATCAGCAGCACAGAACATCTGCCAGGCAAATCTCTGCCCAAGCACACTACCTACCAATCCTCTTTGAAACCCCAACTGCGAGGAATAATATTTATAGAGTATCGCTTGAAGGACTTGCTGTCCATCACTCCTTTAGATCAGCAGTTTTCCCCATTATTTTCCCCAGAGCCCTGGAATTCCTGGGGGTGTCCCTGAGGCTCCCTAGAAACCCATCCCCTGCCTCTACCCCAATTCAGAGACTGCCAGGTCTTGTCTATTACCTATGGGATATTGGGGTTGCATATAAGAAATCACCTTTGTTAAAACAGATGCTGATGCCTTAAAAGAACAAAAGCCATCACGTTAGCCTAAATTTTATTCTGTGATCAAGCCAGATGGAGAGAAATCTGCAAGCCTGGGTCAGACTACTTTGCTCGGCTGCCCTGAGAATTTCTGGTGCTAAATTGAGCTTCTGTAGAATCCCGTCAGCCTACATTGTGGGAGCCCATAAGAAATAGCTAATTGAAATTCCTGAAATGTCTCTTGAAGGACTTCTTTTGGTGAATCCATGAGAGTCTTTCCTCTCCTCTATCAGGAAAAGTTGATTCTGGGTTGATTGTCTTATGCAGCCACTGTAGACAGTGAACTTGACTCTGTTTCCATCCTGGCCTTGGCCTCTGGGAAGCTCAGTGCTATCCCTGCAGCCCACGTCCAACAGTACAGAACCTGTGCTCTTACAGGTCCTAATCCTTGCCCCAGCTCCCACAGTTACTTATTTTATCATTTGTTTGTGTGAGTTAATGCAGAATATGTGTATCTTCCCTCCTATGTGAGAAAAGAGGGAGAAAAATAAATTAATTAAATTGATAGAAAAATGTATATATCGTATGTAAGTAGCCCCTAATTAAAACGGAATGGGCCAGCCCCGTGGCTTAGTGGTGAAGTGCGCGTGCTCTGCTACTGGCGGCCCGGGTTCGGATCCCGGGCGCGCACCTACGCACCGCTTCTCCGGCCTTGCTGAGGCCGCATCCCACATACAGCAACTAGAAGGATGTGCAGCTATGACATACAACTATCTACTGGGGCTTTGGGAAAAAAAAAAAGGAAGAGGATTGGCAATAGATGTTAGCTCAGAGCCGGTCTTCCTCAGCAAAAAGAGGAGGATTAGCGTGGATGTTAGCTCAGGGCTGATCTCCCTCACAAAAAAAAAAAAAAAAAAAAAAAGACGGAAGCAACTCAGTTCATTTGATTGGGCTTTCCCCATCCCACAAACCCATTCTAATTCTGATCTTCTGTAAAACACACTGGTTTTCCCATTCCCTGCTTACGAATCTCTATCAGCTCCCAGCCTGCTGGCTATAGGAGGACATCCAGGCTCACTCGGATGGATGGAATTCCAAGGCTTTCTCAATCCTGATCCACCAGCTCAGCCCTGTCCTGTCCCTGCTTCCTCTACCTCAATTATGCTAAAATACCAGTACCCAAATCCATATGGCCCTTTCCTATCCCCAGGCTTTGGCACGCAAGGTTACTAAGCTTGTATTGTCTTCCTGCCATTTTCTCCATGGGAAACTCAAGACCAGGAGTGCATTTCCCCTCCTCTTTCATGCCTGCTCTGGCTCCCAGAGCAGTCTGTTGTTCAGTCTGAGTCACATCTCTGTTGGTCACTCATAACATTGCAGTGCCAGGCTTCTCTATCTGTTGTTCTCTCCCATGGACTCCAAGCTCCCTATGGACAGAGGGGACTGTGCTTTACAGGAGACTCTACACTGGAGAAAGAGCACCGAGTGGGGCTTGGCATAGAGGAGTTAGGTCCTCTGTTTATGCCATGAAACACAGGCAGACAGACCCCCAAGGTATCATTCCATTGCTCACTGTCATCACAAGTTTTAGAAATGGGGATGACCATGGTCACTCTCAGTTCCCCCCAATCCTGCCCGCCCCTGCACTCCCTGAGATCTTCAGATCTTTTCCAATCTTAGAATACATCTGCAGGTGGGAAGTCTGGATTGTTTTGCTGTCATTGACCTAGTCTCAGGTGTCTGAGAGTTTTAATTCCTGAGTTGAAGAATCCTTATTGGTCTTTTTAAGAAGAGGACATAATCTGGGGCCACATGGAAGCTACGTTTGCTTCCAGAATTCTGCTATCCTGACTGGTGACACAGAGTGAGCCTCCCAGGATAGCATGGCGCACCAATGGAGCCGCTCATTTGTGCTTGCCTGCCCGCGGCACTCACAAAACCACACGCCCAAGTGCTGAGACTTGAGTAGATTTGGAGTCAAAAAGACTTGACTTCAAACATTGGTTTAGCTACTTACCAAGTATGTGTGTATCCTTGGGCAGGTCTTCTAACCTGTATAAGCCACACTTTCCTCTGTACAATAGGGAATATCATATATTATTTTATTGCCCCTAGAAGTTAATGAGATAGGCATAAGGAATAGCTCCAGTTTAATAAGTCACTTCACCTCTCCATGCTTCAGTTTCCTTACCTATAGAGTAGGGGTCATATACATGCTTACTTCACTAGGCTACTATGAGAATTAAATAACAAAATGTATGTATAGAACTCAATACAAAGCCTAGATAAGAATGTTTATTCATTGTCTATGGCCATGTCTCCAGAAGGTGAAAACTGCCTTTTGATGTGTTTTCCACTGACTCAAGGAAAATGTGACCTTTGGCTCTGATGTGTGTTGTGCCCAATGGCCATAAGGATATTCCTGGAAAGAAATCTTGGTGCTGATTTGGGCCAATCCCTCTGATTCCTACCTATGCACTAAAGCCACACTCATCTGCCAATGAGCCTCTTGATGTCTATGCACCTCTGAAGATTTATTGCCAGGTAGCGGCCCCCAACCAAGCTCTGTTGCTGTTGGAAACATGCTCCCTACCCATCCTCTGGGCCCTCACCTAAGGCTCCAGTGATAGCCTTCCTCCTAGGGCGTTGGTCACCACACTCCAGATACTGCGTTACACCTGCCAATCTGTAGTCTCGCCCTCACCTTCCCCTGTGGCTGCTGGCATCCTCTCTAACACCTCCACTCCAGCAGGGGGCTCTAGACTCAAGGACTGTCCCTCCTAGTCAGCTCCACTCCAAGACGACTGACTGTGGCCCACATAGCCACGCTTGGGAAAGTGAGAAGCATGTGAGAAGCACTGAGGCATTAAGAAGGGCTTTCACTGAGCTGGTACCCAGAGAAAGAAGGAATTTGCCTCAAGGCCAGGCCTGGGGAGGCTGCCATTTTTCATCCTGAACTCTCCGCATTCCCCAGGGGCCATATTTAATTCATGATGCTGGAGCTAGCACCATTGCCAGATATATTTCCTTGATGATTAAACATTATACACACAAGTATTTCAAAGCATCTGAAATAACTCAGAACTAATGAAGGACTAATTGCTTCACTCTGTGTATTCAAATAGTGATGTTATTTTAAAAAAATGTATTCTTATGTCAACTGTTGCATCAATTAATTGCAAATTTTCCAACAGTTAGCTGTAGTGTGATTAAAGTATATGAAAATAATCTTTTAATTAGCTTTCATTTCGAAACAAATAGACAATTAAACCAAAGAAGTAAGTGTGAAAATTCTGTTGGTCTGCTTTTTTGCGGGGGATGCTTGTACAAATAATGACTGTATCATTGGAAATTATTTCCTTGGCTAGTCTAATGGTTGTTACAGTAATTTCATCTTTTCCCTTTTACATCCTTTCTATTTCTTACAATCTCGTCCCCTACTGTTTTCCCCAGAAGCCTAAAACATATAACTAGATGAATAATAGTCTTTTTCAAGAATGTCTTTTTGAGCAGAGCTATTCAAAGTACCAGCCAATTCTTATTAAAAATATCATTGTACACATCACTGGCGTTTAAAAAGAAAAAAAAAAATCTGTTTTAGCCACTGAGTCATTAATACTTTCACCCACTCTGTGAAGCAGAACTGGGACTAAGCTGAGAGAAAAGGTGCCAAGAGAGAAGATTTAAGGAGGCACGTACTCCCAGGTGTCAACCCTGCACTTGCATGACCCTCAGAGTGTGTGCCTCCTTAAATTTTGTGACCTAACTGCCTTGCTTGCCTCATTCAAGTTCCAGCCTTACTAAGAAGAGTCATAGGGCACCTACTATGTGCTTTGTGCTATTCTAGAACCAGTTAACAGGGAGAAATGGACTGTAGAATCTATTTGTTCCAAACCATCTTATGTTACACGCAAGGAGACTGGGTCCCAGAGAGGAGGAAAGAACATGCTCAATTTGCTATGGAGAAAAGATGGAGATGACAAGGTCCTGGTTCCTGTCCATTCAGTCAAAAAGCATTTGGTGGGCCTCTCCTCTGCATGTAGACTGTGTGGGAGATCACGAGCCTCAAATGGTCAGCATGACCATGGACGGCACACTCCGTAGGGCAGAGCAAGGGAGCTGACCCTAAGGAAATGGAGATTAGAGGCCACTCTTTGTGCTGAGTGACCTTGAGCTAGTGACTTAACCTCTCTGAGCCTCTGGATCATTTCTTTAAATGAAGATAATATTTATATCACTGTGAGCTCCAGGAATAATAGGAAAGCATAATAATGACAATAGGTAGTATTTTATAGGTAATGTACTATGTGCCAGGCACTATGCGAAATGCTTCATCTGCATTATATCATTTTATCTGCACAGAAACCCAAGGGATAGGCATTGCAAACTTCATTTTATAGGTAAGGAGACAGGCTTAGAGAAAGGAAATCATTTGCCCAAGTTCACACAGCTGGTAAGTGACAGAGTCAGGATTTTAACCAGTTCCATCAAATTCTGATGTTCAAGCTCTTAACAGTTACGCTAAAAGAAAGGGAGAAAATGGAACTCAAATTTGAGAACATGCCAATGGTCAGCAGTATTCTTAAGGAAAGCCTTATAGATTTTAAATCTATCATCCAATCCCCTCAGCTACCATTGCAAACTCAATTAATGGTGCCCAGTAGCAACACCAGCAGCAAAAGTAGTATTGTAATCTCACCATGATGGAAGTGATGTGTAAGACATGAAAAAATCAATTCCCATGTGATGGTACAATTGTATCTAGATATTTTGGGACCTTGAGAATAGAGCCAAGCCATGTAAGAGAATTGTAAAATTTATGGGTTAGAAGGAATTCCAGCTTCTGTGTTATCCAACCTCCCTGGCACCTCTGGCACAAGGTAGTTCAGCCTCGTTCACCCTCAGTGAAAGGGGCCCATTCATTTCATCAGAAAACCCCTTGATTATACTGTACTGAAGTCTGCCCTTCAGTCCCATGGGGCCAGACCCACCCCCAGGACCAGCCCTCATGCTCCCTTTTCTCCAAGGTGAAAGCCCCTGGTCTTCCAACCATTCTCCGTAGCGCACACTTTCTATATGTCTTATCATCTCAACAATTCTTCCTATAACCTCTGGGGTTTTGACAGATGTAGAATTAAATCCCAGCTCCACCACCATAGCCAACCTCCAGGAAGCTCATTAACCTCTCAGAACTTCAGTTTCCTCTTCTATAAAATAAAAGTAATAACAGCTACCTATCAAAGGGCTGTTGAATTAAATGAGATGAAGCATATAAGCACATTACCTGCTCTGTATAAGCACTCAATAAATGTTAACCCTTATCATCATTTCTGTGATTATTTCAGAGGGAAGCAGGAAAGCATTTTGGTGTCTGAGGCAACTGAGAAAAGGAGATTAATAGGGTCCAACAGGCCAACCTGAAAGGGATAGAGCAGAGGTGAGGTCAGGTCCACCTTCCAAAGGGTAATCAGTAAACAAACAGTTGTTGTATTGAACGGAGCCTCCTCTGGGAAGTCTTCAGAGCTGGAGTTTCTGCAGCTCCATTCAAATATCATTTTAGTTCTGCTAAATTATCGCCAGAATGTGTTATCACAAATCACTCTGTGACTTGGCAGAATTGAGTGAAATGTGATTCCAAATCATAAATTAAAGGAGTGGGGCATTTGCAATGGCACATTCATTTACACCATTTCATTTCACTCTTTCAACTGCTAAGACATTCAAAGCTCCCAGCAGGGAGCGTTGGCCACAGCAGAAGGAAGACACTGAGTTATGACAAGTCCTTGTCAGTCTTCCCTGTGAAAGCAGGAGTGAGCATGCGTCGCTGATGTGCGGTGATTTGCAGAGGGTTGGAGGGGGAGGCAGGGGCAGCTCAGCTTTGGAGATTTCAGAGGTCAAAACATGGAAAACAAATTATAAGGACCCCAGCACACCTCCTTCTTTTCTGCATCAAGTATTAGAGAGTACATGGATTAAAAAGTGAATGAAATGTGGCCACCTCATCCCCCTTCCTACTCCCTAGTCCCTACTCTAGCCACTTGGATAAAATCTCTAACCCTCCCGGACTTGAAAGCATAAAAAGCCAAGTTTTCTGGTCATGTAATAGGAATATCTTAAGAACTCACCAAAGGGATGTGGAAAAGGTTCTGCCTTTTTATGGTCACCTGGGGATAAAGACAGAACTAGGTACCCAATGACCTGAATCTCAGACTTTAAAACCATCAGGTCAGTCAAGACCTTGACCTTTCTAGTTTCACCAATGCCCACTCCACCACCCAAGCTCAGATTGAGATATTCCCCCAGTCTCATCTACTGAGAGAAATATATGTTCTGTCTCTCCTGTGCCAAGTCCATTTGATTTTGATGGCTCCCTGGAGCATTAAGGTCAGAAAGGTTGGTTTGTTTCATCTTGGTTTAGTGGGAAATCCTTCTGATATTAATTACTAATGTCTGCCATGGGCAAGAGAGAAATAGAATGGTGGCCGAGTGGCATGTGTTGCCAAAATCAATTTAGGTTCTGCCCCTATAAGAAATACAGTACCGGAAATATATCCCTAGTACCCACCATAGAGTAAGAACAGTTATTTCCTGGACACTTTCTTGCCCCACATTTTACATATAAATATTTGGAAACCAATGCTAGTTCACTTTTGAGTTAAATTTTCCATAGTCCCTTGAACTTGGTATGTGCCATATTGGCCACACCATCCATCATCCCGTCTCTGGTCCAGCGCTTCTCCATCCACTTCTCTGCACCTTCAGTACTACGTGTTAATCTAAGCCATAGCAAATAGATTGGATTTTATTATAAATACAATAGAAGTCCTTTAAAGAAGGGACCTGCAGGAAAAAGGAAAGAGAAGAATCTGGATGTTTTCAGTTTAAACACCTGGGTGACGTTTACTGAGATGGGGATGACTTGAGTAGTTAAAGGTTCAGGGTGGATAATCAAGAATTCTGTCTCCAAGATGTTAAGTTCTAAATAAAAATTAGTCAAATAAGTAAAAATGTTGAAATGTACTTAGAATTATCAGATCTGGATATAAAAATGTTGGAGTTATGAGCAGATGAAAGTCATACAGTCCAAGAAGAAATGGGTTTCGATCTAAAGGTGTGGGCAACTCTGCCACATGCCACTGAGAGATCAATAGGAGGCAGAAAGAGAGATTTGCTGGAACTGGCTACATGGAGCTATTTGGTGACCTCAAAAAGCATGGCTCTCAGTAGATCAGAAGGGACCAACCTCCCCAAAGTGGGCTGCATAGAGACTGAGAGATGGGAAAATGAAGACCACAAAAACAAATGTTGAGACAATTTGAACAAAGAGAACAGAAGAATGGATGATAACTGAAGGTAAATATGGAGTCAAGGTCTAGTTTTTCCTTTTTTTCTTTGTTTTTAAGATGAGAGATATCATGGCATATGTGTATGTTGATGAGAATGATCCCTTAGAAAAGAAAAAAGAGTGATGCAATTTTAAAAAGGGATAATTTGGTAGAAAGTATATCTTTCATCATTGGAAAGAGGCTCTTTTCATTTGTTCATTTATACATTAACTCATTCACTTAACAAATACTTTTTGAATGGCTGCCATGTACCAGACAGACAGGTTTTGGCAACAGATGCACTGTATGAATTACTCTTGGCCTCCTCAATGGATGCTAGAAAGACCCTCTTTCCTGGATCTAAAGCTGAAATGAATTTTTAAGGTATTCCACTACTGGGCTGATTTTCAGTGTCTAGAAGGCATTCATCTACTGCAAATGTTTTCAAAGGTTGGGGAGTGGCATATAAAGAAACTGCGAGCCTTTAAAAAATTACAGCCACCAACTCCAAAAGACTCCGGCATTCACGAACCAGTCACTGATTTTCTCTCTACTTAACTGTGTTGGGCCCATTCCCGGTCCTTTTCTTCATTCTCTTTGACAAGGAGAATGTAGGTCCTCACGTATCTAAGGTGTATGGTTTATTTTCAGCTGTGCTAAATGGAAAAACTTCCAGAGAGCACTGTTACTAACACTCTTATCTTCTCATCTCTGCCCATGCCTACGAGACTAAATCCCAGAAGGAAGTTGCTGTTGCTCACCCTCATCACCCCATGATGAAGGACCACCCATGCAAGGATACGAAGTGCCATCACCCATCTTCTGCATTTCCTGACCACAATGCATTCTGGGAGCAGTGATCTAAAAGCAAACACAGAGTGAGAGGAGCAGGTAGAAGTGAGGAGACTTGAGGTACCACCATAGCTGCCTGGTGTTCTGGTCAGAACACTGTATCTCAATGCTCAGAGACAAAATGGAGTTAGGATGGAGCCTCTTTTGCCAGCTTTGTGTCTGACCTGCTCAGAGGGTGAACTGGCCACATAGCTTTATTCTGAGAGCACTACCTTCTCCTTCATAACCGGTGGAACTCCTCAAGACTCTAGCAAATAATTGGCTGCTCCCTTAAGTAACCAAGAGAGTTTTGTTTTTAATATAATTCACCTTATTGTCTTTGAGTTTGCCTCAGGAAAGACTTGCTTGACATTATCTTCATATGGAAAAAATATCATTTTTTAAGAATTCTTCCTGTGTGCTATTTCATCTCCACAAAGAGAGTGCAAGCTCTTTGAAGTAAGAGGCAATATATTGTTTTATAAACAATAATATCCATAATGAGATTAGAAGACTCCAGGACAATACATATTAGTTGAATAAAAGGAGACTAATTGGGAAATAAGGCCAGAACAGAAAAAGATGAGTTGGATAGGAATTAAATAATGATGAGAAGAAGAGAAGTAAAGGCTGTCCACTGGGATATCCTACTTTTACACCAGGCTGACTCACTTACTACTCTTCCATAGATGCCACAAAAGAATACCTATCTCTAGTCCAGCAATCTTCACGACTCTCATTGTAATGGAGGTTGTTTCTGTCCTTCTGTTTCACCCAACCCTTCTCCAGAGTCTCTGTTGCTTTGGACTCTTTTGACTTTGCTTTTGTTTGTTGTTTTCTTTGTTTCCATCTTGAATGTGGCTCTCATACTTGAATTAATGTGTCTTCCTGGTTTAACCATCAGCATTCTGAGACTAACTCATAGTTTGCACTCATCCTCTGGATTTTCTCACTTTGGGTTGCTCAACTTATCGTGAGATCCCAGGACAGGCCTCTACCTGGGTCTAGTGGCTGCCTCACTTGCCTCTGCCGGGGGAACAGAAAAATAGAAGATAAATGGAAGGAGGTGGTATTAACAGGATTCTGATATCACCTCACCTATAAAGCAGAAATTGCAAAGGTTCAGAGACCCCAGAGATCATTGCAGAGTGCCCAGTATATTCATAAGGCAATCGATCAGGCACAATCCTCTCATTTGGGTAACATTCTATGGGAACTGATAGTATTAGCTGATTTGAACTCACAGAGATACGCTCTGATGACAAACAGAACCAAGTCATTGGAACTTTCCTATCCAGACTGTGTTTATCTTACGAAGACATTCATGCAACAATATTTACTGAGTGCCTAGCACTGTAATAGGTTCTGAAGACACTATGGTAATCAACAACACAGAACAAAAGCAATCCCTATAGAATTTATGGTCTTCATGGGGAGAAAGGCATGGCACTAACAAAATAATACACAAGAAGATCTAAAGTTATGACTTCGATAATGGCTGTGAATGAACAGAATGAACACAGGGTATGTGCCAGTGAAAAATATGGGAAACAGACCTAATCTGAGGATCAGCAAAAAATTTACACGAGGAAGAAAATCCTTTTCGAGGTCTGAAGAATGAGTTGGCATTAAACAGCCAAAGAGAGTGTGGAGAGCTGGGACAGTACAACCAGCATGTGCAAAATCTCTGCCAGGAATGTGGCAAATATGAAGGATTGAAGGGAAACCTGTGGGCTGGAATGGAGAATGGGATGGGGACTGGAGGGCAAGGAGGTCAGCGTGGGCCAGACCCAGATTTTGGTTGAGATAACAGGTTGACATGGTTAGATTTGAGTTTGTGGGGAAAACAATTAAATCTGGCTGCTGTATAAGGACTGGGCTATAGTGAGTACAGTCAAGAGGGGAGGAAGGCAAATTGAATAGGCGGCTATTACCATGTCCCAGTCACAGTGATGAACTTGGGCTTGGAGTAGGATAGCTGCAAGGGAGATGGAGTGGAGAGGATATATCCCAGAGATATGGAGGGAATAAAATCAGCAGAACTTGGCACTGGATTATCTGTGGTAGGTAAAGAAAACTGAAGCATCAGGTTTGGGCTTTTTGTCATCCAAATGCTCACCTGTGCAAGGTAATTCAAAGCCTAATAAAACAGGCTTCATGAGATTAGATCTGATCAAACAGTAGGACTGTGGGAGGCTGCTCATTTGAACAACGTTGAAAAATACGACACATGATAGCCATGCTGCCCTTTCTAGAATTTTCAGTGTCATGAACCGGATGCTGTGCTTGGCATCTTCAGAGACATTTTCTCTTTAGATCTGTTCTGGAATCTGTTTGATGCAAGGTTATTCTAATGTTAGTTTGCAGAGAAAGAACTATTGAATATCCTGAGAAATGGAAATTCAGAAAAGCATTTTTTCTTTAATCTCATCAAAAAGCTACATCAGGATACCTAAACCAGTTCCAACTTTGCCATTAACTTGTTATGTGACCTCGGGCAATTTTCTTTCCCTCTCCGTGCTTTCATCTCTATTTTGGGAGTGCTATATTAAGTAATCTTTAAAGCAACTTCCAGCACTAAAATTCTTTACATAGGAGACACCATCTACACACATGTGGAGAAGAACAAGCTCATAACTGTAAGTAATCGAACTTCTGTTTCACAATGAGTATTGCAAACTTGGCTCCCTCTTTTAATTCAGAAAGTTCTTTCAAACAAAATGCAACATAATTTACAGTCAATTTTGAAACAAATTTTCTCTAATGAAAAATGTTCCAGGCAACAGCAATGCTTTTATGAGAGTTACATTTTCCTAATGGGCAGCAGGCAAAGGGAAACATCAAAATAAGTTCCAAATCTGCAAACCACGAGAATGCACGCCACTTAAACATCACTGTTTGTTCCCAATAAAATTAGCTACATGTTAACCTGCACAGTCGGACTCCTCAGATGAGTTTTCGGAGTGGTACCAATTTATACCTCAGGCCTCCCAAGAGCAGCACACCTGATTGCTGCCTCTGCCACATCCTGCAAAGGAACATCTGCTCTTAATGTCTCAAATCTGCTTCCAGGAATATATTCGTACTCTATGCACAGAACTGTAGATTCAAATGCCCCCCACTCTCCACTCTTGTTGCCAATACCTTATTTTAGTTTAGATTATCATTGTCCATTTCGCCAACCATGGCAACAGTAGAGTAACTGGTCTACTTGACTCCAGTTGCCTTGCTCCACTATTCTATGTTCTGTTTCAGCTTCCAGAATGTTCTTTATAACCAGCAAGCCTGTCCTTCTCACCATCTTGCTCCAAAACCTCTCTGCTGCTCAGAATGAAGTCCAAGCCCCAAGACATAGCATTCTGGGCCCTTCAGGAACTGACTCCAGGCCACCTTTCCAGTCTTACCTGCCCAGACTCTGCCCCATGTGCCCTCTCTCCCAGAGACACTGGCTGTTTCCCTCTTTTCACAGCATGACATCCTTCTCCACACTGGCATATTTTTACTCATACTATTCCCTTTCTCTGGAATGTTCTTTCTCTTTCTCTGATTAGTGTACACCTGCTCATTCATTTAACAAATGTTTGAGCACCTACTATATGGCTAGGAGTGGCAGAATATCTCAGCCAAACTCTACCAGAAGAAAAATGAATCAAGATTTAAAACTCTGGAAGCAGAATCATGCTGAAGGATGCTTGGAAAGGACTCTTCTAGGACATTGTTATTCAAACTTAAATGAGCCACAAGTCACCTGGTGATCTTGCTAAGATGCGGATCCTGATTCAGCAGGTCATGGATGGAGCCAGGGAATCTGAATTTTCTAACGAGCTCCAAGGCAGTGCTCATGCTGCCAGTCCAAGGACTTTGAGTAGCAAGGACATCACCTTCAGATTTAGACATAACTGGATTTAAATTCCAGCTCTGCTGCTTCCAGCTATGGAAAGTTAGGCAAGGTACTTAACTTGTCTGAGCTTCACTTCTTTGATATTGTTCAATGATGTGGTCTCAAGGAACTCTGAGATGAGTGGGAGAGACGAGTAAATGGACAATTAAGGTATAGCAAGATGTGTGCTATTATGGGGCCCAAGAAACGCTCAGAAGACTTTCTAGAGAAGGCCATCCCTGATTTGAAGCTTAAAAAGAGAATAAGAGTGAGCCAGTCAAAGATATGGGTAATCTGGGTGGAGACAGTAGCCTCACCGAGGAAAAGAGACCAGCAAGAGAATGAGCTTTGGAGAGGAAAAGTAAACTGGCTACCTCCTCGGGATAGGGTGCTTGTTGGAGAGCAGAGGGGATTGGGACCAGAGGTGTGGGTGATGACTTAGTCATGAAGGGGCTTGTATGTCATGTGTTGAGTTTGGAATTCCCCTGAAGACAATATGGAGCCACTGAGGACTTTAAACAGGGGAGTGACCTGGGCAGATTTCCCTCTTAGTTTGATATCCTCAGCTGCCACGTGGCAGGAGCCAGACCAGAGGAAAGGAAGCTGGTAAGAGCGACGGCTAGGGGGGTTGTTGCAGAAAGGTGGTTATCATTTGCCTTAGAAATGTTAGCTGAATAAACAAGTGAATGAATGATTTACATCCCCTTCCTTGAATTCACTGACTTCATCCCTAATATTATAAATCATCCAGTAATACAAACAGACCCACCTCACTGCTCCAGGTCTCACCAAGCAAACTGTAAAAATATCAGGATTTAGTTATATCCCACATTTTTACTAACACGGGGCAGTGCTCTCCAATTTGGCTAGTCTAGCAAGAGAGAAATCTGCAGCCATGAAGAAAAGCTGCTACAAAATAGCAAGACTGTCCAACTTTGTAAAACTCTTTACCCTGCTGAATGTATTTTCATGGAACCACCTTATGTATCTTCTCTGCAGCTTGTAAAGTGGGGAGCATGGATTTTGCAATGGTTGGCTTCAGACAATGACCCCAGAACTCTGAAAGCTTGTCATTCCCAAACACAGGTCCGTGGACTTTGGGCTGGTCCAAGAGAAAGTTTACATTGGAATGCAGCAAATGAAAAAAATGCACAGGTGTCTATTCACTTTAATGAGGTTGCCTTTATTCTGAGATTATATACGTGATATCTTGAGGGTGGTGTTAAAATGTCCTTCTTTAAGACATGATTAGGATGGTAGAAGGTCAAAAATATTTTGCTCTTATTGTATTCCTTTCTTTTAAGTCCTTACTTAGCCAAACAAGAAGTTGATTCTTCTCATGTGGTCCAGAAAATTTTTTGGACATTTTAAAGGTTTATAAAATCTGAAAGTTTGAGATCTGCTGTTCCACATCATTTAGAGGTCCTTTGCATTACACACTGGACCAAGGTAAGTAGATTTTGTTGAGTGAGTTTTATTCTATGAGCTGACACCAATTCAATGCCTGGAAAATGTATTGGAAAGAATTCTGAGCCTCATCTGTGCTCAAAGGGGGAAAATGTTTTAGAATCTATTAAGAAATATCTGCCATGGATGAGAGGCAGGAAATGGTGATCCATTTGCAGTGGTGTGCTAGTAAATATTTAACACCTATTCTCTAAAAAGAAGAAAAGTCCTGATTTATGTCATTGGCCAATTTCCGTGGTAAAAATGGAAATTTCACTATCATGGCCAGCTTCAAGTCACCAACTTGACATCACTAAAGGCAGAGTTAGGAAGAAATGTACACAATCAGCTATCACGAACTGGTGCAAGCAAGCTCCAGGGCACCATAGCACACTTGCGATATATTTGCTGTTCTGATTCTAGTCAGGCGGGAGCCATTGCATGTGGATGGTTCAGTCTTCCATTCACAGACCACAACTCTTGTTCCCCTTGCTCATGCGTTCATAAGATATTCCTTTGGTCGGAAAAGTACTGTACATTTCTGTTTCTTATATTAAATATGGTTAATTTATCAATTCTCATTTACGTAACTCCAGCATGAAATGAAATGGGTGATTTCATGGACTCCTTGCTGGCAAGAACAAGGACATTGAAATATGAATGCTGAAACATGAACATCAAAACTTGAACAGTGACATTGAAACAAAGCTATTGAAGTAAATCCCATCAAGGGGAGCCGGCAAAAGGCACTGTGGCTCATTAATATTCACCTTCTCGCTATGTATACAACATAGACAAATGCTTATTAAACAATTAGAGCTTGTTATCTAGTGACCAAAATGAATTTATTCAAGATTCAATGAATTGATAGCAAGACAGCTTTCTGAAGAGCATCAAATCCTAATATTTACTAACATATTGAGTCATGACACTAAGCGTGAGGTATAGGGCCACAGTAAGGCTTACAGTACTGAGTGCTGGTCTTGCCATCTGGCTTCATGCACATGCAAATCGCACCCTACCTCTTTTGGTGTTAGCCCAGCCTCCCCCAAGTTTCCTCTGGAGCTCAACTCCCTTGGCTGGGGGAAAGCCAGGAGCTTGGTCCACATAAGTTTTAGGATCTGGGAGTCGGTATGGGATGAGTTTGGAACCTAGAGCATGGGGTACTGTATCCAAAGCAGTAGGCCCATGCAAGGCTTCAATGTACATCTGTGCAACCTATGTACCGCACAATTCCAGGGGGCACCATTCTATGTGAATATGGTAGCCCTGTATCTATAGTACCTAGAAGTGATGCAGGATCTGGAGCAAACGGTCAGTGATGAAGAACAAGGAAGATTGATGAAAGGAGTTCAGGGGGAAAAAAAGTGTTGAGACTGCTGTAGCTGAGCCCACTGATGGGGAAAGAGCTATTAAGTATATAGGTCTTGCTTGAAGTAGACTCATTGTACAGATGGGGAAACTGAGACTCAGAGAGGGTATTGCTCATTTCCCAGGAAATGAAAGGGTTGACAGAAACAAAGAAGGTTGTTGCTTGGGTAAGACTACCTGGGGACAGGCAGCCCTTGCAACTCAAGCCCAGGAGTGCTTGTAAACTGAGCAAGTTCAGAAGCATGGGGGTACAGGACCAGGTACGGAATCAGAAATGAGTTGAGAGTCAGGAAATGGGTTGCAGGGGAATGCTCCATGAGCAGGGCAAGGGTGGGATGACCAATCCTAACCAGATTCCACAGGACAGGCTGAATGCTTGACCCCACCTGCTATCTGAATTACTTTCCTGTTTCTTAAAGATGGCCACACTTGTCTTCTTGCCTTCAGGGACAAGCCCAAGGCTGCACAACAGCCCTCCACAAGCCCACTTTTCACAAAAGTTACCAGATGACCTCTGCCCTAGGCTAGTCTTCAATCAGTGGCCCTCCTTGATGTTAATTGAAATTGGCAGATACCACTGCCCAGGGTGGAGAGACGACTAGAGGAAGAAGGAAAGGAACGTTAGGTGAGTGAATTACAGTGTAATTATAGTGCAGACGTTGCATGTGTGGTCAATGGCGTACGCTACCCCATCACATCCTCACAACAGCCCTGAGAGGTAAGAATTCTGTTCCACATTCTCAATATCAAAGAACTGAAGCTCAGACAAGTTAAGTGACTTGCCCAACTTCCCATAGCTGGAAGCAGCAGACCTGCAATTTGAATCCAGTTATGTCTAAATCTAAAGGCGATGCCCCTGCTACTCAAAGTCCTTGGACTGGCGGCAGTGGCGCTGTCTTGGAGCTTGTCAGAAATTTCAGATTCTCTGGCTCTATCCAAGACCTGCTGAATCAGAACCTGCCTCTTAGCAAGATCACCAGGTGACTTGTGTGCTCATGTGAGTAACATTGCTCTAGAAGTGTCCTTCCCAAGCATCCTTCAGAATGATTCGGCTTCCAGAGTATTAAATCATGATTCGTTTTTCTTCTGGTAGAGTTTGGCCAAGATATTCCATCATTGCTAGCTGTGATTTACCCCGGAGCAAGAAAAATGTCAGGGGGTGGAAGCTGTTACTTCCTCTTCCATTTCTTTGCAAAGGAGCAAGAAAACAGCACGGCCATGTGTGACTTCTCTCATGATGATGACACAGCCAAGATGAGGCTGGTTTTAAGGTGAAACAACTGCTCTGGGCTGGCCGCTGTCCCAGGGCTTCATCTGGGTTTATGTGACTTTTCATCACCTCGGCTGTTGAGCGGGAAGGAATTCAGCGTATCTCGCTGATGCACATGCTACAGGAGGAACAAGGCTGAGACCATCTGATTTCACCACACTTCTCCTCAAGCTGTCAGAACAAACCCACTTCTACCACCCTAGCCCATAGGAAATTATAGAAAAGATGTCTGAAAGGAATAGTCAATAGGCCATTGAGATGAAGCTTCTCCTCCCACAGCCCTGGGTGGAACATATGACCCCTCCCTCCCGGCCATAGCCGATAGGACCAACGATGGAGCAAAGAGATGACACAGGTCTCCCAGATTCATGTATCTATTCCCATTCTTATTCTCTCTCTCCTTCTCTTTCTTTATCTTCTCTCCCTCCATTTTTTGCTCCCTCAGCACTCCTCACTTTCTTCCTCCCCTCTCCCACCTCATATCTGGAATTGCAAAACAGAAAGAGCTCCTGTCAGGCAGCAGTGATGGGCTATAGCAGGTGCTGTGGATGCCCCCCTCTAGGTCCCCACCTCTACACGCTGAAAGCTGCTTTCTGCAAACACTTGCAACTTTCCCGCAGGAGCATGCTTGGCCAACATGCAGAGGAAGCTGGAAGTGATGAAGAGTTAATGCCCCCACAGCAGCCCTGAGAAATGACTAGCAAGATTTGCTGTATAAACACCCCCGCTCTCTTGCCCCTCGTGTGGACTGCCTTGGAGCCATATGCTCGACACCGGTGTCCCGAGAACCCCAAAGGGATTAGGATCCAGTTGCCCAAAGTGGTAACTTGCTGGATAACATATCCTTTATTGGCTGCCTTGCTCATCCCTCCCTCACATCCTCACCCACTTCCTGATACTTCCTGGAATCCTCCCCCAAATAACCACTCGTATTTGAATTTTCATTTCAGGATCTGCTTCTGAAGTCCATCTCAAGGAGCTCTCTAAGAGGAAATAAGAGGCCATGGAGAGACATGGGGAAACCAAGGTCTGAGGAAGCAGGAATGGCGGAGGCAGAGGAGCCAAAGGGCACAGAGGGGAGAAGGAGAAGCCAGGGTGTCCACAGCAGTCCCCAGTCCCCAGAGCAGGCTCAGCTCCAACGGCTGCCCAATCCCAGGCCCAGGCGTCCTTATAGAAAGCCCCCTTCCTTCGAGAGGCCAGAGAGAAGACCTGACCCTTGCCCCCGAAGAGCCTAATTAGATTGGCAAGTCAAACCAAGACAAAAGGAGGGGCAGCCAGATACTATAATTGGAACAGCAGTAGCAGCTGGCACTTCTTGAACATGTCCTGTGTGCCTGGCCTTCTCCTAAGGGCTGTCCATGTGTTATTCACATCAACCTCACAACAACTCTTTAAGTGTTGGCATTATCATCAGTTTACTGATGAGGAAACTGAGTCACAAAGAGGTTAAGGTAAGTGATTTGCCGCAGCCATTAAGTTTTCAGGGTCAGATATAGGCTGAAACCCACACGGTTTAACCCCTAAACACCACACGAGGCTGGTTGATACTGCCGGCACTTGCTGCAGCACAGCCCTGCTTTTAGAGGCTGGGTTTTCACATTTCCAGAACATATTTCTCATTTTGAGGAAAAAAAAATGTTGCTATGGTCTCCAAAAGCTTCTGGCTCTGGACCTCTTCATTTCTCACGTGGATTCAGTCCCAAGCAATGCTGGGGCCTGAAAAAGGCTGGATGGAGTCAGAGTGAGCTTGGGCGAGGCTGAGGCACCATCCCAGCTCTCAGGCCAGAGCCAGGGAGGAGGACTGGGATGCTGATGGAAACATCAGACGGCGGGCTGTCCTTCACCAGCTGGCAACCATGTGCTGAGCATGGAGCTCAGAGCTCTCTCTTATAATTTAATGCAGTCCCCATCCCTGCTGAGTACTTGCACTATCCCCATTTCACATCTGAGAAAGTTGAAGTTCAGATAAGTTAAGTGTTAGAACTTACGGGAGCCCCCTGGGTCTCTCTGACTCCCAAAGCTCAAATCCCTGCCCTAAGAATTTGGGCTGATTCTGGTCTGCCTCCAGTCACCCAAGGTGCTCTATCAGTGGCTGGGGCATATGGGCAGAACTCTCCAGACAGTGATGGTTGGTGGCCAGCCCTTAGCAGTGGAAGGCTTCAGGGGGAGCAAGCCGGTGTGAGAGCCTCTGCTGGGTGTCCCCAGGGTTGGGGAGGGTCTCATAAGCCCCAAGACTTTTCTTAGAGACCCACCAGCATCTCCACTCCTATTGCATTCTCCCTGGGTCTGCTCTTCTCAGCCTAGGGAATCCTCTTATGATTCTAGAATAGGCAGCCTTGCTCAGACTCACCAGGAATTCTCCCAAATCTATCTCTAGATGAGAGTTCCTTCTGTTTCCTGCAGGGCTGCGTTTTTGAAATTCGAAAGCCAGTAAGGAAATGAATGAAAGAGGAATGAGGCGGAAAAGAATGGAAGGCGAGGAATACTGGGTAATGCTTCAAAATTGTATCACCCCCTAAAAATACATTACCTCAGTCGCTAAATGCCACTTCATCTAGCATTTGGGGGAAGTGCAAGCCTCAAACGTTATATTTGGGGAGGATACAACTCCTCATTTTTCCTCTCCTTTAGACTGTAAAGGTTTATGCTAGTTTCCTTTTTCTTAATTTTTCTTCCCCCAGAGATCTAAGAAGTCAAGAAGGAACTTAAGCTAGACAAAGTCTGATAAGAAGGGGCGCCCACAGGAGGGGCTGAAAAGAAGCTTTACAAGAAAATAAAAATAGAAGAAGCAATACGAGTGGTAGAGGCGTTTTTGCCACTAAGAACAGCAGAAGCCGGCTCCGAGCTTTCTGGGCCTGTTTTCTGAAGCTCCTTGTGGTGGGAGGTGGAATCCGTTTTCTGTTTCAATCGACGTTAATTTCATCCCAGCATATTTCAGGCCTCTCATCAGGAAATGATTCATTGCTGCATATAAGCGAGTACAATCAGCTCAAATATTTGCAGTCTTCATGCAATTGCTGTAAGAAAACAGGGGACTGTGTGGCACAGATCACCCCCTCCCCGCCCGCCCCCGCCCTGGGCCACAATGTGGGGTTAGAATGACAAGCAGCGGCCTCCTGGGCTCATCGCCCCCTTCCACATTCCTGCTGACTTACAACCACACAGAGCATCCATCCCCCTGGAGACCAGCAACTTCTGGCGAGAAGATATTTTCAAGGAGAGGTTATGCTTCTGACAGCCTGGCCAGGAATGTTTCCCAGGGCATTTCTGAGAACATTTTGGCAGACTTTGCCCTTACATGGTTGTCTAAAGTTTGTGTCCAAGAAACTCTCAGGGTACGTTTTCTTGGGGATAATCTTAGCATCCAAGAATCACCAGGCAGGAGGAGGCCTGGGACCTCTTCCTTGCCATCCTAGTAATTGTACTGGGGAGGAAATAGAGAAACAGACTGGACAAGGCTCTTCCAGGGTCACATGACAAGAGAATCAAAATTAGCATCCAGCTCTCCTGACTCATGGTCCAGAGTACACATAGCTGCTCTTCTTCTATAGGTTTTGTTTTAGAATAACTTTTTTCTGATTATTAAAAGTATTCATGTTCATTATAGAGAATTTCCAAAATACGGACTATATTTACTCCATAATCCCAGTCCTCAAAGATAATCACCATCAGGACCAGCTGCAAAGACATTCAACCTGTGCTGTCACAAAGGGCTTTGTGCTCAGAAGGGTCCTGTGCTTGGTTCAACGCTCTGCCGTTTGCCGTCTTGAATTTCCTAATAATTTTTGAACAAAGGACCATGCGTCTTCATTTTGCATTGGGCCTCACAAATTATGTAGTTGGCCCTATCACCATTAATATTTTAGAGCCTTCCTTTCCAGTGCCTAGCATCTTGCTTTATCCCATTCATTCATTCGTTCATTCATTTGTTTATTCATCAAATGTTTATTGAGCATCTACTACAAGCAAATCGCAGAATCCCATGAAAATGTCATTGAAAGGAGGCCTTCCTTGATTGCTCTATTCCATGATCACAGACTAATGTGCTGTAATTGTTATTCTAGGAAGATTAAACTAGCTGTCCGTGGAGAAAAGATTGACTAAAACTCATTTGACTCTAAAAACGACCACCATGTAAGGGAGAGGTCAGACAGAGAGGAAGGTCAGGCATGGTCCTTTGGCAACTATGGTAATCTATTCTGCACACCCACACGTGTGACATGTTCTGACAGAGACAGGGCAGGATTTGAAGTGCAGACAGGCATTGTTTACACGTAAGCAATGGCTCAGAGAACAGACCTGTAACTGCAGACACTTTTACAACCTAGCTTCAGGAAATAGGACTAGACTCTACCCAGTTCCTACAAAGGCCAACTCCATAGCCGTGGCCCAAGTACTTCCAGTGAAAAGCACCACGTTCAGAAATTTCTCTCCTGACCCTGCTCTGTCCTGAGTTTCCCAGCATTTTTATGGCCAGGGAGTGGCAAGGGATTTCTTTGCCCTGAAGTCTATGGAAAGATGCTTTACAAAGCAATGAAGGGCTACTTCCTCCAAGCAGCAGATAGAAAATGTAAAAAAAGAGAAGAATTACCCCAATTACATGGTAGGCACTGGAAAAGCAAAGGACGAGGCTCTGTAGGGTCTAAATGTTATTTCTCCACAAGAAAAAAAAATACTGTAACCTTTCTTTCTCTGGACCAAAGGCATCTGATAGGGATGCTCTGCATATGTAGTAATATACCCCACAGGATATTTGAAAGCTCTGACTTAATCTTTAATTTCTCCCCAACAAGGTGAGTGCCTGAATTGAACCAGTGCGATAAGATAGAAGTCTCAACTCTATAACTAGGAGTTGTTCTAAGTCCATAAATACTTACCTGCATTCTAGAGGTTCTGGAAAAGCGGAATGGTCAAAACTTGAATTGCCTCCTTGGTATCTGACCCCACTTATCTTGCTGTTGAACACCTCCCTGGATAAAAGTCTCAAGACCCAATGAGTTGAGAGAAAAATATCCTGTACTATAGACCAGGATAACTTTGCCTTCTCACCCTCACTCTTCCTCTGGGAGAGAGCCACTCTCACTATTTCCCTGGGTTTTTCTTGCACCAAACTTGACACTGAGAAAATTCAAATCACATAGCTTTAATTGGACTTGAGATAACTACTAAGAATTTCTCCCGTAAAATATGTTTGCTGCTGCAAGTCTTGCCCCTTGAATCCATACTCCTTACTAAGACCAAAGTGACATCTGAAAAGCAAATCTAACACATGTGTAATAGATCTCCCACATCCCCGAAGCCCACCTGAGTTAAGGGCAGCTGTGACAGACGGTCCCATGCACATATCCAACAACCCGTCTCAAGTGCACGCTGAGATGTCGCTCTGTTTTTCTTCCTCTGGGATTTCTGTGAAATTACAAAAGCAAGCTGAACACATGATTGGCTAAAACTCATTTGACTCTAAAAACGACTTCCACAAAAGGGAGAGGTCAGGCAGAGGGAAGAAGGTCAGGCATGGTCCTTTGGCATCTATGGTAACCTACTCTGCACATCCACACATGTGAATGCTCTGATAGAGACAGTGAGGGCAGAGCTTGAAGGGCAGACAGGCATTATTTACATGGAAGCAGTCCAGAAGTGCAAGGAATCATTGCCTCCGAGGGCAACCCCCACCTGATGCAGGGTGAGAGTCGGTAGATAAAGGCCCCTGGCTCTCATGCTTTAGGACAATTCTGGGGTACGTTCTAGGCAGTTCATTAAAGGATCCCCAGCAAGATTAAGATCTGCCTTGCCTATAGTGGTTACCAATTCAATAACACTGTTTCTGATGTTCTTCCCTCCCTGTACCACTTTTCCACGCCCCTTCTGTTTCCTGGGATCACCTTCCAAATAAACCACATGCACCCAAGTCCTCATCTTCGGCTCTGCTTTCAGGGGAACCCAAATTAAGACGCCATCTCATTCCCCTCTTAAAATTCCTCAAAATCTCTTTGTGTTTAGGATAAACAATTGAAGCTCCTTAGCTTAATGTTCAAAGACTTTAAGAACTTGGCTCTGGAGTATTACTCCTCATTTGAACCCCAAATGCCAGCAGCACCTACCCACCTGCAATTAAAACCAACACTCAGTTGCACACCTTCACATCTTCCCTCATGCAGAGTTCTCTCTTCCTATTTCCTGGCACCCATCTTATTACTACTCACATCTCAAGACTTTGGCTTCATACCCCTCAGCTGGGAACCCTTCCCTTCTCTGTCCTCTGCACCTGGATGCGTTTCTGTGGAGCCTTGTTTGTATCATCAGCATTTGTGCACACGCCCAACTCCCCGCTAGAATGTGTGTTCCTCAAGACACGACCGGGTCTTAGTTTGTCAGTGGAGTCCAGGGCTTCGTGCAGAGCTTGGCTCACGGTAGGTGCACTTAGACATGTTCAAAGGCCCATATGGCTTTTCTTTCTGTTCTCAGCCAGATTTGAGGTCCTTGACGTGTTCTGGGCATTGTTGGTCTTTATGTGGGCAACAAAGGGACTTTTTTTTAAAGAAGTGGCATGAAGTAATTCATTCAAACACTTGCTGACTTATCTACCATGTGAAATTCTCTCTTCTGGAGGCAGGGAAGTAGGTAATGATGCTCCATAGGTATCAACACACAGGTCAAGGCATGCAGAGATGCCAAATGGAAGAATCTGATGGCCTTGGGATGTTAGAGATGGACGAAGCTGAGAATCATACAGCCAAGAGAACGGAAGTAACTTACTCAAAGGGACAATGCAAGGACTAGAATCCCAGGCTCCAAATTCCCAGAGAAGAATTTTCTTTCCCCTCACTCTCATCACCTCTCACAAATAGTGAGTCAGAACCGGGCTGGCTACGCCTGGGCCTCTTCCAGGAGGTCAGGACACAATATTTTTTGAAGAGTAAGGAAGTAACAGGGAAGCAGTACTCCAGAGAGAATAATTGTTCTGAACACCCAATTCAAGCTGAATATGGCAAATTTCCCCAGAGCAACTGGGACACTATTCGTAGAACAAAGCTCAGGGAAAAAAAATAAGCAAGAGTAATTGAGTTTATGGATCAGGTTTTCTAGTATGTGCTGTGTATTCTAAATATTCCTACTTGTTTTCTTATTTCTATATGTACCAGACAAAAAAGTCCTTTCTGCATTGTGCATTGGGCAAATCATACAATTGTGAACTCGGTGAGATAGGAAAGGCCTTGTTTAACTCATTTCCATTTCTCTAGCACTGACTAGTTAACCCACATCCCCACCTTAGACTAACAGAAGAACCAGATTATGTATGCAGCAAGGTGATGGACTAGAAGATGGATGAATGGATGGCTGATAGATGGAGGGATGGGGTGGTGATGGGGTGGGTTTAGCACTCCCTTTCCTGCCCTCCTCCTTCATAACCTCTTCTCTATCTTAGCACCCCAAACCCATTATCTTTTGCCTTTTTCTAAGCCTCCTCTCAGGACAGGATCTGATGGTTTTCCCCATCAGGCAGAGTGTCTACATGACCCAGAGATTTCTCAGGCTCTCCTTGTCTCCTGGAGAGATGATGAGTTTTTTCCACTATGAAAGGCCTTTCTTTATACCCTCATTACCTGGCTGGGCCAGTCTTCAGAAGTCTGTTGTGTCAAAAGCCATTGCCCAAACATCCTGCAAGAGAGCAGACCAGAGACCCTTCTGAAGGCAGAAGTCTGCTCTGGACCATGTATGAGCCCTTCGGTGCTTATGACCAGTGGTCTGATGCCAACCTCTTGAGGCGCTTTCCACAGAAGATGCAGATTCCTCCTTTCACCATCTCCTCCCAATTTATTTTTGCGTTTTGCCTAATGTTCATTTCCCTAGAGAGTTTCCATCATGTTTATTTCAGGAACTCCAGCAGTCACTATTAGCCTGACCTACATATTTTTTTGAAGTCCTAGGTGTTCTCCAATTATCATTAACCCAGTATGTTTTAAAACCAGTCTTAGAAGTAATTATAGCCGGGAACTAGTTTTGCTTCTTTCCAATCAACAGGAGGAAATAATAAAAGAAGAATTTCAATCATGAGCTGAGAAATATGCTTCCTAAGCAAAAATCCAGGAGAAAAATTGGCCACTTGGGAAAGAAAGAAGCAAAAATTTCTTGATCCCCTATTGTGCACTAGATATTTTCACCAGTTATTTCCCACAATCCTCATAACATCTTACAAAATAGGTACCAAAATTTTTACTTTTATAGATGAGGGAACTGAGGCTTAGAGAAATTGGAACCATTCCTGAGGTAAAAAGACTAGTGAGTGTGGAAGCAGTGGTTTGAGCTATGCAAGCAAGCTTTTCAGGTCCACAAGCTGGTCTAGAGGTTGCCTCTGGCTAGATCTGACCACCACCTTCCACCACCACTTTCTTTGCAGAACAGCATCCTGTAGCTTAAGAGAAGGTGACCATGCTCTTTCTCCACCTGGCCCCCTCCCCACCTCCACTGAACACAGTTGGTTGGTCCAGGGTTGGATATTCAACCCCAGCGTGACCAAACTGATTGGTCCAGGGTTGGACATTGAACACAAGCCTGACCAATATGACTGGTCCAGGTTTGAACATTCAACCCAAGCCCAACCAATCAGAGTCCTTCTCTGGGATCTTTCACATCTTTACCAGACTCTCTCTGTTATCTGGTGGCAGAAGAAGCGAGACTAAGACGTGAAGGCCAGGAGCAGTGGGCAGCCATTCGCAGGGGAAAGTGGAGATAAGAGAAGAGAGAGGTGGCAGAGCCGCCGATGTGGGCAGTGCCCAAGGCCCCAGCAGCGTCTTCATCCTTGCTGTGGTTCAGTTGTTCAATCCCACCTTATCATCCAAGAGCCAATAAATATCCCTCTGCCTAAGCTGGCTCTAGTCAGATTTCAGTCTTTAACAACCAGAAAGAGTTCAGACCAATACAAAGGTCCGACGTGCATGTTTCCTAGTCCTTTGTTGGAGACTAGATAAGTGAAGCTGGGATCAGGCTGAGCCAAGGATGCCCCTTAATTCTAAAACATGAGGGAGATTCACTTGAAAAGCTTTTCATGCCTGAAGACTGAGTATTGGTTTCTAAGGAATCCAAAGGGCTGGTTCCAACTCAAAACAGCTCAGTGCATGAGCAAGAGCACTCAGCAGGGAGCAGAGAGTTGTAGCTGTTTCACAGTCACACACTGCCCGCTCCTCACCCCCGTGCCCTCAGCCTCAGTCTCCCCATCTCTAGAAGGAACAGCTGGCTGGATCAGTGTTCCAGACACTTACCTACCTCCTCACCATGGGAACCAGTGTTTATATAACACTTTTTAGAAATGGGTTCACTGTGTTGTCCTTTATCTGTGAATAATGGATTTGATGTGCCAGCCATGTTTTCCCAATACACATTAAAATGCATAACTGCTCAAATAAAACATGTGTGACTGTGTACCATTCAAATCCCCTTGGGTTCCACACTCTGGAAAATAATGGAGCAGATGATCTCTAAGAAGCCAACAACCACGTCATAGAAGGCGGTGATAGAAGGTCAGTCCATTCAGTGTTCATTCAACAAACATTTACGGAGTGCCTGCTCCAGGCCAACCATTTTGAGAAATTGCAGCAAAGCATGGAGTTGCAGCTGACAGTGAGTTTTAATGATGGTCTGGGCACCAGACTAAGTGCTTTACGGCCATTGTCTCATTTTTATCTGCTGCAAAATCCCATGAGGTAGATATAACTAATTTCTGAATCTCAGAAAGGTGAATTATTCATCACCTAATTCCAAAGCTAGTGTATTAGTTTCCGATTGCTGCCATAACAAATTATCACAAATTTAGTGGCTTAAAACACCATACATTTATCATCTTACAATTCTGTAGGTCGGAAGTCCAACACAGGTCTCACTGGGCTAAAATCAAGGGTCAGCAGGGCTGCGTTCTTTTCTGGCAGCTGTAAGAGAGAATCTGTTTCTTTGCCTTTTCCAGCTTCCAGAGGCTGCCACATTCCCTGACTCATGGCCTCCTTCCTCCATCATGAAAGCCAGTAACATAGACTGTGTGCTTCTCATGACTCCATCTCTCTGGTTCTCTGCAGCCAGGAAAAGTGTTCTGTTTTTGAGAACTCATGTGATTAGATTGGCCCCTCCCAGATAATCCAGGATAATCTCCCCCATCTCAAGGTTGTTAGCCTTAATCACATCTATTAAGTCTCTTTTGCCATTTAAGAGCCCAGAGATTAGGACATGGGCATCACTGGGGGCTATCATTCTGCCTATCACAGATAGTAAGGGGCAGATGAGATTCCATCCTTCGTTCCATGGTCTTAACCACTAACTTAGACAGAGGCAGCTTTGAAGGGGCTTGTAGCTTTAGTGGGAGGTAAGTAGGGTGACACAGAAAGCATGCCGAAATTATAGTCCATATTGTCTTGTTGTTTATTGTCTCTTTCCCCATCTAGAATGTAAACTCCATGAAGGTAAGAATTCTAATGCCCTGTTCACTGCTGGATCTTATCACCGAGAGACACACTCAAATACGCTAGTCACAAGCTGCACTGAGCACTGGAAATGCGATCAGTCCTAATTGAGATGTGCTGTCTGTAACATATGCTCCAGATCTCAAAGACTTAGTATGAAAAAAGAATGTAAAATATCATATTAATATTTTTTGTATTGATGACATGTTGAAATTGTATTTTAGACATAGGTTAAACGAAATAAATTAAAATTAATTTCACCTTTTTCCTTTTACTTTCTTTAATGTGGCTACCAGAACATTTACAATTACATGTGTGGCTCCTATTATATCTACTGGACACCCCTAGTCTAGAAGAACACTTGTGCACAGCAGACACCCAATACATACCAGTTGAGTGAACGGAGGGGCGAAATAGCCTGAGGATAAGTGGGAACGGAACTAAGCCCGGCATTTTCAAAGGTGCGGTCCCAGTCCGGGAGTTGTGGGCAGTAAGCCGAGGGAGGCGGGCAACAGACAGAACATGGACTTGCGCAGTGAACAGTGTTTCCTGAACGCCTAGCATAGGTTAAATTGGACTTTATTTATTCTATTCATCACGGTAGCGCCAGTGAAGGATTATAAGCCAGGAAGTGATGTGGCAGAACTTCTGTTCGAGAAAGAGGGCTCTTTATCTGAGTGATGACGGGCTGGATGGGGAAGGGGGGGGGGTCCTCAGGCAAAAGCGAAGCCTGAGGAGATGGTGAATCACACCTCTTTTAAGAGGATGTCTTTAAGACACCACATGAAGGGGCTTGTAGAAAAAAGGACGGGGGCAACTTTATGTATCTCAGAACTAAATTGCGTAAAAAGCAATTAAACGGAATTGGGTAAAACTGTAAACGGAAAGATCGCGTCACAGGGAGTTTCTCTGTTCCGCCCTGTAAGAGTGACAAAGGCCTTCAAGTGCAAAGCCTGTGAACGGAGAGCAGACAGCAGGATGGAATGTTTCATTCTGGAGATCACAAACCAGAGGCAGCTTCTGCAGAGACAATGTGGACGCCTGCAAGTGGAGTCAACCCAGCGCCAGGCAGAGGGTTCTGGAAAGGTCAGCGCTGACCTGACTGAGAGGAGAAAACACACCTCACTGAGCCTCCAAAGTGCCCACCTGGGCTCCCAGCGCCTCTGGGCTCTTTGTTACAGGACCGGGGGCAGCGCTCTTTAGAAAGGAGGCTGAAAGGTTCAGGGCCTTCGCAAGGCCTGTCTACAGCACACCTTCATTAAATATTTCAGGGAGCTGAAAGCCGACTTGAGAAGAGGGAGGCCTTTGCAGCCGGCACTAGACTGGAGTTTCGCCAGCCAAAGATGGTGCAGACCACCTCAGGTTCCACTCCCCACTCGTATCTTGTTCCCCCTCTTGGAGAGTGCCAGTTAATTTCAAAACAGAAATGTAACTCATGAATAGCCAATCCATTCAAGTGGGACAAAGGAACCATCGTGCGGGCTCCAGGGGGGAGGGAGGAAGCTGCCTTCTGAGCACAGAGGAAGGAGAGTAACAGAGAGAGGAGGGATGAAGGGGCGTCCCCATGTGTGAGAAGTATGAGGTGGGCTCACTGTTGCTGTCACTTGGGGGACGCTCATAGTCAAGGGCCGTGTTTGCACCCTCCCTGAGCCTCCAAATGCCCTGCAGAGGCCAGACTCTCCTGTACAAATGAGGCCACAACAGGACCAGGGAGAGAGAAAAAAAATTGTAATTAAAGAAGGTGACTTCTGGGAAAGAAGGTGAGTTTTACACCCTCATTTACTTTCTCTGCCTTCCCAAATCCCATTGAAATGACAGTAAAAGAATTTTAAAAATAAAAGTACAACACCAAGAGTGAACCCTGATATGAACTGTGGGCTTAGGGTGGTGATGTATGGGTGCAGATTCATCAGTTGTAACAAATGGACCACTCTGGTGGGGGATGTTGATAGTGCGGGAGGCTGTGCATGTGTGGGGGTGGGAGTATTTGGGAACTCTCTGGACCTTCCTCCTAATTTTGCCGTGAACCTAAAACTGCTCTAAAAAAGTTTCTTTTTTAAATTATAAAATAAAATAGACCAACAAACATGAAAAGAATAGGCAAGGACACTAACAAAATATTGGAAGCAAGAAAACCAGTGGACGAGAAGTAGCTTAGACCCCAGGACAGGGACTCCTAAGCCTTCAGGGAGCTGAGAAGCGAATCCATTTACATGATGGGGTCCCCAAAGGTCTCAGGATCAGGACCCTCTGGAATCCTTCACAAGACCCCCACGGCTTGTGGAATAAAGTGGAGTAAAGGGAGGAGGGAGGGAGCTGCATTCTGAGCACCATGCTGCCCATCCCCCAGGTTCCCTGATTCCTAAGACACACCCGGTCTCACTGCACAGCAACCCAAAGGGTCCTTCCTTACCTGCAACCTCATCTTCCCCAAGTTTTCTCTTTGAAAATGTTCAATCCTACGGAAAAATTGAAGAAAAGTACAATGAACTCCCATACCCCCTTCATCTGATCACTAATTATTAATGTTTTACACATTTTCTTTGTGTGTTGTGTGGTGTGTAAACCATTTGAAAGTAAGTATTTCAGCCTGCATCTCCTAAGATTAAGGACACTCTCCTATAAAATCATATAAGAAAATTAACAATAAGTTTAGAATTTCACCTGATATATAGCCCATATTCAAATTTCCCCAATTGTTCCTTTTGGAAAGCTACAAAGTGTCCTTTGTAGTTTTGTTCATTTCTTTGAGTCTAAGACCAGTGAAGATGCAGGCACAGTGTTTGGTGGTCTTGCTCTTTAACCTCCCTTAATCTAGACTTCTAAACTGTGGTCATCAGACAAGCAGCGTCAGCTTCACCGCAGGTATCGTTAGAAATGCAGAGTCTCAGGCCCAACTCCAACCTTCTGAATCAGAATCTGCATTTTAATAAGATCTCCAGATAGTCGGTGTGCTTGTTAAGGTTTGAAAAGCACTGCCCTGAAACACATACACACCAGCATGTACATATACACACATCCACACATATTCCTATATACACACACCCACACACGTGTGCACGTGTCCACATCCACATGCATACATCTACACACACCCCCACAGATACATGCATACATGCATGCATGCATGTGTATGCACGCATACATATACATGTATACACATGTGTGTGTACACACACCCACACATATATGTATACACATACATGTATACATATACACACCCGCACGCATACGTGTATACACGCAACTACACATATACATATACATATATACACACCCACATAGATACACACTCACCTACACACAGACACCTATAGCTTTTTTGTTTGTTTCTCATGGGCAATGGCTTTCTTTCCTGTTTGAAAAGCCCAGGCTAGTAGTTTCACAGAAAGTCCCACATTGTGGATTTGTCTACTCATTCCCTCATGATCCGATTCAGAGTAAACATTTTGGCAGGAATACTATGTAGATGACATCACACATCACACTTCTTACTGAGTCACACCAGGAGGCCTCTACTGTTAGCTTTTCCCTCTCTTACAACTGTGCCTGCCACGTGATAAACGCTATGAAAGTGCTTGTTATTACTTATTCTTATTATCTTTATCATCATCATCATCACCACATCACCGTGCAGCCCAGCCATGGCACAGAGCTAGAACTCCACAGACAGTTTAGGAAGGAAAGGATGCGGGGAGCGAGGAAGAGAGAGCGGAGTAAAAACCTTTAAAAGAAGAGAGGATATGTCAGAAAACCCAGGAATCACCTTCCTTCCCACTCTGCACTCACCCCCAACCCATGACCACTTCCTTGCTAATATCCAGCCCCCTGAGTAAGTGTGGAGTCCAGCCCTCCCCATTGCTCATGGAGAAATATTTGGTGAACTGAACTAACACAGGACTGTTAGATAAACCCAGTGCTGGCTGAGGAGACATGTGCGCTTCCCATCTGCCACCTTCCAAACAATGCTAGTCTTATTATTTCAAATGACACGCACTTCTCTCTGTAAATTTGCTTGTCGTGCCAATTCAGCTTTTATGTAAGTGCCTTTCTCATTTCATTTTCCTCTGCATACAAGTCACCGATGCAAGGCAGCTATGCCCCAGGTCTGCGCCACTCCCTGGAGGATGACTTTGGCCAGGTCTTCGGTCCCTTGACCCCAGCAGGCACCTTAGTCCTCTCTGCAGAGACCATGAAGACCCTCGGAAAGTTGAGGGGTAGGGGTGGTAAAAGATGAAGCGAAAACAACAAGAAGTTGGTGCTTGTTGAAGCTGGCACTGAGTGTGTGAGTTGGTTGTATTATTCTCTCTAATTGCATGTATTTGGAATTTTCCATAATAAGAAGTTGAGGGGAAAAGCCTCTGAGAGCTGGGCATCTGCTGTGAGTTTTACAGAGTGAATAAGAGTTTCTGATCCAATAAGGAGCAGAAGAAAAATCTAGAGAGAGAGATGTCATAGGCGAAGAGCCCAGAGAGGTACAGTCTGGTGGACAGTCATCCTGTTTCAACTTCAACCAGTGAACTGTAATTTGATTCTGGCACTAACCACCCAGAGTTAGTGCAGACCCCACAATTAGGAGTCAGACCTCTTGATAAGACTTGCTCTCGTTTCAGACATCAGCTGCAAATGAGGTCTCCGGGCCACCCATATCCTGACCAACTGGCAACAAATTTGGGGATTCCCATGACCCTCTCAGTTTTAGTAATTCACTAGAATGGCTCACAGAACTCAGGAAAGAGCTATACTTATTATGACAGTTTTATCATAAAGGGTACAGATCAGGACCGGCCAAATGAAGAGACACATAGGGTGAAGTCTGGCATGGGAGGGTCCCAAATGCAAATCTTCCCTGTCCTCTCCCTGTGGAATCAGGATATGTCACCCTCCAGGCACAGCAATGTGTTCTCCAACTAGGAAGGCTCCACTGAGCTTCAGTGTCCAGAGTTTTTATTGGGGTTTCATTACATAAGAATGATTGATAACTCAGTTAGGAGGTCAGGCTGATTCAAAGCCACAACCCTCTAATCACATAGACCACAATCTGGTTTTTCTAGTGCCCAGGCCCCATCCTTGGTCATCTTATCTCATTAGCATAAACTTAGGTTTAATCCAAGGGGCTCATGAAGTACAAAGATACTGCCATCATTTGGGAAATTCCAAGGGTTTTTGAAGCTCTGTGCCAGCAACCCAGGACAGAGACCAGACAAATTCTTTATTATACAATTCGGGGACAAGGCAGTGGAGAAGAACATAAGACAATGGGCATGCACTGAGTACCCGCTCCACACCTGGGCTCCTCGAGGTGCTCTGATCTGCATTGTACATCACTTAACCCTCACGACATCACTGTAAGGTGTGTGTGCAGAGGAGAAGAGAGGGACGGAGAAAAGGAGAGAAAGAGAAAAAGAGGAAGAGAGGGAGGGAGAAAGTACAAAGAACAGGAGAGGGAGGAAGGGAGAGAGAGATGGAGGAACAGAGAGAAGAGAAGGAGAGAGCAGGAGGGAGGGAGAGACAGAGGAGGGAGGGAAAGAGAGACAGAGAAAGGTTTTAACTCCATTTTACAGGAGGCTGAGCCCCAAAGAGGGTGAATGTCAAGTCCGAAATCAAATGGGTAATAGAAGGCAGCAACGAGACTCAAATCCAGGCCAATCATACTCCAACCTATGCTTTTTCAGTCTGGAGCTGAGGGCAAAAGTGAGCTTATGAAGGGTCGTGTCTAACAAAGTTGCTGAGACTTTTTCCTGTTGGGTGATAAGAACGGGCAGAGGTGGAAGCATGGAACACAGTAAGATGTGTACCTATAGCCCTGTGGACGTAGACAGGAGGGAGGTAGGAGGTTGAAGAGATGAGCCAGGTCCAGATGGGCAAAGACAGGCCTAAACTAGAGGAGTCATGGAGGACCTGGAGTGGGGAGACAGGCCAGAGGCAAGGAATGTGCTGCTGGCTGACCAACTCCCATATAGAAGCAGGGGCCGTTTCCCCTGCAATCTAAATGCAGGGGGGCCTATTATGATATGCAATACCCAACATCTGCTTTCCATACACGTGTGTCAGACCATTCTGCTTCTATGCAAACCCAGGTGTAATTCTTTTGTTATCCCAGATGTCACTGGTGCAGTGAATCCAGCTGGTTCCCCTCTCCCCTTGACAATCAATATGAGTTGTTCTTACAGTAAAGAGCTCCATTGGCATTTCCCCCACCCCGAGTTGTCATATGAAATCTACAAAGAACCAAGAAAAGTGACTTGAGATTTTTGCACAACATCCTGGATAGAACAGGCACAGTGTTCATGGGCAGCCCAGCTCATCTCCTTTGAACAGCCACATCCCCCCTTGCTTGGGGTTCTAGAGGAAATGTTGTGGACAGTACACCTCACACACTTGCTGCAGTGATGGGCTTATAGCCAGGCTCAGCCAAACTTGCTTCTTCACCCCCAGCAACAGTGATGGCTCAAGGACAGTCAATCAGAATCCTTCCTTGGAAGTGAAGGACTGTCCTGTTTCTGTTTGGGTTAACACCAATCATATTCTCTAAAGGCATGAAGGGCGTCCTTCAGACAACACCAAGAAGAGATGGAAGGTGGGAGCACACAGAGATAGAGAGAGACGACAATGTCTGAGAGGTCCTGGCTCAACCCTGATCTTCCAGGTTATAGGAATCAACTAATCTTTTTTCTTGCAAGATAGTTTGGAGCAAGTCTCTGTCACCCGATTCCAGAAATGCTGTGCTAATCTGTGCCATTGCTTTGAAGTCAAATGTTGTATTACCCTCTCCATGTTCTCTAGGCTCTCTGATGGCTGGGGCAGTGTTCTGACCCATTTGCTTGCTATTGGTGCTGGCCTGGGAAAGGAGACCTGGGTGCTACAGGGTTTAGAAACTTATATGAGCACCAGGCAGGCAGCTGGGAGAGGTCTCTCTGTCTCAGCGTGAAACATCTTACAGAGCATCTTGCAGAGAGATCAAGGAGAGCCCATCTGCAGAAGGCACGTGCTCAGGGCTGAGCATGGGGGACAGGGGTGCCAGTTGGCTGTAAGCAAAGAAACCGAGAGTAAAAGGAACATCTAATTGGAGGCATCAAGGGGACGGGCAGGGAATGATAAGATGTAGCAGGATGTCAGGTACTAGACTGAGAGGAAACAAGAACACAGTGTGTCTCTGCTAGAATTAGGACGGCTGTGCAGAATTCTGTGTGCCAACTTTTGTCCCCAGCTCCTGGTAGAGAATCCCAGGCCAGGTTTTTCATTTATTATTGTTGTTGTTAATAATTAGAAGCAGCAGGAGCCACAGTGAACATCCACTGGACTCTGTGTGCCAGGCAATATGCTAGTAGGTTCAGTCATTACCTTGTTCAATCCTCATTTACTCAGTTTGGTAAGCAGTGGTACCCCATTTTGTATATGAGGATGCTAACGCTTGGAGAGGTTAAGTAATTTGTTCCCAGCTTTTCAGCTTGTAAGTGGTAAAGTCATTACATAGATGGGAAAACTAAGGATCAGAGAAAGAAAGTGACTCACTCAATGTCACACAGCGAGTCAAGCTAGCAGCAAAATTCAAACTCAAAACTCCGGGTTCTCAGTCTAGTACTTTCTTGGTCAGATCTGAACTATTTCAGCAGCACTGAAGGAACACCGTCCAGGGAACAGGATAGGCCATTAGGCTGCCTGCTATTCTGCATTCCTGGATCCTTCCATGAGAATTTTAGCCAATACCAAGGGCTTGGAGAAGGGGCACATTCAGAGTGGATGAACCAGAGGCTGCAAAGAGGTGACCGGTGGGCTAGTCAGAAGTGTTTTTGTTTTGCCTGCAGAGTGGTATACAAATTTGATTCAACGCTTTAAAAGTGAGAGATTGCACACACAAATCTAGGCTATAATTGGCAGTAGATTCCACTGGACTTGGTGATGGATTGAACGTGGGAGTCTAGTCCCAATCCCAGATTGGGATCAGACTGTCAACCAAGCACAGTGAGTCTGCCGGAGTTTACCCTCCCTATAGCCATCTCTATTCAGCAAACTGTTTCTGGCATTCCTGCTGTGTGCCCACCTAGGATCTGATGGAGCTAGAAAAGAAACTGACACAGCCCCTGCATCAAGTTGATCCCTATGATAGTCAGATATTTTTCTGCAATACTGCTGTGTAACAAACAAGTCCAAACTCTCACTTGTATGACAACATTTTTTGCTCTTAGGTCTGTAGACTTACAGGCAAAGCTCTGCTTCTGGCTTTGGGGGAGTGGGGCAAGTTTGGGTCTGCTCCACATCCCTCTCCAGGACCAGCAGGTCATCCGGGCATTCTCTTCTCATAGCAAACGGCAGAAGTGCAAGAGTCTGAGCAAAAGCACACAAGTACAATTAAGGACTCTGCTTTTGTCACATCTGCTAGCATTCCATTGGCTAAGTAAGTCCCATGGCCATAACCAAAGTCAATGGGGCAGAGATAAACACTCCACCTTTCCTATAGACAACACTGCAGAGTCAGATGGCAAGGGGCGTGGATGTGTAATCCTATTACAAGGAGGGAGTGAAGACATCGGACTAATCAATCTACCGCACTCATAACGGATCCATCTCATGAGTCAGTGATTCCCCACTCTGCTGGGCCCTCTGGAGAAGGAGGATGGGGAAGCAATGGGCTAGATTGGAGTCTGTCTCTGCACTAAGCCAGGACACTCGTGCTCAGAGCTAAATAGAGAACATGAGGCCACAGTGGGACAAGCACTGGAGAGACTGGAGCAGACTGTATGCCTTGGCCTTTGAAGAAGAGGGCAAACAGCCAGTGGTCCTGGGACCCGCGGCCAGAGGAAAGTGTCAGAGCATCAAAGCACCACTCCTCTCACTACCCGGGAGCAAGTCACAGCTAATGAGGAGGAGGTCTGAGGAACGGCCCCGGTGGGCAGACACGGCCACTCTACCGGAGGCGGCTCTCACTAATTGGCCAATGACTCACCAAACACAGGACTGGATCCCAAGCCCAGAGAGGGTCCTGCAGCCTTCTGGTCAAGACTCAGAGGAGGGCTGAGCACTGGGCAGCCAGCCAGCCAGCCAGATTTTGCCTGGACATATCTGAAAACCTCCTCCAGCCTGAGTCATTGAGGCTCTGAAAATTCTGCTCTAACCCACTTCAAGCCTCAGGCTTTATTTGAGAAGAGTGCAATGAAGTGGAGGAGGAAAGATGGCGATTGGAAAGGAATTTTTACAAATTCACAGATTGGTTCTTTCAAGAGGGTGGAATCCTTCATGGGCACAGTTCTCCTGGGCTAGACAGAGACCTCCCTCCTCTCTGTCCACACCCCACCTCTATCTCTCTAGAGCAGCCTGGTAGAGGCTTTCATAGCAGAATCCTGGCTTCTTTGATGACATTGACAAACAAGAAGTGAATTACGTCTCCATCAGCAGCCAAAACACATCCATACACCTCACTAGGGCTGTGTTAGCAAAGCTGGGGTGGAGAAAGATGCTTCTTCCCAGCAGACTGGCCATGCAGCCAGGAAGTCCCACCAACCCCAAGCTTCAGTAGCCAAATCAGCTCAAATACATGCTCGGGAAGGAAATGCATACTAGATTTCAAAGCTGAGCTCAGGTCTCCTGCCGTAAAATTCAAAATCATGTAGATGGTCCAATCTCAGGAGAATAGTGAGATGAACAAGTTCACTTCCACAACTTTACAGAGGGAGAAACCGATGCTTTGGGTTCAACAAGGTCCTTAAACAGTAGCTTTCCTCCTAATAAGAGGAGTAAATAAAATGAGATCTTACCTCTGAACCAGACACTATGCTCCACAGGACAGCTGCCAGCCCCTACTGTACCTTTGTAAGCATAAGCCAAAGGGACCAGGTGGATGTGTACCTGGGGCAGGGCACACGGCTTGGTGTGTGGAGCGTGGGCTGAATTTCAGCCCCCATTTGCCCTCCAGCCAGGTGCTCTTGGTCAGTGCACAATAAGCACAACCATACACAGCAGCCCCCCCAGCACCATCCTTAAGGGGTAGATACTATTTGTAGTACCTTCCCATCAATTAACAGATGGGAAAAATGAGGATTAAAGAAGGTAAGTAATTTGCCCATGTATAAGTAACTAATAACATGCAAGTCTCTAGATTTGGGGTCTTAGAAGGCAGGATTATACAACAGTCATCTCCATCACGCTCTTTTGCTTTTGGAGTTGTCAAATACTTCATTGGTTTATCATTCGTTACTTGGCAAAAATCGGGTTGCTGGGAATGGTTAACAATATATTAAACTAGTGTAATGATGAACATTTAGTTGTATGTTTAGAAAAATAATATCAGGTGTGGGCAGATCTGGGGGAAACATCCCATCTAGTTTCAGTCACACACCCACACCCACACCCACACACACACACCCAGGAACTGGAGAAGTGATTTGCCCAAGGCTTCACCTGGAGTCAGAGGCTGAGCCAACCCTGGAACCCAAGCCCTGATACTCAGGCCGGTGGTCCCCACCCTGCCAGGCCAGCAGGTTCAGATGTCCTTCCAGCTTCGTGCTCTGTCAGGAGACAGGGCAGGAGAAAGGGAGGTCAAAGCGAGCCCAAAGCTCGCTCTGGAGTCCAAACCCTTGACCAGAAGCTCAGGACCAGGGCTGGGAGGGGGAAAGTGCTGAACAAGCACCACTACATTGGCCGTTGTCAACCGACTGCCCTGCTCAGTCCTTTGGATGAAAAGACCACCCCACCCCACGGATATGCTCCAGGCTTCACACCCAAGAACCCACCAGCAGCTCTCTGCAAAGTAATGCATTCTTATTGTCAGACAAGGGACGCAGCCCCCTGCCAAGGAAAGCCAATGTACTGTCTTCTCCTGATACCCCCTGCACAGACCCATTACGCCTAGAAAAACCTAACTTCCTGTAAGGCCCTACCACACAACGCTTCCTGCCTCTGTGCCTTTGCCTATGCTGTTACCTCTGCCTGCTCACTGTTTCTCCCTATGCCATCCTTTCCTTGCCCAGGTTCCATGGATCCTTCCAGACTCAGCCTGGAGAGGACCTCCTATGGGAAGCCCACCTGGTAGCCCGTCCTTTCCCTCGCAGCTCTTGCCCTGCTGGACTAAACATCTCTCCTTATGGGCCCCCCAAATGCCTTCCTTTCTCATTCACTGCATGAGATAATGTGTCTGTTTCCTTTCCCCCGTAAGCCTGTAAGAGGCAGGGGCCGTTTTATATTTTCTTAACATTAGGAAGCACATAGCCCTTGCATACTTAGTAGGTGCTCAACAAATGTGTTGAGTTAATGAACGAGGAATGAATGAGTGAATGAATGGGGAATGCTTATTATGCACACAATGAAAAGTAGATTTGATAAGTTGTGAAGTACAGACCCACTGCCAAGAATAGTGACAGCCAGCAGTGGGTGCTCAATAAAACTTAGTTTGAACACGACTAAAAGGCCATCTGGGACCCCAAGATGGCTGAGGGCATCCTGATGGCACCACAGGCGTCTGGGCTGTGAGCACCGTTAGCACCTCCATTAATCCCGCAGTGTCTCTGGGCCTCTGCCCAGAGGAGTTCATGCACCCCCGGCCGGTGGTCCTGCAAGAATAATGATGAGGGAGGAAGAGTAATCAAGAGCCTAGCGTGGAATAACTGAGCAGCCATCAGGCCATTACCAGGGCCGTGGGGTGCCCTTGGCACCTGGGGCAGGGCCAGGAGGAAAGCGCCTGCAGAAATCAGGAGGACTTGTCAGAAATGGATGGCATGCACAGAGAAGTCCAAGGTTGAAGGAAGGGGCTGTTTTTGTCCTGATGACTCTCAGGTGCTTCTGAGAGGGGCCATTACAATGACGCATAGCTGGAGGGGCCCTCGGGAGACTGCCTCCTCTTGAGGACAAACTATTAAGCCATCGGTCAAATTTAAACACCCTCCCATCAGGAGTCTTGTTGAGGATAAAGGACTGTGATTCTACATCATCCACAGCTTAAGAACTAGCCCAGGAAGGAATGCCCAGGGGAAAGTCACTGGTGGAGGCACTCAGGTGAAATGTGTGATTTAGGGAGGGACTGTGAGAGGGACAGCTACTGTCTCATCCTCAGGGGCCCACTGGGTTACAGCCCCACCCCAGGGAAGGGCAGTGAAAGGAGCAAAAGTTATTAATTCTCGAATGCTCTGAACGTCCATTGGCCACAGAGGCTGATCCATGTTTCAATAGCACTAGCTACTGTGTATTGAGTCCCTCCGACACGTTAAACTTTTTGGACCCTGGTCCATCTTCTCACAAGAAAGGAGCCAGTACACCTGTAGGATCCCAAAAAGGGAATCCCAACTCCAGCCTCGGGAAGGCGCGGACCCACAGACACAGAAGACCGAGCTTGATGCAAATGCAAGAGGTTTTATTAAGCGGAGCTCCGGGACGACACGTATCACTCGCAGGAGACAGAGGAGTCGACCCCGAACCTTAAGGGGCAAGCTCTTTTATAGGATTCGGAAGCATAAAGCGGGAAAAGGTTGGCGCGGTCTTACATGATTGGCTAATTTAAAACATTTACATTTTATGGCGCGAATTGCTATGGCGCGAAGCGATTATCAGGTTACACACACGCGTCCCCATCTGGACCCCCTCCACCCCGACCCTCCCAAACTTATCCCTCTGGAGCACTCTCTTGTTCTCAATTCTTCCCCGAACAGTTTAGGGTGGGTCTTTCATGAATAGAGTCAGTCAGGATTGATAAACGTTCCCTCCTATACCAGGAATCCTTAGGGCGTGGAGGTGCCTGTCTCTAAGGTAGTAACTTTTAAATTTTTAATATAATTTACTTCCTTCACACCCACTTTATAAAGACTGAAACACTGGGGCACAGGTTTGCTCATAACTTGCCCTATATCGCACATCTAGGAAAGGTCGGGGGCTGGAATTTGAACCCACATATCTGTCCCCAAAGCTCACTGTCTTTCCTCTGTCCCATGCTCACTTTTTGCTCTGATCATGCTTCTCCCTGGAGGTAGAGCCTAAACTGTTCTGGCTCGGGATGGGTGGGGGACCTCCACTAACCAAGCACATTATACATTCTGCTGTTGTCGCTTCATCACTCCATCATTCATTTGACATGTATTTATCGCCCTGCTATGTCCCAACCTCTGTGCGGGGCAGGAGGTAGGGGACCAGCGACGGTGGCAACTCCAGCTCTTTAAAATGTTCCTGAACCTGAACTCCTCTGATCATCACAGCAATTCTGGGAGGTGGGATGGCCGTCTCCATTTTGCCAACCAAGAAACAGAGGGGAGGAGGGGAGGAGGGAACAACCGTGGGCTTTCTCCAAGCCTGCCCCCATGCAAGGAACTCAGAACTCCCTCAACGTGACATGGGCGACAGAGAGACTAACTGCTGGAACTGGGGCCTCAAACCCACTTTTCCTGCTTCTGCCACCATCACTCAAATGTGGAATTTGCTATTTGCTACAGTTATAGACTGAATTCTGCCCCCACCCCCAATTCATATAATGAAGCCCTAACCCCCAATGTGACTGTATTGGGAGACAGGGCCTTTAAGGAGGTAATTAAGGTTAAATGAGGTCGTAAGGGCAGGCCCTGATCCTGTAGGACTGGTGTCCTTATAAAAGAAGGAAGAGACACCAGAGCGCTCTCTCTCTCCCTCTCTCTCTCTCTCTCTCTCTCTCTCTCTCTGCAAGAGAGAGACTTTACATGGAAAGACCATGTAAGCACACAGCAAGAAGGCAGCCACCTGCAAGCCAGGGGAGAGGCCTCACCAGACATCATGCCTGCTGGCACCTTGATGTTGAACACCCAGCCTCCAGAACTGGGAGAAAATGCACTTCTATTGTTTAAGCTACCCTGTCTGCAATATCCTGTTATGGCAGCCTGAGATGACTAATACAGCTCCTTTCAAGGATGGATCTTGCTTTGGCCTGTTGGGTTCTCTTACACCCCTCACATCCTCTTATTTTCCTCAGGTCATGGCCCCATCTGGCTCCATCTTGCTGATGAGGTCATTACTAATATTTGGTCTGCACAGACCACAAGGGCCTTCCCTATTCCTGGAGCCAAGGGAAGGAGGCTGTCTGAAGCCTTTCTCAAGCCTGGCTGCTTATGGCAGTGACGGGCAAATCCCTCGTGAACAGCATGGACATTAAATGGGTTCAAGTGGTTGAGGGGAGCTTGGTAGTCACAGAGTACAGTGTCACTGTCACCAAGCTGGGACCACTTCCCACTATAGAAGTCAGAGAGTCTCCAGACCTTGGAACCTTCAGCTTCCTGCCATCTCCCAGGCCACAAAATTTAGTGGAAACAGCGTGGACTTGAGAGCCCAGCCTGGGTTTGAATTCTGACTCAGCCACTGGCTGAGAGACTGGTAGTGAATGGGGCTATTCACCAGCATCCTGGCACTCTCCTTTCAGGCACGTGGTAGGACTGATCTTCCTGCTTCCTGGCAGCTGGGTGTGGCCATGTGACTTCCTCTGACCAATGAGTGAAAGCTTGAGGGCCAATGCTTCCTCCACCACATTTTTTTCCCTCTAGCATGGCCAACAGCAAGGTTCCAGATGGTGGCTGCTCCATCAGCCTGGGTTCTAAATGTGGGAACGCATAGCTGTCTCACAATGGATACAAAGAGTGAGCAAGAAATCAACCTTTGTTTTCAGCCACTAAGATTCTGGGGCTATTTGTTGCTACAGCATAACCTAGCTCATCCTGACTGATACAGAGACATTGAATAAATGGGACTTCATTTCTGTACCTATAAAATGGGGATAACATTACCTCACTCACAAAGTTTCAGAGAGATAATATATACTGTGCTTGGTACGTAGCAGGTCTTTGACAAATGTCAGCTCTCTCTTTCTTTTCTCTGTACTGTTTTCCCCCAAATTTTTCACGATAGGATTAGACATTTTGAGACACTGTTCCTCTGGGACAGATGTTCAGGCACATCCATCTATGTGTCCCTAGTACCTTGTACTGGGTTGGCATCACAGCAAGTACTCAGTAAATATGTAATTTTTTTTCCCCCTGAGGAAGATTCACCCTGAGCTAACATCTGTCGCCAATTTTCCTCTTTTTTTTTTGCCTGAGGAAGATTAGCCCTGAGCTAACAACTCTGCCAATCTTCCTCTATTTTGTATGTGGGTTACCTCCACAGCATGGCTGACAAGTGGCATAGGTCCATGCCCAGGATCCAAACCCACTAACCCAGGCCATTGAAGTGAAGCACACTGAACTCAACCACTACGCCACCTGGCCAGCCCCAGTAAATACATGTTTTAGAGCATGTATATAATGATTAAGCTCCGAGCAGGTTGTTGACTCTGTGCCAGGTACCAGAGACCAAGGTCGCTAATAATCCCTCCTGCCTTTTACCTTCCAGGATATACATTTTTACTTTCTTCCCAGATCAAGACAGCATATAATCCTATACTCTCAGGGCTAAATGGACAAATCTCCCCTCTTTCAGTAGTGGAATCCCCTCAGCAAGATCCCTGCTGGTTGATCTCTCAATCTCTGTCAAAATGCTTTCAGCGACAGAGAATTCATTTCTTACAAAATGCTCTTCTATATTCGGAATTACAAGGAGGTGGGTTTGGCTCTGGGCCAACTCCATGAGCCCTTCTAGCAACTCTACAAAGGATGTGCCATTATTATCACCCCATCCTGCAGGCAGGAAACTAGGTTCAGAAAGGTGAAGCAATTTTCCCAAGGTCACACAGCCAGCGAGTTGTGACTGTGTTCTTGTAGGCACACAGATAGTGCACTCTTGATAAATGTCAGTGGATTGATCGACGGCTCCATTCCTGGGAGGGATGTTCCTAGTGACTCCAAATCTCCACTAAATCCTACCCCAGAATTTCCAGCTTGCCTTCTGGAAACCTTAACAATGCAAAGAGCCCTTCATCTCTGTTAAGACATGAATCTCAATAAATGATTTCCAATAACACAATCTTTGCCAGGAAAGGAAACATTTACACTGTTGCTCGTGCATAATATAGGTTAATATTTCAGGATGCATTAAATGTGTAAATGTTTCGAGTGTGGCAAAGTTCAGCTCGTGAGCCGGGTCACTCTGCAGAAAAGATCAGATGATGAAAGAAAGGGGGTATTTTTAGACTTAAACCCAACTTGACACTACCCATAAGTACTTCATGTTACTGAGCACAGTCCACAATCCCGCCACTGACTTGCCAGGCAGGAATATAACATGTTGGTTTCAAATAGATGCTTCTGAACCGTTAATGGAAGTTGCTGACTTCAAGATGGGCTGGCTGCTTTGTGGCTTCTTTGGAGACAGTCAAAATTAGGATGGGATCCGGGGCGTGACAAAACACCAAATCTGCCAAAGATGTGCCTAAATAGCTGACGAATGGAGATGGGTCAGATTGTCCACACGCTGAAATCAGAGGCACGTGCAGTAAACCAGGATATTTAGTTGGACTTTGGAGGAAGCAGGAGGATGAAGGCAATCTGGAGGAAGCAACAAGAATGCTGATAGGAAATGTATTTTAAATAAATATGAGATTGAACCATATGAAATTGCTGGTATTTGATGGTTGTTGGCCAACCAACCAACCAAATAGAGATATATTAATATCTATTAATGTAATATCACAACCACACCTCACAGTCAGCACTGCTACCATGTCAGGGACAGAGCAACAGTCACGTAACTGTCCCCAATGCTAGACCACGGCCACAGTATGGAACACCAGCCATGTAAACTTTGGAGTTTATGGGCCAAAGTGAAAAGACCCAAGTATTTTTGTCAAGACAGGAAGAAGAAGAATTCAAAAATAAAAAGACGGAAAGCATGTGCTATGCTCTGAATGTTTGTGTCCCCCTAAAATTCAAATGTTGAAATCCTAACCCCCAAGGACAATAGTATCAGGAAGTGGGTCTTTGAGAGGTGCTTAGTTCCTGAGGGTAGACCCCTAGGAATAGGATTAGAGCCATTATAAAAGAGGCTCCAGAGAGATCTGTAGCCCCTTCCACTATGTGAGGACACCATGAGAAGGCAGCAGCTGTGAACCAGCAAGAGGGGCCTCACCAGAAGATGCCCATGCTGGCACGTTGATCTTGGACTTCCCAGCCTCCAGAAATATGAGCAATGAATTTTTGTTGTTTATAAGCCACCCAGTCTGTGGCATTTTGTTATAGCAACGCGGACAGACTGAGACAGGATATGAGTACCCTCAGGGAGACAGAACAATTAAAACTCCAACCAAGCTGCCTGAGCCTGTCACCTTCTGCACTTTCTATCCCCATTGTCCTAGCACATTAGCAAAGGAGCAGGGAGCACAGAGTGGTGTGGAGAGCCCCGCCTCTGCAGTCTCACTGCCTGGTCGCAGGCCTGACTGTGTTCTTTACAAGCTGCGGGCAGTTGAATGGTGGTCCCCAAAAAGATATGTCCGTGTCTTAACTCCTGGAACCGATCAACATTACCTTATATGGCAGGAGTGAATATTATACCTCATATGGCAAAAGTTGGATTAAGTTAAGGATCCTGAGGGGAAGAATTTCTCCTGGATTATCCAGAAGGGCCCTAAATCCAATGACAAGTGTCCTTATAGGAGACAGACACACAGAGGAGAGGACACCACATATGAAGGAGGCAATGCGACCACAGTGGCAGGGACTGGAGTGATGTGGCCCCAAGCCAAGGAATGTTGGAGCCACCAGAAGCTTAAAGAGGCAAGGAACGGATTCTCCCCTGGAGCCCTCAGACGTACAATCCTACTAACACCTTGATTTCAGACTCCTGGCCTCCAGAACTGTGAAAGAATACGTTTTTGTTGTTTTAAGCCACCAAGTTTGAGGTCATTTGTCACAGCAGCCACAGGAAAATAATACACTAGCCCTCCACCTCAGTTCTCTTGTCTGTGAAATGGGATAATAACCTCATGGGAGGATGCACATGAAGGGTTTAGCATGATCCCTGGTACACACTAAACACTCAGTAACTGTAAGATGCAATAGGCAAATCACAGCAGGGACAGAGAATCACATCAGACCCAAGACAATGGAGATAATTGCCTGCCATGGATGTATTTGGGGCTTAAAAGATGTGAGATCTCCAAATATGAGAAGTGAGGTGTTCTTGGAGAAGGCCTGACCCCCTGCCCGGGTGGCAGTCTCGAGTCACAACTGGGAGCTGAGATCCCTTCTCAGGTAACACTCAAACAACACCAGCAAAAACTCCTATGGCTGAAAATATATATATGGAAGTATTCCGGAAGAGTCGCTTTTCCTTACAGAACTGCATATTGGACACAATTTAAGCAATTGAGAATCTGGAATTTTGAGCTTGTTCAACCACTGGAAAAAGTATCTTTCAAAAAGATAGTTAAAATATAAAATAGGACGCAAGGGAAGAAAATGGTTATTAAAAATGCTTAAGAGCCTTCCTGAACTTCAAATGGGCTCTTCACAACAATAATACTGATGATTTAAGGGAAAAATGAATCAAGACTCTATTGATTAAATGTTCCTTAAATTATGTGTGGGTTTTAAAACGTGTGGCAGTATGCAAAGCACGTTGGAGGTAAAACGTTTGAAAAATCACCTAAGACATTTAAAAAATGGGGAATGTAGCTGCAGTTTCAGCTCCGACAGTGAGCAGCCTAGGCAAGAGAGAGGAGAAAGGTCAATTCAGAATCCCCAAGACCATCCATGACTCAGGCCAGTCACGCCTAATCCCAGAGCCCTGACAGCAAGTGGTGAGGTCTACTTCCTGCTCACGTGGTCCTGACCTCCCGAATCCCCCAGGGGTCTTGTCTCTCTACCAACAACCTCAGCACATCGTTCATTCCAGAAACATTTACTGAGTACCTACTAGGGGCCTTACTTTGTGCTCAGAGCCAGGGGACACACGGCACACAGTCTGATGCAGCCACAGATGTGAAAGCAGGCCATTACGACTCAGGGGGTTGAGAACCATGACGTGAAGGATGCAGACAGAGGGAGAACCTGTGAATTTCCATTGAGACAGCACCTACACCATCCAGGGAGGTCAGGGGGGCCTCCTGGAGGAAAGAGAATCTAAGACAGGACCTGAAGGGTGAGCCAGCGTTGGTCAGATGCAGAGGGGACACTGGGAAGAGACAAATTCAGAAAGCCCATGGCAGAGTGGCACATACAAGGTGGCAGAGGCACAGAGTGTTTAAGAACAAAAATAAGTGCATGAGGCCTGCTTCTGGGGCCCCCTACCTGGACCTCCTGCTCAGCCTCCCGTTGGCAGACCCTGGACTCCACTTCCTCCGCTTACCCTGTGTCCTCAGAGTCTCTCGAATTCTTCAGTGAGAGACTCCATCTCTCTCAGAATCCCTCACTGAGGGAGGACAGCCAGTAGCTTGTAAGGAGGCCTCAGAAGAAGTGATGTTCTAAGGTTCACATGGAAACTTCTTGGTGCCAAGGACAAATCCTCTCCCCAGCAACCTGGCCCTCACCACATGACTGAGTGCCTCCCCTTCCCAGCATATCCCTTTTCCTTACTCAAAGGCGGGCCAATTAACAGGCTCTGTCTATCCTCCCCTCCCCCACCATCCCACAAATCCATGCTAAGCTGAGACCCCTCCTTTCCCCTTAGAGAGCATTGAGAGAGAAGACAGGCTGAGCACAGACCTCCTCTGGGAACTGCTGGAGGGAAAGACGGAAGCCCGCAGACCAGGTCCCTCCCCCACCAGCCTTCACTGTGGACAGGGTCCATCCCTCACTGACCCTGGAAGCACTATCTGGAGGTCCAGGAATGTCCTGGTGCAAAGGCAGTAGCAGCAGCTCTCTCCTCCTGGGCCACATCTTCCGTGCAACACCCAGGTCCCACTCAACCCTTTCTGCCATTAGCTGCCCAAGAGCAGCGAGCCACCCTCTTTTGCTCATGATTGTTCTCCCGCATGCGGCCCACAAGACGGTGCTTAATAACTGTAGTGAAGGAGCTCATGGAGACATTCCGATTACCAAGCACTGGGCTATTCACTGTTGTCTTTCAGTTCACCTTGACCTAGTGAGGCAGAAAGGGCAGGGTGATGAGCCTCATCAGATACTCATCCAAAGCAGATCCTCCCAAAGTCACACAGCGTTGAGAGGCAAAATCAGGACACGACCCCAGGCCTCTGGACTCACACAACCCCCAGCCTGGCTTTTCCTATCATGCCGCTGGCTCTCTAGATATAATCAACCTGTGCCTGTATCCATCAGAACACCCAGCAGGGCACATAATGAGAGCAAGAGGAGGAGACAGAGAAGGGAAAGAAGAAAAAGTAACCCACAGTTCCCAGCCCTTGAGAAGCTGGCTGCCTGTACTCAAGAATTTTGATTTTAATATACTGTTTCCCCCTTTTCTCCTTCCACAAAGTGGTACATGGCCCATTTATATATTTAATTAGAATGGATTAAAATTAATAACATCTTGAGTGGTTCCTGACCCTTCTTGAAATAATTGGAGACACCCTGCAGTGATGCAAAACCAGGAGGAAGAATTGCTGATCTAACCAACAGAGGCTGAACTTTTTCATGTGTATGTAATCAGCACATCGCCTAATCACCCTCTAGATATATATACATATATATATTTTTTTTTTTTTTTTTTAAACAAAGACAGGTATCCTGATGATTTGGAATCGTGTTCCGTCCCTCAGGCTCCAGGGCTGAAGGCATGCCCGCGGCAGGCAGACCAGCTGAAATCTGTCTTGTCCACAGCTGAGACACAGCTCTCATGGATATTTTAACGGTTTTTTTTTAACAGATTTTTATTACATTATTTGTCTCCATAGGTACAAATACGAAAAACATTTTCGAGCACCTATTGTGTGCCAAGGATTATGCTAAGTTTGCTCACATCCATTAACTAGTTCATTCTTCACAAGAACCCCATGGGAGCAGGGAGGGTGGGAAGCAGTGTGGTTCTCTCCCATTTGACAGTCGAGAGAACCAAGGTGAAAGATGGCACAGGAGCTAGATTCAGAAGTGAAATCCAGCCCCTGGGGGTCAATTACCACCCAAGACTATGATGCACACATTAATCTCGCCCTTCAATCTGCCTCATGTGATCATTAGCATTCCCTGCTCACCCTCTGTTCTCAGCACTGCAGCCTGCAGGCAGGGACGCGGGTATGGCAGGGCCTCCTTCATTGTCTGAAGACCTCCCACTTTCCCAGACTCAAGGGAAGAAGGGTGCAAGAGCTGAAAGTTAAGCCATCACCATCACTGATGGAAAGGGGGAAGTCAGAGTGGTGAACCAAGTCCGCCAGGACCCCTGCCTCCTGGGCTGCAAAAGTTGCACTGCACATGGAGGCAGGAGAAGGAGAGAGAACTGAGGACTTCGTCAGGCAGCGCTGGGTTCAGATTCCACTCTGCCACTTACTGTACAAGATAGATACATGACCTCAGAGAAGCCACCTAAGCATGCCAAGTGTCAGCTTCTGCACCTGTAAAATGAGCAGGCTAATACCTTTTTGTCGGAGGCTTCACAATAATAAGAACAAATCCATCATTTGTCAAATGCCTAGCATGACAGTCACCATTTTGCAGATGAGGAAACAGGGTCAGAGTCACATGGTTACACAGAGAAACTTATCTGTTTCCATGACACCTCCTGGCTTCTCACAATGCAGGGACACCAGATTTCCAGGCCCACAGTGAGGACAATGATTTTCAAATAGTAATTGAGAAAGGAAAACATTTGCTTATCCTCTGTGGGGTCATCCCAAGCTTCAGAGGCCAGTAATATCCCCTCCCCTCTACATCCCCTTTCCCACTTGAGCAAATGCCCCCATCACCCCCAGGCGTCCCTCTCCTCCCCATCATCCTGTGGATTAGAGGTTAAAGCAGACCTGTTTCCACAGTGAGGACTGCGCTTGTGAGTGAGACAGCACTTCTGGGTCAAATTAGGTCAAGCCAGATCAGCGGGGCTGGAGCTGCTATGGCATTAGGTAATCAACTCAAGGCTGGTTCCGCCCGGAGCCATTTAATTTTGGGGAGGCAAGATTTAGCTGACTTGAAAGAAGAGGGAAGCAAGCTTGCAGAAAGAGATTGATTTCAGCGAAACACAAATTCATACTCACTAAATGCCTTAACACTTCGGAATCAATTAAAATGAGATGGAGAAAAAGGCACAGAGAAATAGAGGATGACAGAAGGCCCGACTGGAAAAAAGGAGGATGGGAGTAGGAGGGATTACTGAGGAGCAGGGCTGAAGGACCCCAGTCCAAGGAGACCCCCTTAGGCAGGAGGGGAATTCTGGGGCTCTAAGACATTTCCTTTTCCAGGCCTGGGGCACTGGTGAGCAGTGGACCCAGAAAATAGGTCAGTTCTCAAAACTCTGAGTGTCAGAATCAGCTTTGAAGGAATGGAGGTCAGGGGTCACACAGGTCAGTACTGGGGCTACTTCCTGAGGCTCTGATTCATTAGGTCTGTGGAGGAGCTGGAAATCTGCCTGTCTAACCATCCCCAGTATCCACAGGAGGTGGCCTGGGACCACACTTTGAGAAGCAAGGACTAGACTAGAGATTTCACGGTGTGCCCTTCTCCCTGCCTTTGGTCGCCATTGTAACAGCAATGACGACACATGTTGCTCATCTCCGGGATTGCTGCAGGAAGCCTGGAGATAGACAGTGAAAAGACCCTTGCATTAGCTCTTCTAGAGAAGATGAGGCCTTTTGGAGATGTATTTAGGAGAGGCAGTCAACAGAACTTGGAAGGTGTGGGTGGTAGGAGAAGTCAAAGGGGGTAGACTTTGAAATCCCTCAGGCTCTTGGTTTGGATAGCCCACTTCCAAGAGAACCAGACATGACTCAAAACAAGGCTGGATCACTTTGGAAGACAGTTTGACAGTTTTTTACAAAACGAAAGATATTCTTACCATACTATCCAGCAATCATACTCCTTGGTATTTACCCCAAGAAGTTGAAAACTTATGTGCACACAAAAACCTGCATATGGATATTTATAACAGCTTTGTTCACGATTGCCAAAACTTAGAAGCAACCAAGATGTACTTCAGTTGGTGAATGAATAAATAAACTGTGGTACATCCAGACAATAGAATATTATTCAGCACTAAAAAGAAATGAACTATCAAGCCACGGACATGCACAATGCCAAGGAACCTTAAATGAATACTGCCAAGCGAAAGAAGCCAATCTAAAAAGACTACACAATACGTGACTCCAACTATATGACATTCTGGAAAGAACTATACAGACAATGAAAAAGATCAGTGGTTGCAAGGGGTTGGTTGGATGAATGAGTCGGCAGAGCAGAAATGATTTTTAGGGCAGTGAAACTATTCTGTATGATACCATAATGGTGGATACATGCCATTATACGTTTGTCAAAACCCATAGAATATACAACACCAAGAGTGAACCAGAATGTAAACTATGGACTTTGGTGGATGATGTTGTGTCAATATAGGTTCATTGATTGTAACAAATGGACCACTCTGGTGGTGGATGTTGATAATGGGGGAGGCTGTGCAAGTGTGGGGGCAGCGGGTATTTGAGAAGTCTCTCTACTTTCCACTCAATTTTGCTGTGAACCTAAAACTACTCTAAAAATAAAGTCTATTAAAAAGGGAAAAAAAAAACAAAAGAACAGAGCTGGAAAATGTCTCAGGTCCCAGGAAATATAAGATATGCTGGAAAGGCAGAGTGGTGAAACACAGGGTAGGGACTAAAGTGTTGGGGACAGGGCAGAAGTAAATCTGGGCTGCTAGCCAAGTGTGGATTCCTCAGTGGGTAAGGGAAGCACAGCATGGGTAGGGGGTTGCAAAATCAGAACAAGAAGTACAAGCCCCTTTCTTCCTACCCTTCCTGCCAGCACAAATGATATTGCAAACAGCATCAAGATCTCAGTGAGACAGCACTCTCTCTGTGCTGCTTGAAATTCTCAAAGATCCCTTAATCCTCCCCAAAGAAAACAGTGCAAACAGGTGCATAAACTAGCGAGTTGAACAGGGAGCCTCAGCATCATTATCCTATAGGCAAGGCCTCCTAATGCCCCTTAATGCAGAATCTCCCTGCCTGCTCCTAATAAGGCCTCCTCTCCTTCACGAGAGTCCTATAAAATGTATAAATATTCCTCAAGGAACCAAGAGTGCTCCTAACAGTCTTTAATAGCTATCATAAAACGAAGGATAAAATGTGTGAAAGGAGATTGGTCATGATAATAGTGCAAGGTATGAGAGCAGTGAATTTTCTACCCGCTCCCTTACAGCAGAAAGATGACTGCCTGGAGTGAAGAGCATGCCCAGAGGAGGGAAACCAGTCAACAGACTGGGAAGGTGTGGGTGAGGCTAGGGAGGGACCATGGAATGTCTGGCTGAAGAATCCTGGGCAGTTGAACTGGGAAATCAGAGGGCCAACGACAGGAAGAGAGTTGCCTAAGATCATACAGCAAATGGCAAATCCAGTCTGGAACCACTATGATTCTGTGTGGTCCAGGTGAAGTGGGTCCTAGGAATTTGCATTGTTCATTTATTCTCCGGGTGATTGAGATAAAACTAGTCTATACTAAACAAACCTGATGGCCCTGGCTACACAGATCCCCCTGTGGGGGCCAGAGACTGGTCTGTTGATGAAGCGAGCAGCCTGAGCTCTGCCCAGAAACTGGACAAGAACTCTAGAACAAGTAGAGAAAGACAGGTGCGGTACTGAGAATCTGTGGACCAGGGAAACACAAGGAGGTTCCAGAAGACTGTTGGCTAGAACGGGTGCTACGACGGGCTTGCTGTGAGCACTTGGGGCCATGGCACATGCAGGTATGACCCAGATGGAAGGAGGACTCACAGCTAACAGACAGCACATCCGCCAGCTCGTGTCCTGGTTTGCAATAGGAGCTCAATGAACAGCAGTTCTTGGCAGGTGCAGCACTGAATGTCTACAGAGGTGCTGCACCCATCAAGAACTGCTATGTTTTGAGTTCCTGTTGCATTCCAGGACATGAGCTAGGAGCTTTGCATGCATAATCGCATTTAGCCTTCATAGAGCTAGACTTGAGTCTAGCGACACTGACACACGGTGCATCATGACCTCAGGCTGATGAAATAACAGCCAGGCAACACAGCCTGGATCTGGGCACTTGTTGCTGCTCCCACCAAGGTCTAGGGCCTATGGGTCTCCCAATACTCAGGTTTTGCCTTATGGTTTACTGCCTCGTATGTCTTGATCACAGTGGAATGGCTTCTTACATCTGACTGTCAGGACCTACAGGACATAGACTCCCTGCTCCTCAGGCTCATACTACCCACTTGTCCCAGCTGTGGTTCAGAGATGCCTATCCCAGGGCTTTCCTGACTCTCTGGGGCCAGCCCAGCCATCCCGCACATGAGGCCACGTTTTCCTCTGCCCATCCAAGCCAACTAAGCAAAGCTATGCGAGGCTTCACTGTTGCAAGTCAGCTGTCAGCACTTCAGCTGAGGTCTCCATTGCATAGAAGTCAAATCCAGAGATGGGTAGAGGACAAGCAGAAAAGAGTAAAGCTTTTCTTATAAGTTTTGCTCCCTGGCCTGGTGGGGGACACTTGACAGTGCTCAACTCAGATAACCTAAGATTCTGGTGTGATCCATTGTGGCCCTGAAGGCATTCAGCAACAGACTAAAACACAAAAAAGAAATCAAATGTAGAAGGACCGAAATAGAAAAACAAAATCACCAGTATTCCTATATGATGGTCTTCATGGAAAACCTAAAAGAGTCTACTATTATTAGAATTAATAGAAAAGCTAGCAAATCGTTGGACATAAGAGCAGTGTACAAAAATCAATTATATTTATTTCACCATCAAGTACGTTTAATGAGATTTTAAAAGATACCATTTATAACAGTAACAAAATGCATAAAGGGCCTAGAAGAGTCTAACAAAAGATGCTCAGACCTTTGTGGATGAGATTAGAAAGATTTATTGAAAGACAGTGAAGAAGACCAAAATAAATGAAGACATAGACCAAGTTCATGGGCAGAAAGATTCAATATCATAAAAATATCAAGTAGAAGAGAATTGGCTTACACAGTCTATGCGAGTCTAATAAAAATTCCCAAGAAAATTTTCTGTGGAATTTGACAAGTTCATTTATAAATAAATAAATGCATATGTATATATGTGTGTGTGTTGTTTGTGTGTGGGTGTGTATATATATACAAACACCAAACACCACGCGCGCGCACACACACACATATATATATAATTTTCAGCTTTCTCAAAAGAAGACAAATATAAATTGAAACTACATTGAGATATTAATTCTCATCCAAAAGTTTTCCAAAAATACATGGAGAAAAAAGTACTTTCCTACACTGTTGGTAAGAACTCAAAATGGTATTAACACCATGGAGGGAAAATCTTGCGAGAGTGATGAAGTTAATAAATACCATGTAATCACAAATTTGAGAACCCATGATGTATCTTTAATGTATATACATATATGTGTGGGTGTGTGCGTATGTGTATTCCCTAGCTCCATCCACTGAAACAATCTAGAAACAATGACTAAGCCCATAGCACTAAGGACTCCCAATGCCCAGACTGTAGTTTTTTCTAAATAGCATTTTGCGCTGATAGGAACCAAGACTTCTTGAACAAATGGCTAATTCCTATCTGAGGTGGGAAATGTCTTGTAGTTTCAGATTTCAAAGAAGCTAAAGAAACTGGGTCATGTAAACAAAATTGCAAAATAACTTGGAAGTTCCCAGTGGCCATCAATGAGGCAATTTGGACATCAATGAGGATAATGACTACAACGGATTAAAACACATAGAGTTAACCCATGAATTTATAATGATATTTTTTAATGTATTTGTTACCTTTGGAGGAAGCTTGAGCACCAAGTCATTATTTTGAAAACTGGTAACTAAAAGAAAGGAATCACAGGACAGTGCTCAGTACAGATAACTGATTCTGGTGCCATCCAATTTGTCCTGTTTTCCTTTCTAAAGTGTAGCTCAAGGTAATTAATAGTTAATTAGGGAGAATTCATCTTTATAAAATAATTCCAGCTAATGGGAAGGAATGATAGAATTAGAATGCCACCATTTTGTAACCTTTAGTGAATTAATGGATCTAGGTCATGATGAGCAACAGCTGCTATTAACACAAAAGAGACAACTAAATCTTAGTGTTTCCTGACAGAAGTGCATATCACCACCTGTGAAGAAGTCTTGCCTCTCCCCCACCCAAAAATAACCTTGAATCTGATCAAGTCTCAAACCTTCTATTTACAAGAAATACAGAGAACAAAGGAACATGTTAAATGACACTAGGGTGATATAATAGCAAAGTCCAGACCATGAAAAACTTTTGGGGATGGACTTGACTTGAATCTAGATTCAAACAAACAGTTGTCAAAAACATGAAAGAGTTTTGGAAATTTGCTTTGTTAACTGATATGTGGGATGATTAAGTTTTAGATGTAATCATGATATTTTTAAAGAGTCCTTAACTACACACACAAGAACAAAAATAGTGAAGACACCACAGAAGCCAAAGGTAGGGGAACTTGCCCCACCAGTCATCAAGAATTATTAGAAAGCTATGTGAACTAAGTGGATAACGTGACATTGGTATAGGGATAGACAAATCGACTAATGGAACAAAACAGAGAGCCAAAAAATAGATCCGTTTTATATACATACCTTTTTGTGACAAAGCTAATGTTTCAGGGAAACAGGAGAAGATAGGACAAATCAATAAGCAGTGGTGGGACAACTGAATTGATTATCTACATGGAAAATAAACCATTTTAGAAAAGAAGAAAATATTGATCATTTAATCGACACTGAGATTAAAAGCTTCTGTTCATCAAGAGACACCTGAGAGAAAGTAAGAAGGCGGCTCATACTGGGAATGACGCTTGCCACATACATAGGAGACCAAATTATTAGAATCCAGAATACATATTTAACTCCTAAAAATCAGTGAGAAAGAGACACACAATTTAGCTAAAAACTATGGAAAAGACTTGAACAGGCATTCTCAAAAAAGAAAACTAGAATAGCTTTTGAAAAAACTTTTGAAAAGATACCTCATTATGTAATCAAGAAAAGTGAAATTGAAAACAAGATAGGATATATTTTCATACCCAATTAAAGAATCTGAGAATACAAAGTGCAGGTGAAGATGTACGCTAATGAAACATCTCATACACTACCAGCGAGAGTGTAAGTTGACTCACACACTTTGGGAAGCAATTTGGCATCAGCTAGTCGAGTTCAGGCCAGTAACTCTGTTCTTAGGTATATGCCACATGTGCACCCAGACACATTTGCAAGAAAGTTTATAGCACATTTTTTTCTAGAAAAGACTGGAAACACCCCCACATACTCAGTAATAGAAGAATGGAGGATTAAATTGTGGTATTGTCACACAATAGGATGCCATACAGCAATGAGACTTAATAAAGGACAAGTTCAGAGATCATGAATGGACTTCACAGACCTGGTGGTGAGAGGAAAAAGCATGTTGCATAAGAATATTTACAGAGTGATACAATTTTTATAATGTTAGATAAAAAAATAAATCACAGTAACATATTGTTTAGGGGTATATACATATATAGTAATGTTCTAAAGAAGGGCAAGTGAATGATACATGTAAAATCTGGATCAGTGCATATATGGGAGGGAGGCAGAGCTTCAGCAGTGTTAGTCTTGTAATATTTTTTCAATTAAGTTTGGGGTTCACATATGTTTGTGTTATTGTATTTCACAATTTACATACTTAACATATTTGTTTTTGAAGCTTAGAAACAGTCTAGTTTCTTTGGTGAGGCTGACTCAGGACTGACATGGGTGGTTTCTGCATGGAAGAAATCTTCCATTTTTATCTCCACCTCTGAGAGGAGATAAAGATGCTGTTCCCAGGACTGATCACAGCTGAAAGGGCCAGCATCCCAAGTAGATATTGCTGAGGTAAACCGACATTCCCAAAGACGCAAGGTTACGGAGGAAGAATGTTTCCTGAGCTGGAAGAAATATCTGAGGTTAAGTTCCCATTCATTCTAAAATGCTGCACCCTTTGAGAAGGAAACAAGAGAGTCCTTGCTTCTGGCAGCCAAGTCCTGTTCACAACTGGACGATCTATTTCAGATTTATGAGCCATGTCTATTTTCATAGACCCTTCATCCTGCCTGCTTCAAAGGTTGGTGCCTCTAGGTACACAAGTCCCAGAGGGAATGTCTGAGAGACTTCCATTCATCCAATTCCATAAATACTTTTGACACCTAACCCATCCTGAGCACTTCTCAGGGTGCTGGGGCTATGAGACAAGCAAGATAAAGTCTTTGTCTTCATCACACCTAGTGGGACAGGAGAAGGAGCCCACATGGGAGAATGGCAGGCACTCCCACTGGCAAAGGTCCTGTGCATTGGTCCTGATATCACAGGAAGACATGAAAACGCAATTCAGGGAAACTACACGTGCTCACAGCCGCCAGCTGCGTGTTTTGTACCACGTGGTTTTGTAATCTCAAAAACAAGAATGATGCCCAGAGCATTTTCTCTTTGGCTCTTCCTAGTTTTCTCATGATTTCTTGCAAAATAAATTATCGTTAAGTCACCAATGCCCACATTGGTGTCAAATAAAAGAATGACGATGGGAGGTCTCTTCACAAAAGCTAAAGGACGGACGGACTATGAGGCGGGTTGAAGAGGACCCAGGGACAAGGATGTGCACGTCAGTAAGTGTCCAAGTTCCCATCCACCTGGCACTCTACAGTGAGTTCATTTACTTTGTACGCAGACAACTAGGCAGATGAAGTCAGGAGGAAGTCGGAGTCATTTTTTGTGCATAATCCATTTCTCCCTCTTGTCTGGATCCCTCCTGGGGGTACCAGAACCCCATTAAGGTGGAAAAGTAATAGGAGAAAGTAGGGCATGCAGCTGGTCAGCTTCTGGCAGCCAAACTGCCCAGGACCAATGGGTTAGGTCACCGCCACCATAACCAAGGCCCAATAAGTGGCCAAGGGGTCCAGGAGACAGATGAGACCGCGAGAATGTGAAGAAGCACATCAGACACATTTCATGCAATGACAGAACCCTGGAGAGTCTCAAGAGCAGGAGTCGCCAGGAGGCTCTGAAGATGGAATGTGCAGATGAGAATGAAAACAGGACGGTTAGTTGAAAATGTGTAGAAGGAGTTGCTATGGCGCCCAGCTCTCCCCTCCCCCAGTGCAGTCTGGTGGCTACTCTTTCCACAATCTGGCAGAAGACTCTGGTGGTGTTGCTTTCTGGGGACAGCAAGGCAGAGGGGCTTAGGTCTCACAGTCAACAGGGACAACTGAAGCACCGTACTGAAAGCAGGAGGAATGAGCAAAAGTTGACACACGGAGCAGGGAGACACCAGGACCACACTCAGCCCAGCCCGACTCCCCAGGCAGGAGAAACTTCCTCCCTGGGCAAACTGATCAGCCCAAGGGAGAAGACCTGCAGATACTAGCATTTGGGGAGAGAGAGACAAAGAAACGCCAGGTCAAGGCTCCACGTCTAGACAACGAAGCCCCCAGCTGACCAGCTCTGCCTGACGCACTAATATTCCTGATCAGCAATTTAGCATTTCCCTCAAACTCATGTGTGGACAACCAACGACCGCCAAGCATTTGAGCAAAGTCTAACAGCAAAGGAAACAGGCATAACAAAGGAACTAGAACACAGAAAAAAAAATACAAAACAATGCAATTTTAATACCCTTGGAAAGGTAAGAAAATATTGTATCCATAAAACAAAAATTATACTTTGTTTAAAAATAACAAAAATAAACTTGTGAAATAGAACAAAAGAATGGAAAATGGAAGAGAAAAAGGAAAACAATTAGAGAAGCAATCCAGGAAAATGATATTTGAATTCTAGAAGTTCTAAAAAGTAAAAACGGAAAAACAGAGAACAGAAAATTATGGAGCGAAGAAAAGAACGCCCCCAAAGGACAGGCGTTTCCAGATTGAAAGGGTCCATTGAGAGCTCAGCAAAAAGATCAATATAAAGGCAAGTCGTTGTGAAATAGCATACCACCAGGGAGACAGAAAAGACTGGAAGCTTTCAGAAAGAAAAAGCAGGTGAGAGACAAAAGTGTAATCAACAGCAATGTTGGAACCTAGAAGATAACTCAAAATTGTGGGCCAAAATATATATATATTTGCAGCCTAGAATTCTATACCCAGCTAATTATCAATCCAGTGTTCGAGTAGGGAAACAGATCTTCCTAAGGCTTGCATGGTCTTTCAAAAAGTAACATCTGTGCACTTTGAGAGGAAGCCATCTATCCAACGAGGAAGTAACCAAAACTGAGGAAGAGAGTGGAATCCGAGAAACAGAAGACGGAGCACAGTAGAGGGGGGAAGCTTCCAGGCCGGTGGAAAGGAAGTCCCAGGGTGAGAACAGTGCAGGAAGCCTGGAGAACAACTCCTGCGGGCTGAGCCACAGGGCGGCAGGTTCCAAGAGCTGAGATACTATCTGGGGGGTTGGACCTCACCAACGGGCACAGCCAGTCTGGGATGCGCTGAAACCCAGCAACTGAAAAAACAAAGCAATTATTTTAGCTCTGGAAAAAATAAATAGTTGCAGAAGAAAGAAAATATAATCATGAGACACTACTTGTCTCAGCTGTGAATAACAGATACATGGTCAGAACGATGACGCTGTTTATTTAACCAAAATGGATGATAAATATATTAGGAGAATGGGCGACAGGACACACTTGCGTGAGGGTGGGAGACGACCGGAGACAGCTAGATCCTCATCTTCCAGGGAAAGTCAGTTGATAATATCTAATATGGAAAACATTAAAAATAACAGTTACAGGGCCGGCCTGGTGGCTTAGCAGTTAAGTGCGCGCGCTCCACTACTGGCGGCCCGGGTTCGGATCCTGGGCGCGCACCAACCCGCTGCTTCTCCGGCCATGCTGAGGCCGCGTCCCACATACAGCAACTAGAAGGATGTGCAACTATGACACACAACTATCTACTGGGGCTTTGGGGAAGAAAAAAAGGAGGAGGATTGGCAATAGATGTTAGCTCAGAGCCGGTCTTCCTCAGCAAAAAGAGGAGGATTAGCATGGATGTTAGCTCAGGGCTGATCTTCCTCACAAAGAAATAAATAAATAACAATTACATGTGGCGGCTAGAAATGTAAAGGTGAATTTAAAAAGAAACAGCTAAGAGTTGAATGCTGTTGCCTCCGGGAAACGGGAAGCAGGTGAGAAGGAACTGGTCAGAGGTCTGCTGTTTTTCAAGATCCTAGTAGAACTATTTGACAGTTAAATCTATTCCTTCAATAAAAATTAAAGTTATATTTAAGGTTTACATGCAAACTCCCACCTACCTACACACCCATCCACACACACAGATCCCTACCTACAACCACACACCCATACACACACTCCTACCCACACATACCTACACACACACACACCCCTATCTATACACACACACCCACATAGCCTACCTACATACACCCACACACATACACACACCCCTACCTACACACACCCACAAACACCCCTACCTACACAAATCCACACATACACACCCCTACCCAGACACACACACCCCTACTTACACACACCCACACACACACACGCCTACCCACACACCCACACACACCCCTACCTATACACACCCACACACACACCCTTACCTGGACACACACACACACCCTACCTACATACACACACACACCCCCACACATCCCCCCACATACACATCTCTACCCACACACACACCCGAACCTATGCACACACATACATACACCCACCTACACACACACACATCCACAGAGCCCTACCTACACCCACACACACACATCTACCTACACACACACCCGCACACCTACATACATACACATACGCCCACCTACACACACACACACACACATCTACCTGCCTACAGCCACACCCAGCTGTGTTAAGCACTATGACTAGTCCTGAACGTGGTGAAATTGTCAGGAGTGAGTCCTGTGAAAATCAGAGGGAAGAGACTTCAGAGAAGTGGAGAGTGACGTCTGCGGCCGTCAGACCTGTGAAAGCTCAGCCTGGCTCTCCCTGAACTCGGGATGAACCTTTTTGCTGTGAAGCGCCTGGAGCACTGGGGACGTTTGAACTCTTGTCTGCTTGAGCGTTTCATCAGGGGCTTACGAGTGCCACTTCACGTCTCACACTTGTCATTTCTGGATGTTTCTCCCTTAATATCTGAAGGTTTAGGACCATAAAATCCAGCATTCTTTTATAATACAGAACATCAGTCTCGCCCAAGTGGAGTGTATAAAATCTAGTAATGAGGTAAGATAAATCTACTTTCTGTGAACATTTGGGGTGTATAATTTCTATACTTAACATGTCTGAAATAGTCAAAGCTGCCTGGTTTAAACCCAGTTCTTGCTGGAGTCCACATCATCCCTCACTGTGCTCCACACCCCAGAGCCAGCGCTGTCCCGGAGCAGGTCCAGGGGCAGAACCGCAGGAGCCACTTCCCTGTCCTCACTCTAGGTTTGGGCTGCTGAAAAGTCCTGGGACTTCTTAGCCTCTGTGCTGAAGAGCAAAAGCCTGGAAACTATGTTCAGGAATCTGCAGAACCCAAAATCGGAGCTGAGCCATCTCCTGGTTCTCTGCATGCAGGGACCTTCCCTGCCTCCCAGAGAGGAGGATCCAGGGCAGGGGGCAGAATCCGAGCCTTCCCTGGTGTTGTCTAGAGACCAGCCCTGGGCACCCTTGACCCTTCCTTCTCATCTCACTCCCTATTTCTCAGCCTCTGCTCTCTGCCTCCCTCTGCTTGGATCTCTTTTCCCCTTAATGGTGTCTGGTCTTTGATGGGATGTCAGGCTCACCACTGCACCTCCCGGGAGCATGACTGACGGGGTGGAGGATGGCGGGGGGGTCAGTGGTCAGCTAGGAGGAGATTCCCCAGGCGCCAGCCAGGTTAGGGGCAGGGGAGTGAAGAAGAGCAAGGAGAAGACAGCTTAGAGGTAGCGATGGAAACCAGCAAGGCAGTGGCGTGTCGGTCCCCTCTGGTGACAATCATCAGCCCCACCCACAGCTCTGTGCACCATAAAGCAGAGAAACTGAAATTCAGTGTTTGCTGTTTTGGTTTTCAGGTGTTTTATTTTTTTAAGCAGGCTAACACTTGGTTTTTAAAAAGGAGAAAGTGTACTCCAGTATCCACTGCAACTTTGATCTGGGTTTCTCTGAACCTTCTCCCAGTTCCACGGAGGATGTGGGCTTTCATCCATATCCACCTATTGGCAAGGATGGAAAAGTGGATTCCTCCTTGGGGCTCCTGACAGGCTGAGAGGAGGATGCAGAGGCTCCTGCAGGGTGACAGATGTGGGAAGAGCAGGGATACAGCTGCTGGATCCAGCAGAGAGACAGAGCCCAGCTCCCCAGATACGGGCCTCAGACCCACATTCACATCCCAGACACAGCAAAGGTTTCAGAGCCACCAGCTATACTTTGCCTTTGCCTGGCTGTGCGACATCGCAAAGTTAACTTCTCTAACTCAGTTTCTTCTTCTATAAAATGTTTTGCACTTTTTAATGGAAGACTAAGCAACACAGCCCAAGGGAAGTGCCCAGCTCAGAGCTTGATGTGCGGTTTGCTCCTTTCAAATCTGCCCATTGCCTCCTGAAGGGCATGCTTTTAATACCTTCTGTGTTGGGGAATCTTCATCCTGTGCAGATATATTTAATTTTTGTAAATAAAAGTCACTTGGGGGCCAAACTGCTGATGAATTAGCACGATTGGTGAATTAGGAAGACCTTGGTTCTGACACTGACAAGCCATATGGCCTTGGGCAAGCCACTCCCACTCTCTGGGCTTCAATTTCCTCATCTGTGAAATGGGAATGGTTGGCTCAATCTCTTCGATGCCCCCTCCATCTGAAATTGCAAATTTATGTCTCTTGTTGCAGAAGGTTATTAGGGGTCCACTATCCACCTATCAGGGCACGGAAGTTGGATAAACTAGTTTTGGGGTTGTCTTGAGATAAGAACCACTCCACATATCCACACACAGATGTTTCAAGGAATGGGCCAATACCTAAAGAAACCAGGCCTGGACTTTGAAGATGATGACTTTGAGAGGCAGCAAATATGTGTCTGTGTTTTTAGTACAGGTAGGTTCATTCATAATCAGACCCAGAACTTGACAGTAATAGCTTGAAAATGACACTGTCCCATTTTAGCTGAAGACATCAAGTGACCTGTGCCGCTCACACAGCCAGTGAGAGCAGAGCCACTCATGCCAGCAAGACAGAGCCCCCTGCCCACCCCAGTTCCATCCACACCACTTACCCTGAACAGCGTTTCAACCCTTTGATCCCAATTTCAAATAATTAAGGCAGTTTCTGTGGCATCGTCATCAACGGCTTAGCGTCTCAAATCAGAAATGATGCTCGGAGGCATGATGGGAGTTACGCCAGTTTGGGGGAGGGGTGGATAATTAAGGAAATCATGGTGAATTAAGCTTTCTGCAACGAAGCACAAACGTCTTTTCATGAACAGCAACATCATGTTAGCTTATGTTTTGCCAAAGAGAAAGACAGGGCCTATCCTTGGGGTTTTCAGCCTGGTAAAACACATCTGGCAACTAAGCCAAATATTTAAGGGTCATTAAAATCCCAAACTCCCGGTGCCAAGAACCTCTCTCCTTTGTTATTCAAGTGCGGAGCAATTATGGAAAATGCGTTCCATATGGTTTGTGCTGCTGCATTCCTATTTACTTCTTCAAATCACTGCTTTGAAAGAGCTATTTGATGTCAAAGATGCGTTAAGATTTTATAGACTTTCCCAATCCAGCCCTTACAGACTCTCCCTTTGAACCAGAAACGCTTGCCAAGAGTAAACAGAACTGAAACCACGAGGGGTCAAGAGATTTGTTGGAAACAAAGACCCCAGCCTGATCAAGGGCTTTCAAAGGTTTAGGGCAAACACGCATTTCCAACCCCTTGCCAGAAAGCTCCACCAAAGATCATGTTTCCCACAGAAGTTACATTAAAATAAATGTTTTAGGGTATTCATATTTTATTAACAATGTAACACCCTAACCCACCCCCTCCCACCAAGAAACAGGGACATGAGATAGTCACGTGCTTAAAATATGAACAGAACTTTAGAAAGTTGGAAAATGTATCTTTAAGCCATAAATCGAAATTCTTTCCAGTGAGGGTTTCTTGGCCTTGAGAGAAAATGCAAACAGACACAGACCTTGGAAAAGCTCTCGGGGCCAGAGGCAACAGATCCTCCAGGACACCCAGAGCTGGAGGACATTCAGAAAGAGTTCTTGTTTTATGGATGGGGAAACTGAGGACCAGATCCCAGGGCCAGCCAATAACAAGGCCAGAGGTAAAACCCAGAAGCTCCCGGATTGGTCCCTTCTTTTCCTTCCATTGCCTTCACCTTCTCCAGTTCCTCATTGTCCCATCCCTGAACCTCTCCAGCAGCCTCCTCCCAATTCCGCCACATCCTCCCTTCTCCCCACCATATTCTTCCCCACAGAGCAGCCAGGGTGACTTCTGTAAAACTGAAATCAGGTCATACCACTTTTTGCTCAAAACCCCGTAGCATCTCCTGTTTGTACAACCTTCTACTGTGCCTACTTACCAAGCATGACAACCCCTGCTAACCTGCTCACCCTCGCCCAGTGCCAACAACACCCTGCTCACTCTGTTTCACCTACACTAATGCCTTCCAGCCCCTTGAGCCCAAAAAGTTCATTTCTGCCCCAGGACCTTTGCACTTGTGGTCCCTTGAGTCAGAGGTACTCTTCCCTTCTCTGCACAGCCCATCTTTCAGCTCTCAGCTTAGCTGCACCTCTTTAAAGAGCTCTTTCCTGGCTATCCAATGTAAGAACCCCCATGACCTTCACTGACTCCTGTCTCTGCACATTTATCTTCTGAACCCTCACTCTGGGCAGTGAGCTTCATGAGGCCATGAAAAGAGGGACCATGTATTGTTTCTCTGCTGCACTCCCGCGCCCAGCACAGTGCTAGAATGTAACAGGCACTCAGTAAAGCATAATTTAATAAGTCTCCTATCTCCCAGCCCCGGGGTCCCTCCATTAATGGGAAAAGATTATTTTACAAAAGAGGAAAAAAAGGCCAGTGCTTATGTTTAGAACCCAACTCTGCCCCCCTCTCTCTCTTTCTCTCTCCCCAGTACTGCCTTCTCCCTACCCCATTCGGGGGCCCTGCCTTCTTACACTGCCTCACTCACACCCCATCTCTTCTCAGGTCTCCCAGTTACTCTGAGATCTCAGGGTCTCCCAACAGCTCAGAAGGCAACCCCCTCATAGGAAGTCTTGAAATTTACTTGAGATTAGAAAACTCAAAATGTCAATAACTTTTCCTGGTGGAAATGGAGGCAGCCATGATGGGGGAGCTGCAGGGTGATGGTCGTGGAACGTGGAGACTGGCATCTTTCCTCTGAGATCCCGGGTCCCCGCCTTCCCAGGGTCTCAGAGAAGCCAAGCTGATGAAACTGGATTCTGGTGGCAAATACACTCTCCCTACCACGGCTTTAAGTGCCTTCTTCATTTCCCATGTATCTTTCTTGAAGTTCACATAAATATTTTTTATTTGTATTTTTGTGTTGAGTAGAATAAAACTGGCTTGAGAGAAAATGTATGTGAATCGCAGTGATTATACAGTCAATCTCTTCCTTTGCCAGGAAGTCCTGATGTGGGTAGATGATTTCTTGGGCAAAAAGCTTATAAGGAGGATCAGAAATATACAGATCGAGCAATTATTCCTTCAGTCATTCCACAAACATTCTCTGAGAGGCTAATATGTTCCAGAGATTTTACTGGGGACCCCGTGGTAAACAAGACCAGCGTGGCTCCCAAGAGGAAGGCAGGCATCAGGCAACTTTCACCCACACCCTGACTTAGGGGTTATCACCTGGCTGGTGGAGGTCCTGTGACGGTGTGGGAACGTATTCCAGGGAACCTGCTCTAAGTGGGCGAGTCAGAGAAGGCTTCCCCAGGGGGGCAGCTGTTGCCACAAGGTCTATGCCTGGGAGACAGTCAGTGTAGTTGAACGAGCACTGGCCAGAGTCAGGAGGGCCCAGCCTGCAAGCCCAGCTCTGGCCCCATGCAGTTGCGTGATTCCGTACACACCCCTCTTCCCTGTCTGTTGTACCCCATTAAGTTTCCAAATCCTTCTAGCCACTCCCTCCCTACTACCACCACTCCCCAATTTGATTCCGTCGATCTCTGCCTTGAATGGATATTCCAATCACCGCCACCCAGTGTCCCTGACCCCAGAGTTTGCTACTCTCTATTCCAGATCCTCTTCCTGAAGCAGAGTCCAGGCACTTGGGGGGCAGGAGGTACTGAAGCTGGGCAGCACCCAAAGGAACACATTTAAAGAAAGATCTGCCAGAAAGGCTCAACCTGGTGCTGTGATGACCAGGTGCAAAGGGAGCAGTGGAGCAGGAAGGGGCTGCAGAGGGGAGGGCTCAGCCACATGTGATGGTGAGGGGGCTGGAGGAGGCACAGTGGGGTGGGGGACCTGGCAGCACAATGGGGGCAAGCAGACATAATGACCACGTTCTGTGCCAGCATCAAGGCGCTCCATACCCCTCTGTTTCAGGTCCACAAGTGAGTTTAAATTCAAGTGAGCAGAGAGGAAGATATTCAAAATGGCTGGAACGCCAGCTCAAACATTCCCCTAGGAATGATTTTGGCAAGAGATCTGTTCTGAATCCATGGTATGCTGGGGGCAAAGAAGAGACAGAAATAAGATAAGGGAAGTCTCTCTGAAAGGAGCTTTGACCCTAGGGCCTCGGAAACAGAATCTGTCTTTTGGATGCTCTGGCAAAAAGAGTTTGTAAATAATTTAGCACCCCAAGTAGTAGATGCTAAACTGCAAACACAGCCCGCTGAGAGGAGGGCCATGCGGGCTCCAAGGAAAAGAGGGCTCTGGACTGTGAGCCCCACAAGATCAGGGATCGTGGCTGCTGGCCGCCACCAGATATCCAGCACATGCACAGTCCCTGGACCATGGCAGTTTCTCTGGGGCTGTTTGAATGAATCAACACGTAAGGGAACAAACAAGTGAGTAAATGACTGAGCCCTGGGGAAATACACACACACACACATACACACACACACACACACACACCAAAAACACAAAACAAACAAACCACAACACACAACACATGACCATAATCATGGTCCAGTTTTGCTATAGCTGGCTCCTCCGCTGCCAGTCACTCACAGGCAGAGGAAGTCACTTCCCAGACCCTGAGTTCTGCAAGCACACGCTAGGAAGCATCTTGCACTAGTCAATTACAAATGACAGACAAAACTCAAAAACAAAAAAAGTGGAGATGAGGATGATTTGTTGAGAAGTATTTCCAGGCTATCTCGCTCCTCAGCTTTCCTCTGCAGTCAGTCCCATTCTCTCTGACTTCCCGTGACTCCGCCTGCACGGAAGGGAAGATGGCTGCATCCAGGATCTTCATTTAACATCCCAGAGGCAGAAAAGAAAATCTCATTCTTCTCTAGTATGTATAAGACCTAGGGAAGAAACTGATTGTCTGGTTTGGGTCATGTGCCCACCCCTTGGACCAAGCCTTTGAGGCCACAGGAAGAGTATTCGGATTGGCTAGGCTTGGATCAGTGGTAAGCCCCTGTGGCCAGAGGAGCTGGTTCTGTAACTGACAATCCCACAAGAATTACAGGAATGGACCAATGGGATGCACCTCCCAAAGGAAGGAGTCTGCCATCACACTGTCATCATCGTCATCGTCATCATCATCACCATCATCAGAAGGAGGAGGAGGAGGAAGAGGAGGAGAGAAGGCATGCTAGACAGACAAGACCAGTAGATGCCCCCCACCCACCCATATCCTCCATGCTCATGGAACCCTTCATGACTGCTGCAGACACTTGGATGCAAGAACAAAGGGACAATTGCTCCCTAGTGTCTTAGCCAAAAAATGCTTCCAACTGTTCTTCCCCTAGCAGGGAGGCCAAAAGCCACAACAAAGAAAATGTAGGCTTTGCAGTCAGATAGATCCAAGTTCAAATCTCAGTCCCCAAACATGTTCGCTATATAATCTTGGGCAAGTTGCTTAAGTTCCACGAGCTCCATTTCTTCATTCTCAGAACAAGCAGCAAGACCCAACACGTAATATGTACTGAGGATTAAATGAGAAAAATATGTGACACGCATTGTCTGACACATAGACGTCAATAAACATTTGCTCAATGCATGAACTAATTAATTTGAACTTCACAGGTCAAGGAGGACCTGGTTGGATTGTCCTACTTTCATCACTCAGGAGCAGAATGAACTTTTCCTTTCTAGTAAAAACAGATGGTGACATAGTTTAAAGTTCTAGGACAGAAAAAGTCCAATTGGCCAAGTGTGAGTCTTAGATGCCATCATTGTCCCCATTTTACACATGAAGAAACAAGCTCACAAGACAAGAAAAGTAATTCCTCAAAAGGAATCAGAGTATCCTGACCAAAAGGAGGAGAGGAAAATGCTAGAATGGGGGCCTATTTTGAACCATGGTTAAGCTGCCAGGAATTGGCTTATTATCACTCTCCAATACATCAGCAGGATGACAAAACTGTCTTTCATCTGCATGGAGAGTACACTCTTCAGACATCACCTGGCCTGAGCCCCACCTTCGCATTCTAGGAGGAGGAGACAGGCACCATTAGCTCCTTTCATGGATGGGGAAATAAGTCAGAAACTTTAAGTCACTCGATTATGGCCACATAACCATCAAATGGTCAAAGCCAGCGGTCAAAATCGGCTCAGTCTGAGAGGAGAGGTAGAACTAAATGCCCATGGCACTGTCTTTTATTATGTATTGAAGTGAGCCATCAGTTTTAATACAAGCATGGATGCTGAACACAGGAATGATCTTGAAGGTCAGTAGGCAAACCCCCTGCCCAACTTGGGCAACTTCCTTCAGCCTCCCTGATATGTGAGGTAGGGACAGAACCAGAGTGAGAGACACATCCCACAGCCATCCTTAACATGGCAAAAAGCACCCAATGACCAGCAAGTCGTCGACCTGTAGACTTGACCTATCAATTACACCTATCAACCCAAGCGTAATTCTTGAAAATGAAAAATGCTTGGTAATCTACAATATGCCAAGCACTGTAATGAGGAATTTAAGATTCTAGTATATTATACCAAGATGTATGAATTACGGTAAACATATCTGTCATTGAGGACATGTTCCATGGTTTGAGATTCTAAGGTCTAAGCTTTAGACCATTATGTATGAAAGGGATTCGGCTACAACATCACCTCATACACCTCTGGGAGCCTGGAGCTTTCTCTGCATATATACAGAGAGAGTGACCATACAATTTATTATCCAGATCGGAAACTTTTAAGAGTCAAGGGGGATGTTATTAATCATTATTCCATGACCCCAGATAAAAATTAGGACTGTCTTGGGCCAACCAAGCCAGTCACCCTAGTTAGAGGGAACAACTAAAAATCATTCATTCACAAAGAGCTAATATCAAATGTTTAATGTCTTGCTCAAAGCAGCTTCCCTCTTCAGTCTTTCTTGACCTCAATTTTTCATGTGATTCCTTGACAGAAATTGTTCAGGGGAAAGTGCAGATAAACATATATTCTGAGTGAAGGTTTTACATGATTGCTAATTTAGCTAAAATGGCTTTTAAACATTGTCTTTGGATAATCTAAGTTGGCTACAGAACAACAGCACAGTGGGAGTCTAATGGAGATTTAGCAACCTGCGGCAAATTGTAATTTCTTTTGGTTTCCTTTCTAAATCACTTTCTTTTTTGTCTTTGAATCCCTACCTCCATTTATGTCAGGTTTGGCCCAGTCACAGCTCCACTCCAGCTCCCTCTGGGGCCAGGAAGTGTCCAGGCAGAGAGTAGAGAGTGGGATCTGGACATAGCCGGGACTGTGAAACTTGTCACCCATCCAGACCAAAAAAGAGCATGTTAATACAGAATCCTACAAAAGGAGTTCTTAGTGCCAGAGATTTGGGATATTCACGTACAACACTGGGAATTCGACTTTCTAACATTTTCCCGCTGATTTCACGGGAAAATCTTTTCAACCTACAAGTTGTTCTGTCCCCAAACTCCCTTCCATTGATGGACAGAATGCTATTTTCTTCCTCCAAACATCCTTACCGGAGCTGACTGAAGAAAAAATGTATCAATAGAGGAAAAGAAACCTAAAAAAAATGAGCTCAGTAACATTGTGGCCACTTCCTCAGAGTTCAGTTATTCAACAGGTGCCAGGCATGTTCCAGGCGCTGGGGATGACACCTCTTCTTGAATGGGCCATGCTGGAACCACATCAACTTTTGCTGGTAGGAATTGGGGTCCTCCCAAATTCTTAGGTGTAGGGAGGAAAAGTTCAATTAAACAAGGGTATCTGAAAGCCATGACCTGAGATTCTCCTGGAATCAGTGGATCTTCCCAAAGTTTTCTATAAGAAGCCAATTAGTTACATGAACCCTAGAGGTGATTATTTGGAGTAGAGCCATAGAGAATAAGTAGGAGTCTGGAAGGTAAGCATGACTATTGGAAAGAGTGAAAAGCCAGCTAGGAAAGGAGACTAGTGAGTACATAAGAACAAATTTATGAAAACTCTCTGCCATTTTGAAGGAGCATAAGCAAATTTTGAGGCGTCTGGAATACTGGGTGATGGCAGAAATGGGACAGAAGAACAAAGAATCATAGTTCAGTGACCTTTAACCTATGCTGCCTAGAGCCCCTGGATTCCAGCAGAGATACTTCTGGGTCCCCCTCAGGTGGAGGCAAGATTAATGTCAGGACTAAGAGGCTCTGGACAGGGCTCTCATTTCCCAGCCCCACTTCATTCCACACACACCTGAGCTCCAGGGAAGTTTTCATACGAATAAGAGTCAATTGCTGGAAGATTTGAGGACCAAACATTCTAGTTTAATACCTGACAGACCTAAACTAAGGGATGAATGGACTTGGTCAAAGTCAAACACAAAAGTTGTAATACAACCAAAATAGCAATCAGATCCCCTGGCTCTGGTCTAGTACTTTTTCCATTATACTATTTGATGTGAAGATCTTCCTAGAATCAAATGAGAAAGTGAAAAAGGCCAAAAAAGAGAACCTTAGTTTTTCCCATTGTTGGCTGAGAGAACTCTGGTCTCAAACATCACACACACACACACACACACACACACATACATACACCTCTCACCTGGGAAACTGGGAAAACCTGTCACACTAGCTCCAGGGCTCAGTGGTACCCCATATTTATGTGTCCTGTAGGCAATGTAGGCAATGAATCATTTTGACCTGTTTAATCCACATGAGATGGAGAAAATATTAATGGTTATTTACAATACCCCACTAACTTCCTGGTCTTCCAAAGATAGATATATCTCCAACAGAATCCTCAGTTTTGCTGAGTGGTGTGATAGAAAAAATATCAATTGGTTAAGATTAAAAATCTCTACATTGCTTGAAATCAGGAGTCAGAAAATTACAGCCCATGGACCAATTCTGGCCCACTTCCTGTTTTTGTAAATAAAGTTTTATTAGAACACAGCCATGACCATTCATTTCCTTATTGTCTATGGCTGCTCTCAAGTTTCAAGGGCAGACCTGAGTAGTTAAGACAGAGAACATATAGCCCCCAAGTCTAAAATATTGCTATCTGGCCCTTTACAGAAAATGTCTGACAACCCCTCATCCAAGTAAAGTTCTACAGAAATCAGAAGAGCCAAGGAGAGAGGAGCTGGAGGAACCAACTGAGAAGGAAGGAGGAGAAAGGTAGTTGATGGACCGAGAGGGAAATAAGGGTGGGGTGATTTGGCCGCTACAATGAAGAGAAACTTTGGAAAATGAGATGTTCAAGATGGATATTTAGAGTATTGCTGTATAATGTGAATACAACATATTCCCTTGGTCTCCCTGAGAAGAAGTCTTCAATAAAAAAAAAATGCATCATTTTTTTAAACTTTTGGAATATATTTGTGATTTTTATTAATGCCAAATTCTGTGAGATTTGCCTATAGACAGAAGGGGCTGGGTGACTTCAAGGTTAAACCCAGGGCGAGTTACATTTGGGTTAAAAAAAAAAAAGAAAAAACTTTTAACAAAGACCTGATAGTAAACGTAGAAAAACTGAGACTTTGTCCCCCTTTCTCTCTTTCTAATGCCACTCCACCCTGGCCACGAGATGAGCGTAGATGAGGGAGGAATCCATGGTGAGCTCAGTGCAATAATAATAATGACTGACATCTGAGCCCTGGATATGTTCTCAGACACTTCCTGTTCATCACCTCATTGACCGTTGAAGAGAACCCTAGCAAGAGCACTGTTATTGGCCCCATTTTACAGATAGGAAACTGAGGCTGAGAAGGCCAGTGGCCGTTCAGAGTGCCAAAGTGGAGATGTGGACCTGACTCTGGAGGACACTCTCATGGTTTGCCTCCTTCCCGATTTTCAGAGGGTTCCAGGCCACAAGTTCACCCAGAGATGCTAGTCAGATGTCTACCCTGTTGGCAAAGCCTATCAGCCCCCACAGACCACCTTCTGGGATGTCCTGAAGGCCTTGGAGGGGATCCAAGCCTTGTTTTTCCATCTAAACCTCACATCCCTCCTCTCCTACTGTTTCCCTCCTTTTCCAGGGAACCCCTTCTGTTTCCTTCACCACATCCATGCTCTCCTCCCACCTGCTCCTTTCATTCCTGCTCCCTGTGCATGACATTATTTTTACTTATGCAGTCCCCAAAATTTAAGCCTACAGTCGCCCCTCAGTATCTATGGGGGATTATCTCCAGGACCCACTTCTTCAACCCCCCATGGATACCAAAAACCCACAGATGCTCAAGTCCCTTACATAAAATGGTGTAGTATTTGCATGTAACCTCTGCACATCCTCTCATCCTCCCATATACTTTAAATCATTTCCAGATTATTTATAATACCTAGTACAATGTAATTTCTGTATATATAGTTGTAATACTGTATTGTTTAGGGAATAATGACAAAAGTCTGTACATGTTCAGTACAGACGCACAACCATCGCAGGCCTGTCGATCTGCGGTTGGTTGATTCTGCAGATGCAGAACCCACGTATATGGAGGGCTGACTGTACTTACGAAGACACATCCAATATAGCACAATCACGAAAAAATTAGGAGTCAATGAGAAATGTGTGCTTCTAAAGGAAATACAAGACAGGCATTGACAAAACAAAGCATTCCATATAGTCTCACATAATCACAAGAGGTCAAACATACAGTTTGGGTTTCCAGCAGCCGACAGGAAGACAAAGTCTATGTCTACACAGTTGAAGCAAAGTGATTTTTTTTTCAGAGAGGCACAATTATTCCTCATTCTAAAACAAGGAAGTCCATTCTCCCAAGAGTCCTTCTTAAGAAGACACTGTGATACGTAGTGAACACGACGTAGTGAACACGATCTTCAGCAACATTTTTGAGCAAATTCTCTGAAAATTCTCACCAGGCCCTTCCTTATTTATTCAGCATGCTCAGCAGTATTTATTCAACATTTAATAAACATCTATGGAGTACCTACTCTGAGCCAGGCACTGTTCTAAGCATCGGGGGCACATTGATGAACAAGACAGACATTGGCCCTGCTCCCATGAGGCGGATGGTGGTACAGTCAGATGCCGTCAAACCAAAGATTCAGTAAAAGCATTCAAACTGCGGGGAGGGGGGAGTGTAAATGTCACTCTCCAGGTGTGCAGCTTTCAGAGACCTAATGACATTGGGTATCAGATGCTGGAGAAAAGTCACTGGGCTAAAGTTGGCCTGCAGTCTCAGTTCTGTTTTTGTTTTGTTTTGTTTTTTTGGTGAGGAAGCTGCACCTTGAGCTAACATCTGTTGCCAATCTTCCTCTTTTTCTTGAGGAAGATTGTGTCTGAGCTAACATCCATGCCCATCTTCCTCTACTTTGTATGTGCATCGCCACCACAGCATGCTGACGAGTGGTGTAGGTCCACACCCGGGATCCAAACCCATGAACCTGGGCCACCGAAGTGAAATGTGCTGAAATTAACCACCAGGCCATGGGTCCAGCCCCCAGCCTCAGTTTTTAGAGTGCTCAGTATATACAAACGTGTGTCTGTATATATATACTAGGATACAGACATGGATACAATATGATACATATTAAAAACCTGCCCTTCTCCCTGCTGCCTTTCACCCAGCCCTCCTGGAACATTTACCAGTCTGCTGGCCCCTGCAGGGTTCCAAGTGCTGACTTGGGAATGGATGGATGGACCACATCCTTCAAGCAATTCCCCACTAGAATGTAGTATATTCTTGAACTTTGATCATGATATAAAAAGAACATTTTTTAAAGAGTAAAATTGCTCCTCAACCCTCTGGAACAGATGCCAGGGGCCAGCAAATTCCTAGTGGAGATTTTTCTCCCCATCTGAGATTTCACAAGGAAAAAAATGTCATCTCAGGAATTTCAAGGTTAAAAAAAAAAAAAGGAAAAGTAGGGGACCAGTTCTCAGTCCTCTCACTTTAGATCCAAGACTGACTCTCTTCAATTCTCAGGGAGATCAAATGGAATTCATTCTGGCAGGCAGACCCCAGAAATTCTACGAGCGTCTGCATCACCAAGGGATGGACATTTTATCAAATGAACAATATCCTGAAGACTTCAGGCGTCTCAGTTTGTGATCTGCCGATTCATAACTTGGAAAAGGGGGGGATACCTGAAAGCTGAGAACTTATATTTGAGAAGAGATAAAAGTTCAAAGTGATCCCATGGGAAGAGATTTAATTTTACAGTCAGCCAGAGAATGTCAGAGAGAAGGAAAAGAAAAAAAAAAAAACCCACACACAAAGAACGCACGTTCCTAATGCACTTCCACAGGAAGCGATGCAGGATCACCTTCACGTGATGGAGTCGCACTGTATCTGTTTTAAGGCCCTAGTACAGCTAGAGTGTTTGTGAAAGGTATACTACAATATGAACCATGATTTCCACTCCAAGTACTTGCAGTGTCTAGTTCTGCGCATTAGAATGCTTGGCTCTGAAAACAATTAGGATGTAAATTTCACCTCTTGTTACACCCAAATAAAATATTTATCAAAAAAGAAGGGAGAACGTGGAGAGCTTGCAATGGGGAATTCTGCTTCTGATTAGGTCAGAGTCCAGTATGAGAGCCATCCCTGCAGACGACCAGAGTCAGGCCACTGCAAAAGTCACCATTCCCCGGGGATGCAAAGGGAGGAAAGCAGGGGAGAGAGAGAACTATTATTAACAGAGCGTCAGCTTTGTGCCAGACACTGTTTGTATTTTTTATCTATTGCTAATAACAAATTACTCCAAAATTTAGCAGCTTAATCACATTTATTTTTCACAGTTTCTGAAGGTCAGGAAACCAGGCATGGCTTAGCTGCATGCCTCAGGCTTAGGGTCTCTCACAGACTGTGATCGAGGTATCAGCAGGATCTGCAGTCATTGCAAGGCTCAACTGGAGGAAGATCTGGTTCTGAGTTCACTACTGTGGCTGCTGGCAGGCCTCCAGGGCTCACTAGCTGTCTGCTGGAGACGTCAGTTTCTTGCCTCATGGACCTCTTCATAGGACAGCTCATCAGAAGGCAGCTGGCTTCCCTCAGAGCTAGCAAGTAAGAGAGCAGAGGAAGGTGCCTGAGATGGAAGCCACAGTCTTTCTGTAACCTAATCTTGGAAGTGACATCCCCTCACCTTTGCCATATTCTGTGCATTAGAAGCAAATCACTAAGAAGTCTGGCCCATATTCAAGAAGAAGGGATCACAGGAGGGCACAGACAGAAGGCGGGGATTACTGGGGTCATCTTAGAGCTGCCAACCACAGGGGACCAGGCTTTTTACGTCTGTTATTGAAAAGAAAACGTGGTAGAAAATATTATTCTTCCTAATTGTGCAGAATCTGGAGCTGAGGCCATGGACGTTCAAGAAAACTAAGGACAACCCCACAGCTTTGTAATAGAGCCAGGATTCAAACTGAAGAACCCGTCTACTTCCGGCAATGTCACAGAACAGGAAGCAGAAACTACACAGGGGATTTTCTTTTACTCTCTTCCTTAGCAGTTTCTTCTTCACCTTGGAGGAAGCCAGTATTTTAAAAGGGCAAATTAATGCTTCATGTGGTACAACAGTTTCCCATAGATATGTTTTGTTTTGTTTGCTACAAAATTCTTTTAAGATATTTTACGTGGAACTCGAATCAATTAAACATTTAAACGTGTATCTGCTCTAGTTCAAACAGCAGGTGGGGTGGGGACGGGACAGGTCTCTATCCACACAACCTCCCCCTCTCTTTCTTAGAGGCCTGAGGTGCTGAGAAGTCGGTTTGAAAACTTACAAGTACAGGAGAAATGACAGTAAAATCTGAGTGCAGAGCTTTACAGGCAGAAAAATCACCTACCAGCTGAGAGGTGCGAGGCAATCGCCTCTCCAATCTCAGCCTCCCTTTCCTCATCTGGAATAGTGAGATAATGGTAACGCCTGCTCCACGGTGGGGCTAGAAATTCCAGAGAGAGCCCTGGTATGTGCTAGTTAATGCTACTTAACAAATGCTAGTTTACATTTTTAGACTAAAGGATTATTAAGTACCGAGATATTATTAGACTCGCCTTCTAGAAAGAGGGAAAAAAGCAAGAGTCTCAGATGCCAGATAAGATTGATGCTGTGAAACACAAAAGTCATGAAAAGAATATTAAGTCCTACACATAAAAAATGAGTGGGATGTTTGCTTTCTAGCCATGGAGGGATAACTGATACCAGACTTTCCTTCTCATAGTAAATAACTATACAGCTGGACAGAATACGTTAAATAACTGATTTCAGATGTAGACACCAGGCAGTGCAGGACCTCTAGGCTTGAGAGAAGGGAAACACATGAGGTGAGGCCTGTGATGGCCTTGATGTCCTACCTGGGTGATGCATTATGGCACAGAGATAGGGGAATGGGACAGGGAGAGGGAATCAAAGGGGAACCCAGTACCTCATTGGGATGAGATGACCAAAACTAAGTTGAAGGTGATTGAAGTGCCTAGAAGTTGTAGAGCTGGTACTAGAGAGAAGGTGTCTAAGGAAAGAATCTCCAGAAGTTTCCATAGGAATTCTCTTGAGTCTTGGGCTGAATACTAAGCTCTGAATGCACAGGGCAAGACTCCAGGAGGCCAGGCAATGAGCTACTAGTGGAAAAAAGGATTTCTGGGGAACTGTTGGTTGAACTCCCCGAGCTCACACATGGCTGAGAGACGACAAGTTCCAACTAGTGAGGGTAGCTAGACTATTCAACACTGTGGGAATTCAATAGAAACTAGAAGGGCCACATCTAAGAAATAGGGTTAATCTAGCTCTACAGCCACCCAAACAAAGCTTTTTATAAAGGCTTGAATGAGTTAAGAGATCCTCAAATAAATTAACTTTCTGCTGGAATGACACACAACACTGTGGAACAAAGAAGACATCAAAATCTAGACATCCAAGAACTTAGCATCCTTAAAGTAGAGCACACAATAAAGAAAAAATATCTAGACATCGAAAGAAGCATAAAATGAGAGGCATAGCAGAAGGGGAAAAAAAATCAGTCAATAGAAACAGACTCAGAGAAGATAGAGAGGGTACAATTAGCAGGCAAGTATTTTAAAAGAGTTCTTAAGTTCAAGGACTTAAAGAAAACAAGAATATAAAGAAAACAAATAGAAAATCGCAACTAAGCAATGAAAAGCTATAAAAAAGAATCACACTACACACCTATTAGGATGCCTAAAATCCAAAACATTGACAATACCAACGCTGATGAGGATGTGGAGCAGCAGGAACTCTCATTTGTTGCTGGTGAGAATGCAAAATGGTACAGCCACTTTGGAAAACAGTCGGGTAGTTTCTTACAAAGCTAAACATAGGCTTACCATATGATCCAGTAATCATGCTCCTGTGTATTTACCCAAATGAGTTGAAAACTTATGTCCAAACCAAAACCTGCATATTAATGTTTATAGCAGCTCTATTCATAATTGCCAAAACTTGGAAGCAACCAAGGTGTCCTTTGTAGGTGAATGAATAAATAAACTGTGGTACATACATACAATGGAAATAACATTCAGCTATAAGAAGACATTAGCTATCAAGCCACAAAAAGACATGGAGGAATCTTAAATGCATATTTCTAAGTGAAAGAAACTAGTCTTAAAAGGCTACATACTGGGCCGGCTCCGTGGCTTAGCGGTTAAGTGCGCGCGCTCTGATGCTGGCGGCCCGGGTTCGGATCCCGGGCGCGCCCCAGGGCACCGCTTCTCCGTCCAACGCGAGGCCGAGTCCCACGTGTAGCAACTAGAAGGATGTGAACCTATGACATACGGCTATCTACTGGGGCTTTGGGGGGAAAAAAATGAATAAATAAAATCTTTAAAAGGCTACATACTGTATGATTCCAACTATATGACATTCTGCATAAAGTGAAACTATGGAGACAGTAAAAAGATCAGTGGCTGTCAGGGATTTGGAGGAAGGAAGGGATGAATAGGTGGGGCACTGGGGACTTTAGGATGGTGAAACTATTCTGTATAATACTATAATGATGGGTACATGCAGTTAGGCATTTGTCAAAACTGTTAGAAGTGCACAACACAAAGAGTGAACCCTAATGTAAACTGTAAACTGTGGACTTAGTTAATAATAATGTGTGAATATTGATTCATTGATTGTAACAATTGTATCACACTAATACCAGGTGTTAATAATAGAGGAAACTGTGTAGAGGGGAGACAGAAGAGGGAGTATGTGAGAAATCTCTGTACTTTCTGCATAATTTTTCTGTAAACCTAAAACTACTCTAAAAAATAAAATCTATTAATTAAAAAAGAACCAAATGCAAATTCTAAAACTGAAAAATACAATATCTGAAATTTTTAAAATGCAATGAATGGGTTAGCAGATTAGACCCTGCAGAACTAGAGGTCAGTAAATTTGTAGATGAAGCAATAAAGTATCTGAAATAAAGCACAAAGAGAGAAAGGCTAAATAAAATGAGCAGTAGAGTAGTCTAACACACTTGAAATTAGAGTCCCAAAAGGAAAGGAGAGAGATTGGAGTAGACAAAATATTTGGAGAAATAGTGGCTGGAAATTTTCCAAACTTGATGTCAAATATTAATTTACAGATTGAAGACCAATAAATCCCAAGAATGATAAGCAAAGAAAAACACACTAATGATAATCAAACTGTAATACACCAGAGATAAAAGTCTTAAAAGCAGCCAGAGAAGAGACTAATAACATACAGGAGAAAAAATAATAGTAATTTCCACTGACTTACCATAAATAATGCAACCCAGAAAACAATAGAACAATGTGTTTAAAGTGCTGAAGTAAAAGCATTGTCAATCTACAATTCTATATCCAGAGCAAATATCCTTAAAATTGATGGCAAAATAAAGAAATTCTAAGACAGACAAAAACTGAAAAGTGCATAGCTTATACTATAAGAAAACTTATACTATAAGAAATGTGGAAGGAAGTTACTCAAGAAGTAAGAAAATTACAACAATTGGAAATTTAAATTTACACCAAAAAAATGAAGAGCACCAGAGACAGAAAATATATGGAAAAATATAAAAGGCTTTTTCTCTCATTTCTTAATTTTTAAAAGGTGATTAATTATTTAAAACAAAGTAGTAACAATGTATTTTGGGTTTATAACATGTGTAGAAGTAAAATGTGAGAATACAATAGCACAAAAGAAGAAGAAATTAGCACTATACTGCTATATGGTTCTTACATTAAATGACAATGTTCTTACATTGCCATAAGTTAAGGATATATATTGTAAAACTCAAAGCAACGGCCAAAAATATAGAACAAAGGGTTATCACTACTAAGCCAATCAAGGAGATATAATAGATTACTGGAATATGCTCAATTAATCCAAAAGGAGGCAAGAAAAGAAAAAATAACAAGATGATAGACGTAAATCCAACCATATTCAATATTTAAGTTAAATGTAGCTGAACTAAATGCCCCATCCAAAAGACAACATTTGTTAGACTGGATTAAAAAAAATATCAAGCCCGCACTATATCATGTGCACAAGTGCACAAAAAAGTTAGAGGTAAAAAGATGGAGAAAGAGATACCATGTAAACAGTGATTTTAAGAAAGCTCAAGTAACTATATTAATATCAGACGATGTAAACTTCAAGTATTACCAGATATAAAGAGGAACATTTAATAAGGACAAAAGTGTCAATTCATCAAGAAGATATAATAATCATCCATGTATAGAGCTGAAGCAAAAATTGACAGAATGGGAGAAATGATAAATTTACAATTAGAGTTGCAGATTTCAATACTTATCTCAGTCCTTGATAAACCAAGTGCCTTAGCCCATTTGGGCTGCTGTAACAGAATACTATAGACTGAGTGGCTTGTAAATAACAGAAATTTATTTCTCACAGTTCTAGAGGCTAAGAGGTCTAAGATCAACAGATTTGATGTCTGGTGAGGACCCACTTCCTCGTTCATAGACATCTGTCTTTTTGTTGTGTCCTTACATGGCAGAAGGGGCAAGAGAGGTCTCTGAGGTCTCTTTTCTAAGGGCACTAATCCCATTCATGAGGGCTCAACCCTCACGACCTAATCACCTACCAAAGGCTCCATGTCCTAATACCAACATATTGAGGGTCAGGCTTTCAACACATGAATTTGGGCAGGACAAAAACATTCAGTCTATAGCTAGAAGTAAACAAAATTCAAGAAGAATGTACAAGATGTGAAAAACATGACAATCAACTGAGTCCAATTGATAGTCTATCCAGGTGCACATGGAATAGTCACCAAGGTAGACCATATTCTGGACCATAAAACAAGTCTCAAAGTTAAAAGGATTCAAATCCTCCAGAGTTTGTTTTCTGATAAAATGGAATTAAGTTAGTAATTAATAACAAGATTTCAGGAAAATCCATAAGTATTAGAAATTAAGCATTACACTTCTAAATAACCCATAAATCAAAGGAGAAATTACAAAATTAGAAAATATTTTAAACTAGAAAAAATAAAAACAACATACCAAAATTTGTGAGATGCAGCTAAAGCAGTGCTTAGAAGTAAACTTACAGCTCTAAAAGTTTATATTAGAAGAGAAAAATATATATATAATCAATTATCGAGCTTCAACTTAAAAAAATTTAAAAATGAGGAAATTAAACTCAGAATATGTAAAAGGAAGGAAATAATGAAGAGTGGAAAATAATGAAAGAGGAAACAGTCAAAAAATCAGGAAAAAAATTGACAAAGGTTGGTTCTTTGAAAAGTTTAATAAAATTGATAAAACACCCGCTAGATTGATGAAGTAAAAAGAGTGAAACACAAATAATCAAAATCAGGAATGAAAGAGGACATATCTCTACATATCCTACACACATTAAAATAATAATGAGAAAACATTATTAACAACTTTATTCTCATAATTTGAAAACTTAGGTGAAATAGACAAATTCCTTGGAGCACATCAATTACCAATATTGACTGCAGAAGTAGAAAATCTAAATAGCCATATATCTATTAAAGGAAGTTAATTTGTAATTAAATATCTTCCCACAAAGAAAACTCCAGGCCTCAGTGGTTTTCCTAGTGATTTTATCAGACATTTATGGAAGATATAATACCAATCCTAAACAAACACTTTCAGAAACTTACAGGAGGGAAACACAATTCCAGCCTCATTGTATGAGGCCAGCATAAACTTGATGTCACAACTAGATAAAAATATCACAAGAAAAGAAAACTGCAGGCCAATATACCTAATGAACGTATATCATTCAAGAACAGTCTTCATGAAAAATCCTTAACACAATACTGGCAAATCAAATCCAACAATTACAAATTCAGTACAACATAACCAAGTGGGATTTATCACAAGAATGCAAGGTTGGCTAACACTCAAATATCAACGAATAAAATTTGTTACATTAATAGCATAAGGGTAGGGGGAACTATGATAATCTCAGCAGATGCTGAAAAAGCTTTTGACAATTCATGATTTAGAGGAAAAAAAGACTCACAAACTAGGAACAGAGGAAACTTCGTTAAACCTAATAAATGTTATCTATGAGAAGCTCACAATTAACATTACATTTAAGGCTCTCCTGGTTATATCAGGAAAAAGGCTGGGATGTCCACTCTCACCACTTCTATTCACTATTATACTAGAGGCTCTAGGCATTGTGATAAGAAAAGAAAAAGAAATGAAAGGCATGCAGAAGAGACTTACAGAAGTAACGCTGCCTTTATTTGCAGACAATATAATAGTGTACATAGGAAATCCTAAGGAATCAAAAACAAACAAACAATTGTAGAGCTAATAAGTGAATTTATCAATGTCATAGGATATGTAGACCTAAACATAAAAGCTAAAACCATAAAATGTGTAGGAAAAAATAGAATATTTTTGTACACTTGGGCTAGGTTAAATTTGTTAGATAGGATATAGAAATCAGTAACCATAAAAAAAAATTGAAAAGTCGTACTTTATCAAAATGCTTTCAAAAAAAAAAAGAAAAGATTTCTGCTTATCAAACGACATTGTTAACAAAACAAATAAGCAAGCCACAAACTGGGAAAAAATATTCATAACAAATATCTGACAAAGGACATGTATTTATCTCTATATATATGTGTATATATAATATAATCTTCTACAACTAAATAATAAAAAAAAACAATAAACAATGTGCAAAAGATTTAAACAGACATTTCACCAAAGAAGACATGTATATAAAAATTTACTCAACATATTTAGTCACCAGGGAATAGCTAATTAAAACTACAATGAGATACCATGATGCACCCACAAAATGGCTAAAATGAAGCCCGAAATTTTATGAAGATGTGGAAGACCCAGAACTCCCGTACATTGCTGGTGGGATTGTAAAATCTTACAACCAGTCTGGAAAGAGTCCTGGCAGTGGCTTAAAGAGTATATTTAGTCTACAACCAGCAATTCCACTCTAAGGTATTTACCTAAGAAAAATGAAATCACGTATCCACAAAAAATCTTTTACTAACTTGTTCATAGCAGCTTTATTTAGAACAGCCAAAAACTGGTAGCAGCCAGGGGCCCATCCAGAGGTGAAAGGATGAACTGTGGTGTATGCATACAATGGAATAATTCTCAGCAATGAAAACGAGCAAACAACTGATAGATGAAGCAGAAGTAGTATGCTGAGAGAGAAGCCTTCACACAACTACACACTGCTTGGTTCCATTCACAGGAAGTTCTAGAATAGGCAGAACTAAGCTACAGTGATAGAAATCAGGACAGTAGTTATTTCCGGGAGGGCAGAATGACTAGGAGGGGGCAGAATGGAGCTTTCTGGGGTTATTGAAATGTCTTGATAGGAGCGTGGCTTACATGGGTATACATGTTTGTCAAAACTGATTGAACTGTACTCTTAAGATTGGTGCATTTCATACTATTTAAAGCTCAATTTTATAAAATCTTAGGTTTTATTTGTAGAAATTGATGGTTTTAAAATGGAAATGCAGAGAACCTAGAAAAGCCAAACAATTCTGAAAAAGAGTAAGATGATAAGGACTCACACTGCCAGATGTCAACTCTTACTATAAAGCCACAGTAACCAAGACGTGGTACTAGTAACAAAAGACACACAAATCAGTGGAACAGAACAGAGTCCGGAAAGATCCATGTTTATATAACCAATTGATTTGGGGTCAAGGAACCTAAGCAATTCAATGGGAGAAAGGATAGTTTTTTCAATAATAGTGCTGGAACAAATAGCTATCTATAAGAGGATAAAATGAACTTCAACTCATGCCTCACACCATAGACAAAAATTAATTCAACATGGATCATGTACATTAGTATAAAAGCTTAAAACAATAAAATTGCCAAAAGAAATCACAGGAGAATATCTTTGCAATTTGAAGTAGACATAGATTTCTTAGACAGGAATGAGAAAGCATTAATCATAAGGGGGAAAATTTGATACATTAGACTTCATCAAAATTAATTTTTTTATGAAAAGACACCATTTAGAAAAAGAATAAGTTAAGCACAGACTTGGTGAAAATATTCACAAACATATATGTGACAAGCCGTTGGAACCAAAATATATAAAGAACTCCTCAAGCCTCAATCATAAAAGGACAAGTCAATTTTTAAAATGAGTAAAAAGACTTGAACAGGCAGTTCACAAAAGAGTACATGCTAATGGCCCATATGCACATGGAAAAAGGGCTCACCAGCCCTAGCCATCAGGGAAATGCAAATTAAAGCAAAAATGAGATACAATTATCCACTCACTACAATGGCTGGCGTTTAAAAGACTGACAACACCAAAAGCTGGTAACGGTGTGGAGCAACGGGAACTCTCCTACACAAATTCAGGAGTGCAAAATGGCCACTTTGGAAATCTGCCTGGCAATGTCCCATAAGATTAAACATTCACCCACCCTATGACGCAGCAATTCCACTTCTATGTATTTACCCAAGAGAAATGAAAACATATGCACAATAAGACTCATACAGAACATCCATATCAGCTTTATCATAATAGCGAAAAACTAAAAATGATCCAAAAGTCCTTCAACAAGTGAACAGATAAACAATTGAGTTATAATCATATAGCAGAATGTTACTCAGCAATAAAGAAGAGTGAATTACTGATACATGCAACACGAATGAGCCTCAAAGACATTATGCTGTGAAAAAAATAGATACGAAAGAATACATCCTGCACAATTCGATTTATATGGAGTTCTAGAACAGGCAAAATCAATCTCTGTCAAAAGGAATCAGAGCAGTGTTTTCCTGAAGGCCACGGGGAAGAGAGGCGGGATGGACTGGAAGAAGCAAGAGAAATATTTTCAGGTGATGGAAATGTTCTGTCTTGACAGAGGTGCAGGTTACATGACCACATGCATTTGCAAAAACTCAGTAAACTGTACTCTTAAGATCTGTGCATTTCACTGTATATTAATTATATGTCAATTTAAAAAATGAGCTAAACTTTTTTAAAGAAGGAGAAGAAATGGGGGGAAAAAAGCATATATAAGAGCCTGAGAAAACATCAGGGCACAAACAGTGATTAATAACAGGTGGGCATCATTGAAAGGCACCAAATCATGGTGAAATATTTGTTTTCTGTAAAAATTCATTTTTCGACAATGATTCATTTTTCAATGTTACCTATGATTGCTTTAAATAATTCCTCCTCTTTCCCTTTTTTAAGCATGCTTACTTGGAGAAATATGCTAATTTTCCAGTAAGTTTACAACACTGTTCTTAAGTATGTATGGTTCGTTGGTCACACCATAAGGCCATACTCTCTTCACCACCTACCAAGTAGGCAGAGTCACCTACCTGAGGCCCAGGTAGCCAAGAATAGATTAGAGGACTGAATGCTGAGCTGGCAGAGGTAATATGAAGCAATAAACACAACCACAGCATAGATCATTCTCTGATTCATCCTGAGCCCTTACATTCTCTCAACAAATTGGACCTTCTCTATGCTTTGGCCTCTAGTTTTCCTAAAACCATCCCCCCGATGCTTTAAATATACGCAATGTACCAAGAGGCAATTAAGAAACTTTCAACAGCTTACTTGGCAGACAGCGAATTTAAGCTAATTGTAGAACATTCTTTCAAAAAATAAATAACTAGAATGTTAGTTTGATTGTAAGGAGTAAGCCATTTTTCTCAGTGGTGAGAGCAGTGGTCTCATCTTCCCCCATTCCCCTTGCTTGGGCCTGGAAATTATCAAAGCAGGATAACAGAAAGACCATTTGCTGAGGTAGCTCAAGCTAGAGATGAGACAAACTATTTTTGCATAGTAACTCCATAAAAAACTTGCCATGGAAAGGCCCACATTCTCAGAGGGAGGGACTGACCTGTCTCGAAGATGCTCCATTAATGGGATCTGAATCACCACCCCTCACCCCTCTCAGATTCAGAGTGAAGCCAGTTGATTGAATGTCATTGGTGATTAGACGTGGTTGGATCCTGGAGTAACACTGAGATCATTAAAGGGCTTAAGGAGAGAATTAAGTGAGCATTAAGGCCCAGGTTTTCTTATAGCAACTGCAAGAGGTTGGTCCCAACAGTTAACCTTCAAACACCCACGGCTGTTGGGGAGCTGAGGTAAGTTCAACAGAGCAGATGCATCACACCTGAATCCTTCCCACTCCCATCCAGCTGAAGAGTGTAGACCTATCACTACCCAAAGTGTGGCCACAAGGCAGCAGCATCAGTATTACCTGGGAGCTTGTTAGAAATACGGAATCTCGGGCCCTACTCCAGACCCACGGACACAGCCTGCATTTCTATAAAATCTCCATATGAGTCACACACACACCGAAATTTGAGAAATACTGGGAGGAGTTCATTTGTTTTTATTTAACAAACACATATACAGCATTTAATATGTGCCAGGCACTGTTCTACATGCTTTACAAATATTAACCAATTTAATCCTCATATCAACCTTCTGATTGTAGGTACTGTTGTTATATCCACTTTAATGAAGAGGAATATGGGGCACAGAGACATTAAGCGACTTGCCCGAGGTCACGCAGGTAGTAAGTGACAGAGCTGGGATTTAAACCCTAGAAGCCTAGCTCCAGTGTCCACGCTCTTAACCACTCCATTATGTAGTTGAAATGACTCCAAGGAGAAATAAAGGATGTTTTTCACATTTTTCTGGGATCGATTTGTATGTCTGAGCAGTTAATTCTACTGTGATTTAATAATAGACTTTTACCTAAAAGGTGCAAGATTAAGGTAGGTTTATTTTAGGTACTCTCCCCAAAGGAATCTAAACATATTTCTCCTATGTTCTGTAAAATGGCATTGCTTGCCTGGTTTTCCCATCGAGGGTTAGAGAACTTGGACACATACTTAGCTAGGCTTACTATCCTTAAATATCCATCTTTACAAACCTGGAGGGATTCCTTTAACTAATAACATAATGACAGGAAATGATTGAATCCGCAATATGGAAAGCATTAAAATAGTTTAGTATATGATTTCTATAAACAAATATGCATAAACAAGCTACAACTAACAGCCAGCATCACTATTGTTCATTTCTGGTATTAATTCAATTCTCCTCCCCAGCAAGGAATTAGTGGAATCCTCAGGCACATGTTGCTTAGGGAAATGATCCTGAGACAACACTAAGATTGTCCATGTCTCATAGGAATACGTAAGAGACCAATTACTTCTCATAGGAAGCTCTTTCTGTTCATCTCAATATAGGAACTTGTTAAACTGTTTATTGTGGAATCTGCAAAATGCACACAATGTCTTCCTGGATTGAATTTTCTGTGATCCTCTGCAGTGCTAGATCTTAAGTGCAGATCTTAAGCAGCCATGCTGACTTTTGGCACCGTGAACACAACTCTTAGGATGTGTGCTACATGAAAAACTCTCCCTTATTATGTGGGAAAGCTATTCATGCTAGACTTCCTTCCTGTTACTTTATGAAATGTCCCCTGGGTATTGCTGCTGTTAGCATTTCAGCCCTTATGTTTTTGGGCAACATATTGCCCTATTGCCTTTACATTTGGGGAGAAGGCTCGGATAGTATTTTTGATTGACGAGATTATTCCCTAGAGAACCTATTTATTCTTGCCTAAGAACAAAGTTATGACCACAACCAATAGCCTCATTTCAAGTATCCTTTCATCCTCAACCTGGTATTTATCCTGATGGCTCCTAAAATTCTCTGAAACATGCTTTCTAAGAGGCAACCTGGTGTAAGGCAGCGAGTTAAAACTTTGCCTGTAGATTACAATGGCCTAGAGAACTTTTTAAGAATACCAATGTCTATATCCCACCCCTGAGATTCTGATCTAATTGGCCTGGGTGAAGCCTGAACTTTGAATTTCTATAAGAACCATGGTCCCTGTAAGGAATAAATGTGATACTGAATATGAGACACCAGACACAGTGATGGGCACAGCTCTTTACTTGATAAATGCCAGTTGTCCTCTGCCACCCATGCCCTCTCAGTTTCTGCTGAGACAAAGGGAATGCCTAAAATACGGTTCTGCTTCAGGGGCAGCAAGATCGGCAGAGCTCATTGAAGTAACTCATTAGAGGAGGAAATGATAGCAGAGGGAGGAGTAGCCAGCCACTGACGGGGGACTGTGACACAGAAAGATTTTGTTGTAATGCAGGGCAAGAGGTCAGGAGACTGAAGGAAGAAAAAGTCAGATTTAGTAAAATCTGATCACCGGGCAATTTTAAAAGGGTCACTGCCAACACTGTGCTGCTGCCTAGAGTACGTTTTACTCAGAAAAATGGAAGGTAGAAGAGGTGGAAAGTTGGTTCCATTTAGCTTATTATCTATGTTCAAATAGAAAGGTCAAGGCTGGAGTTGGGAGGCAAGGAAGAGAAGTTAATGGAAGTCAAGGAATCTTCTCAGGAGGGAACAAATGAACCACGCTCCTCTCAAGTATTAGCCAACATCCTGTCCTCTCTATACATCTCTGAGGGGAAAAATTAAAAAAATATAGAGAGAAATAACACATGACAAGCCACTTCATCATCATCACTTTAAGTACTTTCAACAGTGAACACTGTTAGGTAGATGTTCAATCATTTGTTCAACATTTATTTATGGAGCACCTACCATGTGCGAATCCAGGTGCTGAGAATACTCAGATTCCATAAGTGATGCGCTGAAGCTAGGTAACCTAAGAAGAAGAAATCACAGAGCTGGGACTTGATCTGAGGTCTGAATCCAAATAACATTTAGAGACGATAAGGTCCCACCCACAGCTGGGGAACTTAGAAGACGTGATGTCCCTGGTTTGCTGCTCTTATATCCGATACTTCCTTCCTCGGCACCAGCCCCAGTAAGTTTTCTCCTGTCTGGCTTCATACTGTACTTCAAGGATCAGCTAGTAAATCCCCTTCTTCTAGAGGCCTGTCCTGACCCCACACGAGCTGACTCTCCATTTGTAGACCTCTGGCAGCTTGCGCATGCCACTGTCAAGGCAAAATTACACTGCATTATAATTGTTTACTTTTCTGTCTTCTCCACTGGACCATGAGATCCTCAGAGACAGGGGTTACTCATGACTCACATTTGTATTCCTAGGACTTGGCATAATGCCTGACGAAGAGTAGGAATGGAAGGAAGGAAGGAAGGAAGGAAGGAAGGAAGGAAGGAAGGAAGGAAGGAAGGAAGGAAGGAAGGAAGGAAAAAGGGAGGGAGGAGGGGGGGAGGGAGGGAGGGAGGGACAGAAGGAAGGAAGGAAGGAAAGAAGGAAGGAAGGAAGGAAGGAGGGAAGGAAGGAAGGAGGGAAGGAAGGAAGGAATGAGGGAAGGAAGGAAGGAAAAAGAAGGAGGGAGGAAGGAGCAGAGGGGGAGGGAGGGACAGAAGGAAGGAAGGAAGGAAAGAAGGAAGGAAGGAAGGAAGGAAGGAGGGAGGGAAGGAAGGAAGGAAGGAAGGAAGGAGGGAAGGAAGGAAAAAAGAAGGAGGGAGGAAGGAGCAGGGGGAGGGAGGGAGGGACAGAAGGAAGGAAGGAAGGAAAAAATGAATGAATGAGGGAAGGAAGGAAGGAGGGAAGGAAGGAAGGAAAAAGAAGGAGGGAGGAAGGAGCAGGGGGAGGGAGGGAGGGACAGAAGGAAGGAAGGAAGGAAAGAAGGAAGGAAGGAGGGAAGGAAGGAAGGAGGGAAGGAAGGAAGGAAAAAGAAGGAGGGAGGAAGGAGCAGGGGGAGGGAGGGAGGAAGGGACAGAAGGAAGGAAGGAAGGAAGGAAGGAGGGAAGGAAGGATAGATTTCAGTGAAGTCTTTGTAAAAGAGGTGAGATATTAAGCTGGATATGCGAATTGAATCAACATGGGAGAGGATGAATGCTTGCTTTCCCTTGCTGGGAAATCAGTTCAAGGAAAATCCCGAGGAAAGGACTGTGTGTTGTGTGGAGGGCCCATCAGGGCTACTCCCTGGCCTGGATGGGAGGTTTCAGGCTGAGCAGAGGAGTTACGAGTGTAAGGTCCAAGGATGTCTCGCAGGACTGACACACGTTCAGCCATGGGACGGGTATCGACTGAGCATCTACTATGAGCCGGGTGTTCTGCTTGGCAGAGTGAATGAGACCAGCACAGGCCCTGATGTCATGGAGCTCACAGTCTCACAGGCTAAACTCGCTCTGGGAGACAGAAAGGAATCAATTAAGGTCCTCACCCAGGGAGTGATGCAATTTAAGTGGAGCTTGAGAGCCATTTATCTTGTTCAGAGTGAAAGATGATCTGGAGTGAGGGAGTGAGGGAGGAAAGAGAGGAGAGAGGGAGAGAAGAGAGAGAGAAGAAGGCAAGAAAATGATGAGAAGCTATAAATTTGACTCAACACTGTGAGGGAAAAATCATATTCTGTATTGCTCAGGTATGTGTCTGTCTGGTTCACCAGTGTATCCCCAGCACCCAGAACAGCTCCTGGGCACAAAAGGTACTCAAGAAGTATTTATGGAATGGATGAGATGGGATGGGATGGGATGGGATGAGATGGGGGGATGGGATGGGTTGGGGTGGGATGGGGTGGGGTGGGATGGAGTGGAGTAGGATGGGATGGGGTGGGATGAGGGAGGGTAGGATGGGGTGGGGTGGAATTTTACTGAATTGAAGTGAAATGAGGTAGGGTAATAGAGGAGCCCTGAACTGAGTGTCATAGACCCTGGTGTCCAGTCCTTCCTGGCTCTGCAATTGAGTAGCCAAGTGATCAAGCACTTTGAATAACTTCCCTCTTCTTTGTTTCCTCATCTGTTGAAAGGGGGGGATTTCAGTTTGTACATTAGTTTTCCATAGAATTTGAATAGTTTATACAGCCAAATTAAAGTCTGCATGGTCAGCTAATTTTGGACAATATGAGGCTAAATAAATACAAACAGGTCTCTTGACCATGGGGTGTCTCAGAGCCTTGAACATGCCCATGTGAATTGGAAAGCTCCAGAAGGAAGGCAGTGTGTCCTGTAGTTCTCAAGATCATTTGACTACAGAACCCCTACGCTCTTTACTTTTTTCTTTTTTTTTTTTTGTGGGGAAGATCAGCCCTGAGCTAACATCCGTACTAATCCTCCTCTTTTTGCTGAGGAAGACTGGCTCTGAGCTAACATCTATTGCCAATCCTCCTCCTTTTTTTCTCCAAAGCCCCAGTAGATAGTTGTATGTCGTAGTTGTGCATCCTTCTAGTTGCTGTATGTGGGACGCAGCCTCAGCGTGGCCGGAGAAGCGGTGCGTTGGTGTGCTCCCAGGATCCAAACCTGGGCCGCCAGTAGTGGAGCGCGCGCACTTAACCACTAAGCCACGGGGCCGGCCTTACTTTTTTTCATTTTCAATCTTACAGAACCTCTCTAGCTCTAATTGTCTGTGACGTCATCCAAGTTCGCCGAGACAAGGATGGCCATGTGGATTCAGGCATTAGTGAATGGCCGGACTCAGCTGGTGCAGAGTCTGAGTGGGAAAAGAGGAGGCCCCTGTTTGTGAGATGGGACAAAGCGTGGTCACAGGGAGACTTGAAGTTCCAGTGAAGAAGTCTGTGATTGCTATGCGAGGTGAGACCGGAAATCTCCCTCAAGAAAAGCAAGCCATCCTCGGTGTGAGGCATTGACATTCTGGCGTGGTTTTTAATTTCTCATCCCCGGGATTAGGTACGTCAGGGAGGAATCCTTTGGCCGCTTTCTCTCAATACATCCCAGAGCTTTTATTTTGTTACCAATTTCCCTACATTGTGTTTCTTTGAGAATCATAGCTGTGTGAATATTTGAAATTGAATGGTACAAACGTCTTGAGACATACAGTTTTCCCCAGAGCTGCATTTCATACTATAATCCGAGGTGATCTCGGTTGCCAGAAAGACTCACACTGTTAATGGATTTGGAGGGAAGATGCTGGTAATGAGATTTTCAAATGTGAATTGTTTTGCTTTCAAATGCAGGGTGAAATCCAATGAGATATTACCTTAGACGCACTGGTGTAGTAAGTCCAGCTGATCAAATGAATGTCTGGTGTGTGTTTCAGGTAAGCCCTTTTCTGTTTCAAACAAAAGCTAGAAGGGGATTGGTCTTATTATCTCTGGTGGGATGGGTCCTTGAGCCCCAGAGCTGAGTAATTCTTTTGTATTCTGGGGCACATGCTTGGCATCTTCCCATCTACAATCTTGAGAGGTTGATTTATTTCATTCATTCATTCAACAAATATTTATTGAGGGCTTACTATGTACTAGGCGCTGCTTTGTGCACTGAGTGATGTAGCAATGGACAAAATAGAAAAGCCTCTGTTGTCATAGGACCTACAACATGGTGGGACACATGCACACAATAAACCAGGAAACACAAACATTTCAATGTTAGATGGCAATAACAGCCTTGGAGAAAAGTAAAGCAAGGTAAGTGTTACAGAGTGATGGGTGGATCCTATTTTAATTAGGGTGTCAGGGAGGGCCTCTTTGAGGAGGTGACCTTTGAGCAGAGACCTGGCGAAAAGAGGAAACTGGAGGCCAATGCCTACTCCAGGCCCCAGAACTCTTGAGTGATAGAGCCGGGCTCTGAGTCCAGCTTTATCTGATTCCAGATCAGATGCCCCTTCTGCAGCATCACCCAGCCTCACTAGAAACCAGACAGAATTATCAGGGCAAGGCAGGAAATTGGAGATGATGCCAGAGGAGAGAGCTGCCAGGATCTGAAGGAAGTGATGCCAAAATATGAAAAAAGGAAACTCAAGCAGGGCCAGGCAGACAGGGCACAAGGAAGATGGGCAGTTGTACTGGTCCCCACCAGCCTGGCCTGCCTCTCCCTGACATCTCACACTCAGCAGTTCAAAGCTGGGTTTCTCCTCATTGCTCCAGAGCCAGCCCCTCTGCCTGGCTTCTCTAGCCCCAGGAATGGCGCCCAATATCTGTCCAAGCACTCAAGTGTGGCTTATCGTGTCCCCCTTGGTTCCCTCTATTCTTCACTTGTCATATCCCCATGGCCTTCTTGAAAGCATATACGAATGTGAACAGCTGGCCTGCAAGGAAGTGCTCCTTCAGAGCTAACATCCTTCCTTGATAAGCAGTAAGTCCATTCTCTGGGAGCTGGAGTAGAGCAGAAAAAATGATTGCCAATGAGCAAATAATCTCAAGAGTGGAAATCTAGCCTCTTCTCTCATCCACACATACACCATTCTTCCTACACCAAAATGGGACAACACAGCCCCTTCCAGAAGGATCCTCTCTAGATCAGTTTTCCAAGTGTGTTTGGGGATAATGAAGGGCCCTGTGGCTTATCTCACCTGACCTGATTCCCGCCCCACAGGAGAGGGGCTTATGGTTCTGAATACTTTGGAATTATATGTTTCTTTGCTTCCCCTCTAACTCTGAGCTGCCTGAAAGACAGGAGTATATGAATACACCACTTTGTCTCCAACTTTTTGCACAGTTGTTACAATACTGTTGGTGCTCAAATGTGAGTAAAATGGATGAGAGGGATGAATGAACCTTAAATCTTCAAACTAAGGAGTCTATAGCAGAGGCTTGTGATACACTGTACCTCATCCTTTCAGTCCCTTATTCAGCACAGCTGTAGCAGACAGTTCCCTGTAGGGCACTAGCATCCTACATCAAGTGGGTCCCATAGAAGGCCACTCAGCTCCCTCTAGTCAACAAGAAGTCAAGGAGAGTCAGTGTCCCCAGAGACACACATTAAGTACTAGGGGACAGGAGCTGATGGATAAATTCTCAGCCTCCCCATCCTCTGTGGAACAATTCTGAAGTGTGTTCTACATTGTTCTTCATAAGGTCCCCAGTGGGACTGGATAACCAGCTCACTAACGCACCTTTTATTGGCTTTCTTCCCTACCCTGTCTTGCTTTCTCTGCTCCTTCACCACGCTGCCTAGAATCGCCTCCCAGATCAACTACCTGCACCAAGGTCTTTTCTCTACCTCTGATTTGGGGGGAACCCTAATTAAGGGTCTAACGGGAGCTCTACTTGGTGGGCCTGTTCAACCCCCTTGTAGTCAGGGTTTGTTTTATTTTTTTTTTTTCTGATATTTGGCCCAACCTCTGAAAATCCCCCACCATGAGTCTCTCTTCCTCGGCATCCAGTGGTCCCCCAAAGAACTCCCCCTGGAGGCCCCACCTCCACCTCAGAACTTCGACCATCGTTTTGGACATGTTTTCTGCTCAGACAGGAAAACTGAGTGGACTTAATACTTGACACGAATGGCCTTTGGAATACTTCCCTCAGTCTCCAAATCTGGAAGTTTAGAGGCCATATCAAAACACGTATTGAACCATTCAGAGAGCACAATCTTCTTGAAATTATATCACCATCTCTTGTTAAGGGGCCAGCAGAATAGAACCCAGAAGGGCGCCACTTTCAAATGCAGCCATTTGGAAAATGATAGCTATTGCTCCAGGAATACTTCTCCACCCTGCTGCTGTGCTGCCTGGCTGACCCAGGATTCTCTGAAGCAACGGGATGCAGAGACCATGAGAGGAAGCCCTCCCTTCGACAGAAAGGGAACCAGGCGGAGGAATCCTTTCATTCTGGTTTCTGCTAGACTCTGCCTTTCATCTAGGTGAGTGGTGAGTCCAAAGGAACAGAAGTGGCTCTATTGAAGTGCCGCATCTGAAACAGATGCTGGGTGTTAACGGAGCAAATGCCTCTTGGAAAGGAGTTGAAAACTCAGCCAGAGAGAGAGAGGAAAAGGGCTTTGCATTTGGGTGGGCTTGGTGTGAAACGTGCTGGAGCCCATGGAAGGGGAGTTCTGGAGAGAAAGGGGCTTGGTGTAGCTGATGCTATGTGTGCCACCCCAGAGCCCCTCGGCCCACCCTGGGGATCATTTGCCAGCATTCCTATCCACCCAGCATCTTCCTGTGTCTCTCTGCCTGAGGGCTTTTGCTGGCTGCTGGAACACGCTTGGCCCATGTAAAAGCTAAGCCACAGTGCAGAGTAGTTACTGCCTCAAACAAGACCCTGAACCAGTGAGGTGGATGAATGCCTCAACTTCCTTGCCCCTTGGTGGGACAATCCCGGGTGTCTTTCACATGACTTCAGAGGGCCCCCATTGAGAAGGAACCCCATTGCCCACAGTAGTAAGTCATTCATTAACACCCCATTTATTAGCTTTGCTCTCTTCCCTGTCTCACCTCCCCGCTCCCTCACAGTGCTTCTTGGGATCACATCCCAAGTAAACCTCATGTACCCAGTCTCTGTCTTGGGATCTGCCTTTAGGAAGAACCACACTAAGACAATGGGGAAACTGGCCCATTAGCAAGGAGGCCACCAGCAAACTGAGCTGTTCAGATGGGCTTTTTTCTGGCAGGTGTCAGTGTCAAAGGACAACCAGTTCCAGGGACGTGGGAGGAAAGGTATTAAGCCTCTATTAAATGACCTCTAGAGAAGGTGCTTTGCCAATGTAACCCTGTCAATAAAGTCTGGATGCACGAAAGCTCCCGGGAGAAATATACATTCAAGGACCCTGTATTAGTCTGCTAGGTCTGCCATAACAAAGTACCACAGACTGGGTGGCTTAAACAAGAGAAACTTATTTTCTCACAGTTCTGGAGGCTAGAAGTCAGAGATCAAGGTGTTGGTAGAATTATTTCTTATGAGACCCCTCTCTTGGGCTTGAAGATGGCTGTCTTCTCTCTGTGTCTTCCCGTGGACCTTCCTCTTTGCATGTCTGTGTCCTAATCTCCTCTTCTTATAAGGACACCAGTCATGTTGGATTAGGGCCCACCCATATGACATTGTTTTACCTTAATTATCTCTTTAAAGGCCCTGTATCCAAATACAGTCACATTCTGAGGTACTAGGGGTTAGGACTTCCACACATGAATTGTGTGTGGGAGGGAACACAATTCAGCCCATAACAGACCCCAAGAGAGGCCCACCTCTAAGCTGAACAAAGAAGGACTTGAATCCACCATTGGTGAGGTTCCTGGATATGGCAGCTCTTGGTTAGAGAGCAAAGCGACAAAGGATAATGAGGTTTGAAATGAGCATGTCGGAAATGAAGAGGTGGCAGGAGGGGAGGGTGTGAAGTCTAAGCAACAGCAACTATTTGACCCACCAGTGAGTCTGGTCCTATTTCCTTGTGGAAATAAGCTCGTTATGGTTAAATATTTTTCCAGCTCCTGGTTGATTCATTAAGTGGTTTCGAAGGTTGACAATCACTTCATGAATCACTGAAACACAAGAGCCAAATGTCTGGCGCTTGTGGTTGCCGCCTCACCTGATGAGCATTCCCGCCATGATTTGGGGTGTCCCCCTCTCAGCAACCAGGTGTGCAGACCAGAAAAGTCCTCATTCATGTGACAAAGTCTCCTGCTTCCACACTGGCCATTTTGTCAGACATTGAATCTCTCCCAAACATTTAATGATCATTAATGAGTTAATTCTGAAAGATCACTTTGAAACTCCCATGACAGCGGGCATGAAGTGAGCAGCCATCAAGTTCTGCAACACTGTTTCCAGGGTAAGTAACGTGGTGTTGCTCAGAGGGTGTCATGGCATCCATGCTTCTGCCCAAAGGGGAATCTGCTTCGGCGCAGACTGACACGGCCATTCCCTCCAGACAGAGAGAATACCTCTCTCTCAGGCAGACCACAGACCCCTCAAAGAAAACAGAAACTAAAGGATCAGATTGGAGAGAGATACAGAGTGCTGCCACAGTGCATTTGGATATTAGAGATGGACAAAAGATGGACCCTCCAAACCTAAAGGCTCTTTGAACACTTGAGACACAGAGACCAGCAACTTAGAAGCAGAGACCCCTTAAAACCAGAGGCAGACAGATGTTCCTCCCAGATACCTGCCCGGCTCACTCTCTCACTTCATTCATCTTACCTCTCCTGCCTGGTCACCCCTCAGAAGAGCTCACGGGCACCTCTGCTGTCCTCCCGTCACCTTCTTATCACCACCCATCACCTTCTAGATCTTTCTATTGGCTTACTTTCCATCTCTCTCCACTAGCAAGTAAGTCTGCAAGGCAGGGACCTCTGTGTGTTTGGTTCTCTGCTGTAGCCCCATCACCTAAAACAGTGCTTGGCACACAGAGTAGGTGCTTCATAAATGTTTGTGGAATGAATGAGTGATTTGAGTGTGACAAGCACAGTCTTGAACATAAAGAGAATCTGAGGAACTTGAAAGAAGAGGAATGTTGTTTGGGTGATCGCTTCTCTCTCTACCCCAGGTGCACGTTTATAGATCTCTTGAATCCTTGGTGAGGAGGAATGGGTTCTTCACACACAAGTTTGTATCCACTTCTTGTGCTGGTGATAACTCGGGCACCCTCAACATATCATGTCAAAGACTTCACGAAGTCTGAAGAAAACATGTCCCTCCCGATGCTGTAACAGAACCAAACTATGTGTGAGTAGTCCCCAGATGACTCCTGGAGTCCAGGCCCAGGTGTCCAGAGCGGGCACAATCAGGTATGGGTCTCTCTTCTCACAAGGCTGCCTTTACAAGGCTTATTTGTGTTTGATCATGCTATAGTAGAATCTCTACATGCCATTTAAAATCAAATAATGGTTTAGCTGAAAGAGCTCTTCCATATTATTGACTTCCTCTTCATTGGAAATGCAACTTCTAAGGCTCAGAGAGGGAAAGTACTTAACCCATGGTCACACAGCAGATTGCTGTAGAGTTGGGATAGAAACCAAAGCCTTCTAATTCCCAGTGGAGTGTGCTTTCTCCACACTAAGCTGGATACCTGTACGCTACGTCTATTTCAAAGTTGAAGAATCTAACTCTGAGAAGGAAACAACTGAACATCCCACCTGGTTGTATGTAGACCAGAAGAAATCAGGCAGGTTAGATCAAGGATTTCTAGGGCCTCTGATTTGCCTTGAAGCCCGACATATTTGATATACCAGGTTCCTTGAGGTCATCTCACCCAAGTGTCCTATTTTAAGATAGGCAAACTAGAGTTCAGAAAGTCACCAAGGAAGAGTTCAAGAGTGAAGGCTAGACCTCCAGCCCCGACCCTCAGTTTAGGCCATTTTTTACCACATTCCGCCAACTTGATCATCAGCCACAGATGTGGGAAAGGACCTTATGCATCATTTTGTCCAAATGTCCATTTTCCAGATAAGAAGACGGAGGTTGAAAGGTCCAAGTGCGTGTCAGAGTCTAGAGCCTAAATCCAGACTTCTTGTCCCCACAGCCCCTTTTCTGTGCCCCTCCTTTTCCTTGCTCCCCTTTTTCATAGGACCTCTTCAAGAAGATACAGTCCCCCTGTCCCATGACTGCAGCATCCTGGGAATGGACTTTGCACAAGAGCTCTCCCAACTCTGCCCCCTAGCGGCAGAGATTGAGCAGAACCAGCCACTCTGCCATTCTTTCATTAATGAGAAGGCCCTGAGCATCCACCACATGCCCTTCGTGGAGTCCACAAAGATTTGTTGACTGCATGTGCCAGGCACAGAGGAGGGTCTGGGGATAAAGCAGTGAACTGAAGAACAACAGCAACAGTGACACGATTCCTCTCCTCATGGCACTCACAGTCCAGCACAAGGGGCAGGAATTAAACAAACCACTCTTCCAATTTGCTTCCAAATGTAACTCCAGTAAAGACAGGTGCCATGGAGGTGACAGACAGAGTGCATGAGGGGGTCTAAGGTGATGAAAGTCTTCCTCGAGGAAGTGACATCTAAGCTGATGCCTGAAGAAGAGGTGAGAGCCATCCAGGCACAAACAGGGACAGGAATTGTGAAGGCCTCCAGGGAGGGGACAAGCAGTCTCATTCCTGGGCTGCAGGTTCATGAGCCCATCTTTACCTGGAGTACTCAGTGACCAGGTGGTTCAGGTGTCAGAAGCTTCTGGTTACCGGACATTTGACCAAGAAACATGTCATCTCCCAACCCTGAAGGCAGAAATGTTTTGCTAAAATATCTCTATCTCTTAACTATACTAATAGCTTCTTGCGATACTGAAGATGATTCATGACTTTTTAGGATCTCAGATTCCTCCTCAGCCCACACACAATAGGACCATCCTCACTAGAGGAATAAGCAGGTTTCTATACCGTAATTTCAGGGCTGCTGAGGACGCTGTCTAATGTCCGTGGGCCTTGGAGTCAGGAAGATGTGGATCCCAGTCCCAGCTCTGCCCCACGCTGCCTGGGTGACCTCAGGCAAGTCACTTCACCACCCTGGGCCCACAGTTTCCTCTACGTCTTAGCGTCCTTGAAATGTCAAAATACGATCAGGTCTCTGAATCTCCTAGCACGTAGTAGGTGCTCTATATCTGTTTGGTTTTTTTTCCTATGCCTTCAACAAAGTTCTCTCCACCTTTTATCCCATTGGGTAGTTAGATTTTCATTCTTTTAACATAACTATTCCTGTTCTTGTTAAAATGGCAACAAAGAAGTGTCCCTAAAGCAGAAGATGTTTAAACCAGGCCTTCAAGGATGAGTGGGAATTTTCCAGGTAGACAAGGAGGAAGGGAATTCCAGGATCATAGAATCATTTATATAAAAGCACATAGATCTGAGGAAAGGAAACCCTCATGAGAGCCTGAAGGGAAGGAAGCATGGGCTGGGATAACATGGCTGGAGATGAGAAAAAGAAAGGTCCCTCTGGAACAGCTGTGGAAGTCCTTGAGTGCCACACCACAGAGACTTCATGGAAGTGACAGGGGACAATAAGAGGCTTTTCAATGGAGAGATGGTGAGATCAGATGAAGTTCTTTGAAAGGCCACTCACTCCAGGCAGCAGCTAGAAAGAGAGAAAGAAGTGAGGCGACCACTGAAGAGATTTTGGTGCAAGTCCTGCCGGTACACAAAGAGTCGAGGGCTTTGGGCTGAAGGATGGAGATGGAAAGAGGGCTGGATTGGCTGGGGTGGGAGGAGAGTGGCTGAGGCAGGGGATGGTGCTAGGAGGCACTGCCCGGGGTTCTCCCTCAGGCTGCCTCTCCCCTCCGCACACACCCCCGGGTGTGACCTCAGAGATGACATCTGGCACAGAGGGCTATACCCCACGCCCTGACCCAGCGGAAGATGCCCCACAAGCACCTTCCTTCCCTCATGGCCCTCTCTCCTCCCGCTTCGGGTCTCTGGCAGCCAGTCTTCCCTAGCTTTACTTTTTTCTTTCCCTGTAACACATCAAGCATCTTCTCTTTGTTATTTCAAAGCATCCTCCAACTGAGCCCTGACTGACATCCCTCATCTTCCTACCAGCCTCGCCTTCCCGCCAGCCTCTAAGCTCCTCTATCACCCCTCCTGAAACCGCAACACATGCATTCTTTACACACAGCCTCCTATCAACCGAGCCCTTATCTCAGTCTGCTTTTCACCTTAAAATAACTTTCTAAAAACCCTCCTTTGAAAACAGCCTCCCTCGTTGCAATAATACCCAGGTTGTATTTGCAGCCATTGTGTCTTTAGACCAGGGACTGCATTTGACTAAATCAGGTGGTATGCGTGTTGCCAACACCTCCCAGCCTGCATCAGTGTGCCTTTGATGGGAACTATCTTATCTGTAATCAGTTTACTGAGTTATGGACCCAAATTTCCTCCTCGAAAGATAAGGCTGAGAGTCTTCACTGCGCCTCCTCATAGGAATGCAGCTGCGCTTTGATAAATCTCAGAGACGCCATTTTCTGGAACTCTCCGGAGTCCAACAGAACCTTGGTTCTAATCCAACACCCCCCATGCCAGAACAAAACTAAATTTAAGTTTTATTTCAAAGCACTATACGGTGACCACTGTGTTCAGCAAGATAAATGAGATGATTTCAGCAATTATTGTAAGCCTACTATGCTCCAGCTGTGAAAGATGGCCACAGGCTGTCTTCATATGGGTCACATCTGGGTGGGGTGGGGAGCTAGGAGAAAGATTGGAAAATAAGCTGTTTATCGTTTGACGTGATAAGTGCAATATTATGAGTATGTGAAAGGTACTCAGCTGACTAGGTGATGCCTGAGCTGTGTTTTTTGTTAAAAAACACAAAGGTAGGCATTTTTTAAAAATCAAAAAAAAAATGTGGTAAGCACCCAATGCCAGTTAAGTTATAGTAAAATTTGCAAAATCTTATAAGAAAGCACTATCAAGTTTCACTTAAAGAATCAGAAGAGTGAGAATCCCTCTCCTAGGAATTTTTCCAAAGTTATGAGTCAAAAGGAACAAAGATACTCAAGGATGTTCGGTATATCATTTTCTAATAGAAATGGTCCAGGATATAGTATGTGGTTATTTAATATAATTATTGGAGACGAGTAACTGGAACTCTATTTGGGATCTAATCTCAAGTAAAAGAAAGAACACACAATGTTATGTTAATAACTGCATACGGTCTCTGCACTCAAAGTCGTCACCTTCTAGTGGGTTATGCTTTGAACATCAATAGTCTGAAAGGTATTTCTCTCTATGATCCCATTCAACTCTCAGAACAACCCCGTGAGGTTGATATTATGGTCCCCACTTTACAGATGAGGCAACTGAGGCACAGAGAGATTAAATGACATGCACACACACTACATGTAAGTCAAGGAGCTATAACCCATGTCTCCTAAATCCAAGTCCAGGGCTCTTTCCTTACTTCCATCAGCTAACCAGGTCTGATGACCGGGAAGAACTGCTAATGCCGTGGGTGGGTGGAAAGACGTCTGGACCATCAGTGTGCTGCTGGAGAAGGCCATGAAGAAGGCCACCATTCCTCATAACAAAACCTAGATGCATTTTTGTTCCAAGGCATCCAAGCCAGTCAGTAGAGATGGAGAGGGTGCCTATGTTCCAGCCAGAACCACAGCACCCAAAGGTGAGTTTATCATAAGAAAAATGTGTCGATTTATGCAACTGTATAATCGGGTTAGGCACTGGGAGGCAGGGATAGAGGGACAGAAACAACCCCCATTACTGCCCATTGCTGAGTAACCACCAGATGCAGGAATTTAAGATTGTATACTTCATCTGTTCATTCGTTGATGGACATTTAGGTTGTTTCCACATCTTGGCTATTGCGAACAATACTGCAATGAACATAGGAGTGCAAATATCTCTTTGAGATCCTAATTTCAATTATTTTGGATAAATACCCAAAAGTAGGATTGCTGGATCATATGCTAGTTCTGTTTTTAATTTTTTGAGGACTCTCCATACTGTTTTCCATAGTAGCCACACCATTTTACATTCCCACCAACAGCACACAAGGGTTCAATTTCTAAATACGTATAATGGAATGTTATTCAGCCTTGAAAAAAAGGAAATTCTGCCACATGCAACAATATGGATGAACTCTGAGGATATTGTGCCAAGTGAAATAAGCCAGTCATAGAAGGACAAATACTGTATGATTCCACTTATATGAGGTATCTAAAATAGTCAATCTCATAAAAGCAGAGAGTAGAATAGTCGTTTCCAGAGGTTGGGAAGAGAGGGAAATGAGAAGTTGCTATTCAACAGGTATAAAGTTTCCGTTAAGCAAGATGAATAAGTTCTATAGATCTGCTGTACAACATTGTGCCTGTAATTAATAATACTGTATTTTACACTTAAAAACTTATTAAGAGGGTAGGTCTCATGACAAGTGTTCTTATCACAATAAAAAAGAGTGTGTATGTATGAGTTAGACACCTGAGCGTAACTGTGGTTTCCCCTTCACTTGCTATGGTGACCTTGGGCAAGTCACTCAACCTCTCTGTGTCTCTTTCTCTTCATCTGTAAAATAAGGAGAATAATGGTACTTGCCTCATAGAATTATCATAAAGTTTAATGTTTTTCTGATATTAATAAGCTTAGAATAGTTCCTGAAATATACTAAGCAAACATCGTCCTAAGTGCCTTAGATACACTTCTCAGTTTATCCTCAAGACTCCCTGTGAAGAAGGCACTATGATTCCATTTTACAGGTGAGGAAACTGAGGCTTTGGGAGTTTAGGGTTGTTTATGGCAACACATGTGTAAGGAACCAGTGAACAGCACAGACACTTCCCACCAAAGTGTGGAGAAGGAAGAAATCCTGCTGGCTGGTGTATCCCCAGAAGGCTTCCTTGGAGGAGATGGCGTGGCTTCTGGGCTTTAAAGAATAGGAAAGATGCGGATCAACCTTTTCAGAGTTCCTAATGGTGGGGACAAAGACACAGTGTTGAGAGGAGGGATGGATGCTCAAGAGTGAAGAGACCAATCCCAAAGGCCTATTCTGTCCTGGGTCTCAAATGCCTGGCCAAGGTGTCCGAAGATGCTTCTTTGGCAGTGGAGACTCAGAAGAGCTGTGGAGCAGGAGCAGAAGCAGTGTGTGAGGACGATCGTCCGTTCACCTGGTCAACACAGGCACATCAGGAGCCCCCTTCAAGCGCCAGTTTACACCCTGGATCAGTTCCACCATCCTCTCCTCTGAATGGGCTCTGAGCGAGGCTGAGAAAGCAGAAACACTTGAGACACGTTCCCAGTGGCCAAGGATGTCCCACTTTAGCCCAACATTTCTTAGACTTTAATGTGCATTCTGATTACCCGAGGAGCTTATTACACATTCTGATTCAGTAAGTCTGGAATGGGGCCTGAGAATCTGAATTTCTTCTTTTTTTTTTTTTTTTTTGAGGAAGATCAGCCCTGAGCTAACATCCATGCTAATCCTCCTCTTTTTGCTGAGGAAGACCGGCTGTGAGCTAACATCTACTGCCAATCCTCCTCCTTTTTTTTTTCCCCCAAAGCCCCAGTAGACAGTTCTATGTCATAGTTGCACATCCTTCCAGTTGCTGTGTGTGGGACGCAGCCTCAGCATGGCCAGAGAAGCGGTGCGTCGGTGCATGTCCAGGATCTGAACCCGGGCCGCCAGTAGCAGAGTGCGCGCACCCAATCGCTAAGCCACGGGGCCGGCCCCAAGAATCTGAATTTCTAACAAGTTCCCAGGTGATACTGATCACCCTTCAGTGTGATCACGGACCACACTCTCAGTAGCAAGAGTCTAACGTATCTGTTTTCTTTCTAGTCTCATAATTGTAGCACACGAGTAGCACAATGCCTGGCTCAGAGTGAGTGCTTCATAAAAAATATTTATTGAATTGAAAAAGACTAATCACTTTCATTCCTGTTATCATTGAGTTTGATTAAGGAGACCACACACACACACACACACGCACACACACATGTCAGGAGCCATGTCGTCTTCCTTGGTACATCTTCCTACAATCTAAGCAGTAGAATTCAGCATCCCTTTGCCCCTCTCCCACACTGTCTTTATGAATGGCTTTAAACCCTCAGGTTCTTTTCTTTTCATTACACAAATCATGTATGTTCATTGAAAAAAAAAATTGGGGAAAAAAAGGTTAAACAAAAAGAACAAAAAGAAACTACTATCTGATCCACATCCTTTCAGACTCTGTGTTACAAATGGGAGCACACGCTATGTTCCGCTGGTATTTTATCTTGAATTATGAAGAATATTTTCCCACGTCAAAAATGTCATTTTAATGGCTGCATAATTATTTCATTATTTAAAATTTTCATAAAGCACACATTTCACTGACTTATAACATAGAGTAACCTCGAAAAAATTTAAAAAGGAGCAAGCTCTATACTGAAGAATTTATGGACAAATGTTATAATGTCTGTGATTTGCTTTAAAATGGTGCAGTCAACGGGGAAGTATGAGACAATAGAGACAGAACAGAATGGGCCATATGTTGGTCGTTGCTTAACCAAATGGTGGATATATGTGGGGTGCATTACATGACTCTCTCACTTTTGCTTGTGTTGGTAACTTTCCATAATAAAAGTTTAAAAATAAAAGCAAGGTCCAAATGAGATCTAGGAAGAGAATTCTGAGACAGGGATAGAGATGGAACGTGTTGGATGTTAGTTTTTCACCCCCAAAGAAAGAACAGTTTCATTTAGGACCATTCAGCCTGTCACTTCAAAATTCCAAGGTCCTTGAGCTATTAAATTGCACTGGAATAATCTGCCTTTATTATTTTCTGTCCTGTCAGAATGGATTTGCATTTTAAGTGCATGCTCGATGTCATGTCTAAATTGGAACAAATTGAGATGTGCGGGAACGTGGAAGGAGGATTCGGGGGCAATACAGCGTTTGCCATTTAGAGGCCCGCAGACAGATGGCAGTTCTGGGGAGCAGGGGGCACAGCCCTACCCTATATGTAGCTTATAAGAAACTCAGCCAGGTCAGCTCACCTCTCTGAGCCTCAGCGTCCTAATCTGTAAGAGGAAAGGATTTGAACCAAATGAACTTCACATTTTCTCTCTGCTCAAAAATAACTAGGTTCGACGCTGGGGAACCTTTCACTGCTCTGCTTTGCAATATGCAAATCAGCCGAATTTGGTAATTGGACAAAGCTGATGGGAACAATTTAATAAACTTTGATAACATTGCACAAAGTAATTGTTCAATTATTTCAAATGGTTCAGTTTGGAAAGTTCGACGGTGGGGGTGGGGGGGCCATGGAAATTACCTTTGCTTATTACTCATATCATCCGGTAGAAGCCAACTGAGAATAAAGACTGTGTGGGGTGTTTTTGTTTTAATTCTGATTACTGTACTTTCATCTGAACATTTTTAAGCCATGCTTTGGTCTTCCTCATATGGATGTTGACTAAGTTCTGTTATCAGGATTTTAATTAACACCAGGTAGAGAAGGGGAAAGCCGGATGACACACTATTACTTCTGTTTGATTTAAAGTCAACGCTGGGGACTCTTCTTGGAGGAGCTGTTGAAATTGTCTTATCTCATGAATTCCAAGGATGCCTGTTTCATGTAAATGTCATTTCTGCTGTCCAAAATGTTACAACACACGCCAGCACAATAGAACTACTGTCTTGTTCTAAGAGACACGAGGGAGCCAGCAAGCTTTTGATCAAAGGCATGATTCGAACATCAAATACCTCTTCTGTTCAATTCAGGAATCAAGACTCTGAATAAAGGAATGGAGACTCTGGCTGTAGTGATAGCCTCGCCTCCTATGCTAGGAAGTGCCTGAATTTCCAAGGTTTAATCCATCTGCAGAAAACTAGCTGGAAAGGGGTACTTGATGGAACAAATACATTTATCGCATCCTGTACTCAATGTGTTTCTATTCAGTCTGTATATGTTCATCTGCTCCTGTGTAGGCTGCTCTCCTGGCACCGGAAAACTGGAGTTGCCATGACCCCCACACACACAGAGGTAGCAGCTAAGAGCCTTTGGGGTACGATGGACCTCAGTTCATTCACGCTGTGCCACTTGCCAGCTACGTGACTTTATGTAACTTACCTTGCCCCTCCAGAACACCATTTCTTCATCTGTAAAACGGAAAGAATCTCTGATGCATGGAGATACATATATCTCCATGGTATGTTCATACAATGGAATATTTCACAGCAATAAAAAATGAACTATTGCTGAATACAATAAAGTAAATGAATGTCAAAAACATTATGTTGTAAGAAAGAAGCCAGACACTAAAAGGTATATATTGTATTATTCTATTTATATGAAGTCCTAGAACATGAGATCATAAACTATGGTCTTAGAAGTCAGCATAATGGCCCCTGGGCAGGGGACAGTGTTGACTAGGAAGGGGCATGGGACAACTTGCTGAAGGGATGGGAATGCTCCATCTTGATCAGGGTGGTGGTTACGTGAGTGTGTACATGTGAAAAGAGTTACCAAAATATACTCTATGAAATGTGTACCTCAATTAAAAAGGTTGCATCCAAATATCATAATATCTCACGCACAGAATTGTTGTGAAGATGAAAGGAAGACAGTCCGTGGGATGCCCCTCTCATGGTGGCTGGACTCAGCAAGTAACCAATGAATGACGGCTGTCATCATTGTTTATGTTGTTCTCATCATTAGTGTTAGCATTTTAGTGGAGTTATATCAGACCCAGAAATTGGCATCTAAAGTTCAATATATAAGGCAAAAAATATTTCATTTCATATTTCGAGTTGTCTTTCTCAGCGAATCATTTTGCAAGCTTTACAAAATCTTGGGTCCCCTTACATAATAGATGCCCAGACTGGAGACCACACTGACAACTGCATCTCAGATTCCAGTGCTCACGGTGGACAGACGCAGTAAGCAGGTGACCACTACCATGCCCTCAAGCACTGCCCTACACAATGAAGCCCATAGGGAACCCCAGAGAAGGTGTGTTATTACCAGAGAAGTCTGGATTTGGAAGGCAGACCAGCAGGGGCTGCCCTGTGAATAGAAACCAAGTAGGAGGAAGAGCCTGTTGCCAGAGGTGCTTACACCCTCTAACACTGGTGGGCTCCAACTCTTCTCTTAACACTGTGCCCAACATCCCATTAACCCCCTTGGAGAGCCTCAAGGGAGGCCTAGAGAGGTGTTAAATTACCTTTCATCACCCCACAGGTGTGCGAGATGTGCTGCAAAAGTACATGTCACATCTCCCGAAGCAGGAGGCTCTGCCAGGGATTTTCTCTGAGCACAAGGATCCGGACACTGCATCACTTTTGACTTAGAAATGACCTGGATCAAGGGCTTGGCTTTCTAAGCATGTCAGGATGATAAAAATATTCTCTGACAGTATATCCACTCAAGATAGAAGATACTGAGGTGAGCTCTGGAGCTAGAAGAATGAGTGTCATCCATTCTCTTATCCACTAACCACTTATCACGCACAATAACATGCCCAGGCTGGCAGAGGAGCTGTGGGAGAGTCAGAAAGCAATAATGATTATAAAAAGAATCTGAAATAAATCACACCTACTCTCCAGGTGTTTAAGGCCAAGTGAAAAGAAGTAACACGTACACAGGAAAAAGTAAAGTTCAAGGCCATCCAATTATTTCCCACAAACCTAAACTAGGTGTCCGTCATGGACCAGGCACTGTGCCCCCATGAAGAGTCAGTGACTGACATAGTGACGCCTGCAGGAAGCCCCATCCCAACAGAGGAGCTGGACAATTAAATCATAATACAGAGTGACGGGGCATAATAGAGGTGCATCAAGAGCCTGCAGAAGCATGGAGAGGTGAGCTGTAATTTATGCATGGGTGTGTCCAGGAAATATTTGAGTTCTGCTTTGTTGAATAAGTAGGACTTAGCCAAGGAGGCAGAGTGAGGAAGGGCATTCCAGGCCCAGGGAATGGCATGAGCTATGGCAGCATCTAGACAACCCATGAAGTGCCATGGGAAAAAGGCTGGAGTGGGAGGCTAGCGTGGGTCATGAAGGGCCTTGTGCCCAGGTTTAGAACTTGAACATGGCCCAGGGCAGCGGTGGGGGGATGGGAAGATAAGGAGAGGTCAGCTCTGGCGTCAGTGTGAGGTGTGGGTGGGAGGGTGAGAGGCAGGAAGGCTCTGTAGCCACGGAGGCAGGAGGGGGAAGCCTGGGTGAGGGCAGTGCGGTTGGAGAGGAAGAACAGATTTCGGGGGCAGCTTCCTGGTGGCATTTAGAGTGGAAGAATTCTCCATCCAATTCCATGATGGGGATTCCATGCAGATCCCCTACAGAAGATCTCTCAGCACCTGCTCCCTGGGAACCTTAAGGGAAGTGTTAAGTCCTTTCGCTCATCCCAGGAAGCTCTCTGCTTCCCTTGTTCCCAGAGTCACAAACTGAAGACAAGCCCCCTTAATAACATACCTTCTGATCTTCCCGTGTATTTTCCAACCAGAGAGAATGTTCCTCATTGACGGGCCTGCTTGGTACTTCAAAGAATCAGGCCACTTTTTTTCTTCAGAATCTTAAGAACAATTACAAACACGTGAAACTATATGGTTTTCCAAGAAGGAGATAAAATAGTATACGATATGGCTCTCACCCTTGAGAGACGAACAAGGTGCGTTTCCATTCATTCCCCCCAAGGGGAAGCAAAGCCTCCAGATGTCACCAACAAGGTATGGGGCAAATCTAGGGTCTGCCCATCTCCCTCAGGCCACTGGGGCTTAGGACTAATTTTCAAAATCATCATTCTTTAACCCAAAGTGTCAATTGCCGGAAGTAGTTTCCCTTTCTTGTCACCTCATCTGACGACCTTCATCACTGATCATAGAAAATGAAATGTCACTTGCATGGTTCCCCAGTGTCTCCCTCTCTTAATCAGAGGGATCTTGTTGGCCGGAATGTGTCTTCTCCTCTTCCCAAAGGGCTTAGTTTGGATTTCCCCAGAAGCAGACCCCAAGGCAGACTCAAGCTCAAGAGGTATCATTTATATCATGAGATAAATGCAGAAATGGAAATCCAAAGCAGGTAAGTGAATCCACAAAGGTCTTAACCAATATAATGGTTAATATATGTGGTTTTTTATTAAAAAAAACTCAATTGGATGGGATACTATGAAATATGTTTTTCTGAGTTGGTTATACCCACAGGAGGATTCTTTCTGTTGAACACACAAACACACATACACACAAGATACCAGTGAATCACAGGTGGAAAAGAAATAAACTGTCTCTCTCTTGCAAGTTCCACAAATCTAAAGTAATGACAAATGTCGCAATATCAAGCATTTCAATGTCCATGAAGCTAGATCAGAGGAGGGACTGTAAAACTACTCCAGTTCTGGACAGAGTCTAGTCTTCCTGGGATGGCTCATGATCCATCTGGAAGTCAAGCCCATGACCTACCTGGCTCCTCAAAGCCTCTTCCACCAATCACTGCACAGCTACAATGTGCTGAGTGCTTCAAATGTTGTGTCACTCACCCCTCACAATAACCCTGGAAAGAAGAGAAAGCTGTCCGCATTTGCAAACCATAACTCATCAGCTAGTGGTGGAGCTGTGATGCAAACCCAGACCTGTGTGAGGCCACAGTCCGCCCTTTCGACAATACACCATATTCCTCCTTAAGAAGGAGTTGTTCTTTTTTTTTTTTTAAAGATTTTATTTATTCATTTTTTCCCCCCAAAGCCCCAGTAGATAGCCGTATGTCATAGGTTCACATCCTTCTAGTTGCTACACGTGGGACTCGGCCTCGCGTTGGACGGAGAAGCGGTGCCCTGGGGCGCGCCCGGGATCCGAACCCGGGCCGCCAGCATCAGAGCGCGCGCACTTAACCGCTAAGCCACGGAGCCGGCCCAAGAAGGAGTTGTTCTAATGTTAGCACTTTCTGCCTTCTTCACTCATTCATTCCAGAAATATTTATTGAGCATCTCCTTTGTGCAGGTCTCTTACAGGCACTCCCTTTAAGGAGGTCAGCAGTGGGGAAATCATACATAAACAGTAAAACTCCCAGTGTTCTTATGGGACCGGAATTGAACTTAGGTCCAGATGGCCATCAAGCATGAAAATAGATATCACACAGGGCTGCCATTACTGCTCATGTGTCTGTCTTTTCCACTCTGGATAATGGTCACACTAGAGTATTTAAAATTTGGGAAATACTGTTGTCAATCTATCTTGTATTTGATAGATGAGAAAACTGCAGGTCACGGAGTGGATGTGATTTGCCTGTGGCCTCACACTAGGTCAATGACAGAGTCAAGAAGGAAACTCAAGCCTGCTGACTCCCAGTCCAGTCCCCCTTCTGAGACCAGGGGCTGGGCCACGTCAGGTAGCTCTCACCAGCTACCTCATCATGTCTACTTCCAGAGGTGCTGCTCTGGCTCAGACTAATCTTTCTTCCCTCTGTCTGACCCACAGACGCCCTCTCTTCTCTAAGCCTCCCAGACAGCCTACCTCCCCAGCCTATCCCTTGACTTGGTTCATGAGTGGGTCTCCTCCTGTTCAGTGATGACCAGGATAACAAATCCATCAAGCACACACAGGGCCCAGACCCTCTGAGCAGCCTGGCCAACAGTCTCGCTTTGGGGAGCAAATAAGTCCCAGAGCCATGAGAGATTGATAGAGGGCAATGCATCTGCAAGAAACCACTCAGGAGACATGTCATTTATTAGGACTTTGCTGTGACAACTTTGGAATACACTTGGGCCATTTGAACAAAGGCAGGTCTGTGATAGGCAGGCTCCCTTGGCCCTCTGGAAGGAGAGAGCACCCGAGCTCAGTAGAGGTTCTCTTAAAATAAGAACAAACCTTCAACAACCAGTTGATAGGGGAAGTTAATGGGAAAGGAAAGTCAGGGCAAGACAGGGAGGGAAGAGAACAGAAGGGAGTTTTACTCACAATCTATTGATTTTTTCAAAATCATAATGATAAAAAGATTTTTAAGGATAGTTTTGGAATTTAGATGCTATGCACCAATTACAGCTTTTTCCCTTTAACAGGAGGCAGGGAATTGGAAACTTGGAAGAGTTTGGGAGTTATTTGTCCCAGACTTGTTGCATGGGGGTTTGTAGGAGGTAGAAAGACAGTGAACTTCAATGACTCTCTGCATGGGGCGGGGCTGGATGGTGAGCTGTACATACTATGGGGGAGAGGAAGGATCCAGCATCAAGGATTCAATCACCATTTGTTAATTCAATGTTGGTCTTCTCAGAGAAAATAAAGGACCAGAGAGAGATGGTGAGAGGGCTCTGTTGACCACGACAAGGAATTTGAACTTTACCCTATAAGCAAAAGCGGGAGATGACTGATTGAGCAAGGGGATGTCATGAGCAAACTTGTGTTTGGAAAGATTGCAATGTGGAGTGTAGTATGGGGGCAACATAGCCTAACAGTTAAGAACACTGGCTCTGAGGTCAGACCCAGCATGCATCTGACTCTAGCTCTTCCCCTTATCAGTGGCCTGACTCTGGGCAAGTTATTTAACCTCTCTGGAAAGGAGTATATCAATACTATACCTATCTCAGGGGCTTTAATTAAGCAGAACTATCTATTTAAAGGCCTGTCACATATATAAGTCTTCAATAAATGGACTCTATAGTTTTCAGTATCTTCTTCCTAAGTCTTCAATGTACAGACAGAAATTAGAGTGGCTGCCTCTTATCAAATGCCCCCAAGCTTGTGGTACCCACACTTCTTTTGGTATCCACTGTCCTCCCTACAGCTCTGCCCTGTGTTCTGAATAGGAGCTGTCGTCTTCCCAATCCTACCTTTCTAGCTATAGTGATTGGTCCAGGGTTTGGACATGTGACCTAAGTCTGACCAATCAGAGTCCTTTCCCCAGAGAAAGCTATCTGATGCTGGAGAGAAGATCCCCTTTTCCTCTCACTGGTGAAGTTTTGAGATGTGAGTCTGGAAGCTGCAGGTGACCCTGCAGGTATGGAGGGAATTTCCAAGGCGAGAATAAGGCTGATGACAGAGATGAGAAATAGAGGGACAATCCTTGTGGCATCTGAAGACCTACTTCTCATTCCTGGGCTCCATGGACTTGCCCTGGCTTTTCATAGCCTGATTTCTCATCCTGTCCTTTAATTCTATAAGCTGTCCTAATAGCCTTCCAATAAATACCATTTGTTGCTTAAACCAGTTCAAGTTTGGTGTCCATGATTTGTAAGCAAGCCCCCCGATTTAATGCAACCGTTGACTGATCTTAGCTTCGTCCCATTACATTAGAGCTCTGAAATTACCCATATTTCCCCCACCCACCTCCAACAAATATTTTATTTCTTTATTATTTGGAGTACATTAACCTCTAAAGACTAAAACATATAAAAATGAAATAGTTTCACTGTACACTTAATGAACCACCTTTTTTTTTCTTATTTATTGCAGTAACATTGGTTTATGACATTGTATAAATTTCAGGTGTACATCATTTTATTTCTATTTCTGCATAGATTACATCATGTTCACCACCAAAATACTAATTATAACCCATCATCACACACATGTGCCAAATTATCCCTTTCGCCCTCCTCCCTCCCCCCTTCCCCTCTGGTAACCGCCAATCCAATCTCTGTCTCTATGTGTTTGTTTGTTGTTGTTATTATCTACTACTTAATGAGGGAAATCATACGGTATTTGACCTTGTCCCTCTGACTTATTTCACTTTGCATAATACCCTCAATGTCCATCCATGTTGTCACAAATGGCTGGATTTCATCGTGTATATATACCACTGGATCGTGTATATATACCACATCTTCTTTATCCATTCGTCCCTTGATGGGCACTCAGGTTGCTTCCAAGTCTTGGCTATTGTGAATAACACTGCAATGAACACAGGGGTGCACGTATCTTTACACATTGGTGTTTTCAAGTTCTTTGGATAAATATCCAGCAGTGGAATAGCTGGATCATATGGTAGTTCTATCCTTAATTTTTTGAGGAATATCCATACTGTTTTCCGTAGTGGCTGCACCAGTTTGCACTCCCACCAGCAGTGTATGAGAGTTCCCTTCTCTCCACATCCTCTCCAACACATGTTGTTCCCTGTCTTGTTAATTATAGCCATTCTGACGTGAACCACCTTTATTAAAAACTAAAATGATATATAATTAGCTCTGTCCCAGGATATCCAGGATACATTGTCAGAACCTCCATCCTCTCTGTATGATCAGCCCACCTGGGTGCAGTAAATCTGTGAAGGTTGATAAACATCAAATAGTCTTCACTTATATTTATTGTCCGTTCCAAAATTGACTTTCCCCACTGGACATTTAATCACGGATTGCTCTGTTAAGCATTTTCCCTGTTCAGAGGAGCACGTCAGAAATTGATTCCCTGATAGAATGAGGTAGGAGATGAAGCACAAATTCAACTGCAAGCGTTTGGACTTCTCCTCTCCTTTTGCCTTTATGGTTTGGACACTTCATTCCCCAAAGTGAAAAGTAAGGGCTGTAAGACAGAAAACCAATTGGGTTGCTAGAATCCAATCAACGACAACGTCCCAGGGCAGGGGGCCACTCCAAAGGGACCCAACATCCATCTCTCAGTACCACCCAAACGCTACAGCCCACCCACGTCAGATTCAAGGAGGCTGGTTCTTTGTTCCCAATGAGCATGAGGCTGACAGGTGAAAAAGTTTCACTGGGGCAGAGGAATGAAACTGAATTCAAGTGGGAGGTTATGTGTCTTTCCCGTGACCTGCAGCGGTCTCAAGTGATAACACAAGTGGCAATGCTCAAACTTACATCTGTAAGTCAATTACTGGGCACCTGGGTTTAAAAACCGTTCTGATGTGTTAGGTTTAAAATGGTTCAAACATATCGAACAGAAAGGAAAAAGAAGAGGGAACCAAGCCCCTTGAGGGATTTTGTTTGAATCTACAAAAAGGCTGGATTGAAACCTGCCGAGTATTTATAAAGAAGCTATAAAATCTTTTATTCATTTGAAAGGAGTTGGAAGAGAGACACAGGAAGTGAGGCAGAAGAGAGTGAGCAGTGGCATGGAAAGGAAGGGGGAGCCCCTGAGAGGGAGCTTTGTAATGTTGGCAAAAATGAGCTATTCCTAAAATTGGGAGGAAGTTAACCGTTGCCGTTACTGGTATCATGGGCAGAGGATTTGGGTAAGAGTCCCATCTCCACCACTCGCTAGTTCTAGAAAATGTCACTTCCGCTCTGTGACCCTCAGTTTCCTCACCTGTAAAAATGGAAATAAACTCCATACACAGGGTTTTGTGAGGATCCAAATGCTATAATATATTTGGAAGTCCTTTATAAGCTCTTGAGAGCCACGCAGATGCTAGTTAGACTTATAATTGGTTTAATTTAAGCCACAGTGTATACCACATATGGAGTGGAAATCCTGACAAACAGCCCAGGGGCAAAATTCAGATGAGAACAGCCAAGATTGGAAAAGATAAGGTCCAGGCAAAAAGCAATTCCATTAGAGTCATTTGTTATGTCTAACGTAGCTAGTTCTGTGCCAAGTTCTGAGGCCCACAGGTCCACAAACTTAGCTGAATAAGTTAAGTGGCTTATATTAGCGCATCACCTATGAATAATTTCTCAGTTTAATGCAAGTTCTATTTATGCTAGGAGATCTTGGTGGCTAGAGCCAGTTTGAGTTATCCAGATAGCCTGCCTCTTGTGCACATCCTAACTAGTGCCACTGCCTCCTAGTGACATGTTCCTGAATTGCAGGCATAATACAAATCTGAACCATGACAGCCTCTCCAGCAGTGCTTCTTAATCTTGGCTGCATGTTAGAACCACCTGGGGATCTTAAAAGTACTGATGCCTGAACATATCTTGAGATTATGATTTAATTGGTCTTGATGCATCCTGGGTATCGGGATGTTTAAAGCTTCCCCAGGTGATTCTAATACACAGCCAAGTTCCAGAACACTACTCTACAGCAGAGGTCGGCAAGCTTTTTCTGTAAAGGGCCAGATAGTAAATTTTTGTAGCCTTTTCAGGCCACATGGTCTCTGTCACAGCTACTCAACTCTGCCCTTATAGTGTGAAAGCACCATTGATGATATATAAATGACCAGCCATGGCTGTGTTCCAATAAAACTTTATTTACAAAAATGAGTAGCAGGCCATACTTTGCCAACCCCTACTCTAGAGATCCATTACTTAAAGTGAGGTCTGAGGACCAGCAGCATGGACGCTACATGGGAGCTTGTTAGAAATGCAGAACCTCAGGCCTCAACAAGATCCCCAGGTGATGTGCACACACAGTCGAGTTTGCGAGGCCCTGCTCCAGAGGGTACGCTTTGTGAATGCGGCCCTGCCAGCATCACAGGACCACAGTGGAGAGCTCCCATCACTGTCAGCATCTCCCGTGCCTGTCACCTCTATCAGCCTAGCTGTCTCCTGGCTGCCACATTTCTGTAGCATCTTCTCCTTGGTGACTCAGACAATCTGAGCAGCTGTCTACGTTTGATTATGGTGTTTCCAAAGGGTCAATGGAGCCACACACTCAGTTTCTATTTTTCATAATAATATACGGAGAGGACATGGTTGTGGAGCCATATCAGTTGATACCCCCCTGCTCTCAGGAACGATCCATTTAAACCTGTCAAATGTCATATAGTTCCCCAAACACCCGTGCTGCTTCAAGTCTTCGTGCCTTTTATGTGGTGTTGTGCTTGCTAGGAGAGTCTTGCGAGTCATCCTGCCGCCAGGCAGATCTATCTATCCAACCTTAAAAAACTGACAGGTGTGAGACTTTCTGCCCCACTCTCTTCCAGATTGAATCACTCCTTCCCCCATTCTAACCCCGTATACACCTTTGCTCTTACCTTTGGCACATTTATGGTAATAATGAGCTTACCAGTCTGTCTCCCCAGCTGATGCTGAGACCCCTCTACTTGCCTAGCACTGGGCTTCAATATGAAAAATGCTTAATAAATCAACATTGATGTTAATTTAATTGATTTAAAAGTGAGTTAACATTTCTTTTGTTACTGACATGCTAACCTAATCAGCACAGAATCCTTTTAATGACGAATACCTAATAACAGCCCACAAAAATGTTGCTCTCTAGAACAAACTTTGGGAAATGTTGCCTCTTAAACAATAGCACTGGCCCAGATCAGACCCAAGCTTGTAATATCCCCTAGAATTTGAATTCTGGCTCTGGTCCTGGCCCAGCAATAAGGAAGAAGTGGGAGAGGGACTGCTACAATGAATTTGGTTCCTACCAGCCTAAGCCATCTTTCCTGAAAGATGGTTGCAGGGCTCTCAGGGACACATTCCCACCTGACAGAGAAGGAAACTGGCTTCATGTGTCAGGGATTTGCCACCAACTTAGTGGCACAGTGAGGGCCAGAATCCAAGCATTTGTCTAGGATGCTGTCCAATACAGCAAGGCAGACTCCTTTACAAGGAGTTTCTTAGGAGGTCACCATATGTCACATGTCCCCTTTCCCACCTGGCCCACCTATATCAGAACTGGGTGGGAGGGTAGAGAGACAAGGCAGTTTGTATCATTGGGAGAACGTCACACCTAGATCCAGAGCCCCAGAGTGGTCAGCAATGAGATGTCCTTTCATTACAGACTTGAATCCAACATTCTGCTGGATTAGTGGTCAGTCCAAAATGCTCATCTGTCTCATCCCTCGATCTGTTTGGAGCTGACATTTTGATGAGGCTTCCACCCAAGAATCCTGCCATTTGGGCAAAGCAGCTCAGCCTGGGGAGAGTCTTGGCAGCAAATATGGCATGGAGGCCATTAGTCCTGACTCCTTGCCCAGTCCTCTCTCTGGTCATTGTTCTGGGCAGCCCTACCCTCCCATGTGCCAATGCCCCCATTGGACAGTCCAGATGTGTGTGTGCAAGCATGTGAACACCTGAGTGTATTCCTGCATGGGTGTACAAAGGGGAGTCCTGACTTGTTGCCCCATCACATCCTCTCCTGCGACCGCTCAAAGGAAGTGAGGAGGAAACCAGCCAGTGCTCTGCCTGCCTTTGGGCTTGGCATCACCTTCCCTGGGCTTGGCCAAAAATGAGGAGCCCACGCTAACCCATGAAGTGGCACTAAGAGAGCCCCCTCTCCTCTCTGTGCTTCAGAGACCATGTCTCTAAAAGGAGCACATTGGACTTGAGAGCAGGAACAGCTGATATCGATTTGTCCTTGCTGTGTGCTCAGTGCTTTCTGTGCATTACCTCATTTGATCTTGACAATAAGGCTGTCCTACAAATGGGAAACCCTGAGTGGACTAGGTTGAGGTTGCCCCAGAAGCAGACTCTGAGACAAAAATTGAAGTGCTCATAGTTGATTTGGGAGGCGATCCTAGGAAATATCAGCCGAGAAGTGGGGAAGTGACACAGGAAAGGGACCACAGGCAATAAAGGGTTTGTGCTAAGCCAGCTATATAGCGGTGACTGGATGGATCCAATGGGGAAACTCTAGGGAGTTGGCACACCACCCCTTGCCAAACAATCCCACCTGAGAGACAGACAGGGAGCTTCAGTATTTATATTAGATTGAACCATATGAAATTGCCACTAATCAACCATTTCTGACCTAGAGAAATGGCAATTTCATACATATGGTTCAACATAATATGAATTCCAAGAATTGCTGATTGAGAGCTGCTGGGTGGGGGGAGGGACGTGTTAATTCCATGGCACTTCCATCCTGCCCTACAGGACAAAGCAGCTTTCTGAAGTTCTAGGGGAAAATCCTTGGGCATGGCAATGCAGATACTTGCAGTGGGGAGGGAATGCACTGAACGGTCTTGGTGGGCCATGAGTGGAGCCCTGACTGCAGGTGCTGCATTGACCAGGAGACCCAGGATCCAAACAGGATTCAAACCCACGGTGTCTGTCTCTGTAGCTAATGTATTTAACCCACACGCTGCCTCCACTCGATTTCTAAGACTTTATCATTTCCCCGGATTACATAGTCCTATGCTTCTAAGATTCTAGAAGTCTTCAACTCCAACATCTACAACTCAAAGAAAAAAGTCTTAAACAGCAGGGCAAGACAAGCCAATTACCCATGGCTGGGTATTCATTTATCTGTGTCACAAGCATCTGTCAAGTATACACCATGTTCCAGATTCTCCATTGGGCTCAAAGGATACATGGTGAGCCATACTGCCCTGAGAAGACGGATTAATACCAACATAAATGATGAAATGGGGTTAGAGCCGTGCTGGAGCTGGTGCTGGAGGCCAGAGGAGGGCCACATGGCCCTTTGGAGGGAAGGAAGAGAGAGGCCTCCTGCATGAGAGCGCACAGCCTGAGCTGGACACAGAGCAAAGCCAGGCTAGTGTCTGTGCATCTCCCCCAAAACAGTCATTCCAAGGATACAACGAATGTGCTTTGTAGAATAGGTGATTTACAGAGTTGCTCAAGACCCCAATTCTTTAAATGTTGTCCATGAACTTGTGATTCAAACTTTTACGAATGAGTTATGACACACCACCCGGAAAAGTCAATTACCTCAGCAAGACATTCAGCATAAATCAAAGATATATATAGCCTGGAGAGGCACTAGAGATCATCCACAGAGAGGAAGCGACTCACCCAAGGTCACACTGCAGACAATAGGGTTGGCTGAGAAAGATAAGCAATCCGTAACTTTTGCCTATAGTGGCATGCATTGGGAAACAGAATACTTGTCTTTTCAACTGATGCCCTCCATTTCTATCATCAGAACAGAGTGGAGAAGAGCCCTGGGCAGGGAATCAGAGACTCTGACATAGACTCTGAGCTCCCCAAGATGGGCTTCAATGTCTGATCAGTTACGTGGGGACCATTGTGACCACTCCACCAAGAATTTAATGAGGTCGTTGTGTCTGAAGACATTAGTTAGTAAAAGGTACACAGTCCTGAAAATGCAAGGGGTTATTAATAATCTGTATTATTCATTATTAGGGGGTATTATTGTTTGTTGTGCCTGGAATAATGATAGATAACTGTTTCCTGGGTTTTTGTTAACAATTTTTTTTTAATTTGATAAGGGAGTTTAACAAACTTTTGTTATACTTAATAAAGTATACTTTAAAAATTCAAACACCAAGAGTATAAAATGAAAATTAAATCTCCCCAACGCAACCCCTGTTGATATAAGTTTCTTATAGACTCTTTCAGAAAATGTTTTCTGCATATAACAGCATGTGTGTATCTTTGCCATTGTTCTGTACCTCGCTTCTTTATTTTTTTCATGTAACAGTACACCTTGGACAAGGTTACACAGCAGTACATATAAATTCAACTTATTCTTTTTTTAAGGAGGAAAGAGTGTTCTATTAATGGATAAACCAGAAATTATTTAACCAGACACCTGTTGATGGGCATTTGTGGTCTTGTTGGGGATTTTTACTGCTACAACAGAGCTGCCGTGAGCCCCTCATATGTGTGTTTGAGTGCATGGCCAGGAGAAGCGCCCAAGCATATGTTCTTAGACCTGAAATTGCTGGGTCAGATGCCAGGTGCATTTAAAGTCTTGAAAGATGGGAGGTCATACTAACACCCCCACATACGCCCTTCTCCCATTAACTCTATATGGAGTGTCCCTTTTTCCCAAGCTCTCATCAACCCTAGAAAAGAGAAAACATTTTTTTCTCCCCTCCCCAAAGCCCCAGTGCATGGTTGTATACCCTAGTTGTAAGTAGTTCTAGTTCTTCTATGCGAGCCCCTGCCACGGCATGGCTACTGAGAGATGGGTGGTGAGGTTCCACAACCAGGAAGCAAACCCAGGCCACTGAAGCAGTGAGAGTGCCGAACTTGAACCACTAGGCCATCAGGGCTGGCTTGAGAAAACTTGAATATTTGCCAATCCGAGAAGTGAAAAATGGAATCTTGTTACTATTTTGATTTGTGGGGCTCTTTTATTATGACTAACAGTGAACGTCTTTTCATATGTTGATTGGCAATTCCTTGTGCGGTGTTGTTTTCTTTAAAACAAAGTGTGTGTGTGTGAGAGAGAGATGAGGTGGCAGTTCCCTCATTAACTGTCTGTTTATAACCCTTGCCCATTTTTTCTACTTTTTTTTTCCCATATCACTTTGTATAACTCTCATAAATTCAGAAAAACAGCTGTGGGTGAAATGGCACAGAGTTTTTTTTCCTAATTTATTGTTAATTTTATTTGTTTATTGTGTTTGTTGCCTTGGATTTTTTTTTTAATATATAAAATAACCTTCTAACTGGTCCTCTCATTTCTACTCTGGCCACAATTGTGATCTTTTAAAAACTGAAGCCAGATCATGTTGCTTCCTTGCTAAAAACCCTCCTGCTGTTTTCCATCATTCTTAGAATAAATTTCACAATTTTGCCATGACCTTGAAGGCCCTTCCTGGTCTAGAAGCTGCCAGTTCTCTAACATCATACTATACCCTCCCCTCACTTGCTGTGCTCCAGGCGTACCTGAGCTCTTTCCCGTATCAGCTCTTTATACCTTGCTTTCTCTCCTCCTGGAAAGTTCTTTCCTCCTGTCTCCAGCTAGCTAACAGAGAAAGGCACTCTCATTCTTCAAGGCCACAGGTTTTTTTTGTTTGTTTTTTTTTAAACGTACTTTTTATTTATTTATTTTGTGAGGAAGATTAGCCCTGAGCTAACATCTGTCCCCAATCTTCCTCTTTTTGCTAAGGAAGATTGGCCCTGGGCAAACATCCGTGCCTGTCTTCCTCCATTTTATATGGGACGCCGCCACAGCGTGGCTTGACAAGCGGTGGGTCCGTGTGCGCCCAGGATCCGAACACCGGGCCACTGCAGCAGAGGGCGCACACTTAACTGCTATGCCACTGGGCCAGCCCCAAGACCACAACGTTAACGTCACCTCCTCAGAGGGGCTTCCAGGATCGCCTGACTGAAGGCAGGCCTTGTTCTGCTATTCTCTGCCTCAGCTCCCTGTCTACCTCTCCCGTTGCATTTATCAATGTATAGGCACTTATTTGCTGGCTTCCATCTGTTCTCCCCTCCAGAATGTAAGCTCCATGAGGCCAGGACCTCATCTGTCTTGTTCACCACTGCATCCCCAGCGCCTCCATCAGTGCCCGAAACATGGTAGGTCCTGGGCAGTTATGTATTTAATGCATGCTTTAATCTCGACTCAGATTTATCATTCCCTCCTTTTACAGCTTGTCATTTTTCTGGGCAGGTCGGGAAGGTACTTATCTCCCCTTTCATTTTCCGGTTTAGAGTCATTCCTTGTGACTCGTATTTACCGAGCACCCTCTCTGTTCCGGGCAGTGCCTCTAGGCACAGGGGGTTACTGCAGTGAACAACACAGGCAAGACAGCTCGAATCCCTCCAAGAGCTCGAATCCCAGTGTGGGGACGAAAGCCCACCACAAAATGCGAACAGAAAGATAAATGATTTTAGAGGATGGCAAGAGCTATGGAGAAAATAAAGCAGGATGATGTGAAAGAGGATGCGGGTGGCCTAAGTGAGTGTGTGCGGGCGGGAGGGAGTTTCACGAGAAGGAGGACGCCATGGGAAGAGCCGGAGAAGAGTGTGCAAGCAGGGGAACAGCAGGGACAGTCTGAGCGGGAAGGAGCTCGCTGGGTCCAGAGCACAGAAATATCAGGGCATCTCAGAGAAGTGAGCACTGCAGAGGAGGTGGGGTCACGTGACAGAGGTGGGCGGAGCGCTCCTGCAGGGCCTCTGCTGTACAGCATGGGGGCGCTCTTCTAGTTGCAATGGGCAGCTGGTGAGCGGCTCCAAACCAGAGCGGCACCGTCTCACTTCAGTGTTTGAAAGATCCCCCTCTGATCCACCTAGAAGTTGTTTTAGTGAAAGAAACAAAGAAGTAGGAATCTAGCTTTACAATTTTTTTTCCCACAAAATGACTGGTCAATTGTCCCATTTATTAAATAATCCATCCTTCCCTCCCCAGGATTTAATTTGCAGTGCTTCTTTCAACAATTACTAAAATTCCCTTGAGTATTTAGTATATTTGGGGGTGAGGGGCCTCCATTCTGTTCATTTGTTTCTGAAAGCAAACATTTTGATTATTGTAGCTTCATGATACATTTTAAGATCTGCTAGTACCACTCTCCCTTTACTACTATTTTTTACAGGAGTGTCCTATTTTGGCACATTTATTTCTTCCCAAGTGACTTATGAATCCTTTTGTCAAATTTTGAAAGTGAAATCCTCTTAGTGTATTAATTAGGATTCATTGGGTTTATAGATTAATTTATTAATAAACAGATTAAAGAGACGTTATATCTTTATAATATTGTGATTTTCTACTAATAAACACGGCCTATATCTGCTTGTTCTCATAGTATTTTCAGTTTTTTATACACCAATTTCACAGCTATTGATTTATTAAAATAATTTATATAACAGGCTTGCAAAAACTCATTACAGAAATTTGGAAAACAGGAACATAAAATATGAAAAAAAATACAGAAGCAAATAAAAATCCCATATAATGGCATTGCACATAAAGATCCATTGTTAACAGGCTCAGGGTGTGCAGGGCACACACAGACACGACTGTGGGGCATTGTCATACAGCATTTGAGTTTTACGCTGTTTAAAAATGAAACTTCACATTTGATCCCATCATAGTAGATATTCTCTAAAGCACAATTATAATGACCGCCCAATATGACATCACATAAATATAGTACAATTTATTCAGCCACTCTTCAAGTGTTAAACATTTTAGGGATTTTTTGGTAATGTTTTGTTCTTTTAAGTGGTACTGTAGTGAACACACTTACAAACAGGTATTTGTTCTCCTGATTATTTCTTAAAAAGAGTTTCTTTGACTTGACCTGTGGGTTCATGTCCTTTGCTAGTTTTTCCCTGCTGTGCAAGACCTCTTCATAGTAAAGATGTTGACCCTTTGTCTGCCAGAGGTGTGGTAAGTTTACCTAGTTTGTCGTATAGAGTTTATTGAATGGGGGAGGATTGAATTTTTTAATATTTTGGGGATTTGGTAAAAGATGAGGATCTCACTTGGTATTCTTTCCAAGAGCCAATTTTCACAATATAATTTGTTGAACTACATGCCTTTATTGTTTTCACTCTGAAGCCTTTTTCGTCTATACCAGGTTCAAGTTTACATTGGACCATCTATTTATTCCATTGATCTGTCAGTTGATTCTCACACCGGTGCCAAACTGTCTTAATTACTAGTTTCGTGATGCATTTCCATATCCTGCAGGTAAGGATCCTCTTGTTGTGCTTCCTTTTTCAAAATGTTCTAATTCTGAACCACCATAGAAAGAAGCCTCAGTTGAACAGCAAGGAGACCATCTGTGTTGGCTGGTGTGTTTGTGTCAGAATTAATTTCATGCTAAATGCACTACCTATGCTAAAATGGAAGAGCTGGAAAGCCGATCTTGTACCCTGACTGCCTAGTTCCCTGAAACAAAGGAGCTCATTGAAAACTACAGTTCCCAAAATGCACTGCTCCAGGGCTCTGGCTGGTCCCTCCATTGCCCACTGCATTGTGCTCACGGGCCACACTTGCCAGGACAGTGACCCCCTCCATTGGGCTCCAGACAGTGCCCAGGGGATGTGCTGGGATCACGGCTGAGAGAAGGGAGTGAGTAGAAATATGCTCAGAGGCCTCAAATACAGAACCACTGTTTAGTGAGATGGATGTCCAGTTCTCAGTTTAGATAGGACCCTGATCCTCGACCTCAAGCCTCTCATAAAGAGGGAGACGTTCCAGACCTACCTTCCTTCCTTGGAGCTGATCAGTTTTTTCATATCAGAATAGCAGAACGCATGTGGGCCTCCAACAGCAATCTCCACTCTGCCTCTTGTGGAAACTGCCCCAGAGATAGCAGGCTGCCAGTCTTGGTTCCTGGTGGTGGTGTACTGTTTTGCTCATTTGTGTTTCTTCAAAGGTATTTCTGAAGGGCCTTGGAAGCTACTGAGCAAGAATTGCTTGCAGAATGCCACTTGGGATTACAAGTCACCATTTATTTGTTTTAATAAATAAATGTAGTAAATATAAAAGACTGATGTCTTTCAGTATTAAGTTTTATGATAAATAGCCCCAGTTTCTCTGTATGTGCTGTTGATAGCTCCTACTTGGTCTTGGAAAGCCGTGGAAGAAAGAAGGAAGGACTGATGGCTGCTAAGGAGCTTGGGAAAGATTCCCCAGCCTATGATCTCAAAACTTGCCACCTCGCCTGGTTCCCCAGAGGTCTTCCTGGGGTGGCCAGAGAGGCCCTGCTGAGAATAAGAAGCTGGAAGCTCTGTTCCCATTTGCCAAGCTTCCCTGGGAGCCTTCCTCCCTCCTTCAGGGAACTTACAGGGATAGGGGAGGCTATTCAAGGCTCTCTTGGGTCCTCTGGCCATAACCACATCACAGTTATGGGCATGAGCTCCCCCTGCCTTCAAAAATTCCTGCCCCCTAGTTATTCAATCAAACACTAATATAGATACTTTTGTGCGGGAATTTGCAGATGTAATTAAAGTCTATGTCAACTGACCTTAGATTATGCTGGGAGGTCTGACCCAAGCAGCTGAGCATTTAAAAGCAGAGAGCTTTCCCTGACTGGTGACAGAAGAGGAAGTCAGAGAGATTCAAAGCACAAGGGAGATCTGACATGCCTTTGCTGGTCTGAAGGTGGTGGTGGCCACATGAGAAGGAATGCCGACAGCCCTGAGTTGCTCAGAAAGGCCCCCAAGGGATGGCCATCAAGAAAACAGGACTCCCAGCCTCCACTCACAAGGAACTGAATTCTGCCAATACCCCAAATGCACTTTCCAGCAGGTTTGTCCCCAGAGCTCCCAGAACATGGCTCAGCCCAGCCATCACCTTGAAATCAGTTTTGTGAGCCCCTGAGCAGAGATGCTGGACTTCTGACCTACAGAACCATGAGGTCACAAATGGGTCTTGTTTTAAGCTGCTTTGAAGCCATAGAAAATGAATACACTATCCAATGGCAATAAAATGCGCCTCCCACCCCAGCCCTCACTGTGCTAAGCAGGGCAGCCGGGATTAGAGCCCCACTCTGTCTGCATCGTTGCAGGAAATTCCCTGTCAAAGATCAGAAGTTAGCCCAGCGTGGTTCATGACAGGAAAACCAATTGCTCCCTGCTTGGCTCTGTGCCTCCTGATCTGAGGGAAAAGGGAGAGAGATCTGCCCATATGATAGTGTCCCTGGGAGCAGGGAAGGCAGTGCAGCAAGCATGACCCATTAACACATCAAGAGGAAGCCAAGGGAGGGCATCAGTAAAGCCCCACTTTGATTTTTCCGGGCATCTAGGGGAGGGAGAAGGCAACAGAGGCTGTGTTCTGAATCCAAAGCCATCTATTTCTATGGCTTCAAAAGGGAAAATCATCTAAGTCCTCACAGGGAAAAGAAAAAAGAAGACGAGAGGGAATCAAGTCTCCGCAGCCAGGCAGCCACAAAGAAGGAGTGTGGGACCAGGGAGCCACTCCCAGAATGTTCAAGTGTTCCCCCAGCAGACCCGCCAGCCGCCAGCGCTCCACACCCGGCCACTGGAGATTTAGACACATTCACGTTTTCTAAGCCTCAAATTAGCCCTTGTAAGAGCTTATCTCCTTTCCCCCCAATTGACTTTAATCAAGTGCTTCAGAAGCTGGGAAATATTTTAAGTTAATCAGGCCCTTAATGCAGGCGCCTGGGGAATGCTGCAGAGCCACGCGTTCCTCCGTTTGCCACACTCTGCTGTCTCTTTCCCTCCTCTGTTTCCCCCCCACGGTGTTTGTAAAATGCTTGGCAAGCTTGTCTCACCAATGAAAGGGAGGCTGAGAGAGAATGGAACGGCTGACATGACCCATTACAGCAAAATTGTCAGTTTTCCGGACAGTGGCAGACAAATGCTCCATCCTACAACAGGCTTTTTAAAATTCCTTACCAAAAAAATTTTTAACAAGTGTTTAAAGTGCACCCAACACTCGGCTTTGTTCCTGCCCGACAAGATCTCCCAGCAGGGTGACCTTCTTTCTGAACCCCAGCTGGGAACCCAGGGCTAAGGAGATGACAAAAGCTCAAACACAAATAACAATGACTAACTTGTATTGAGGACTCAGTCTGCGCTGAGTGCTAAGGTTTTACGCAAACTTGTTTACTCCCCAGAACAGCCCTTCAGTATCAACACTCTTATTACTCCCATTTTACAGATGATGAAACTGTGCACCAGAGAGGCGAAGGAATTCACCCCAAGGAGATCTTCCTGGCTCCTGTTCTATTTTACTGCGAATTTAAGGCCACGCAGAAATTCCAAGCTGGATGTTCTCATACCGGCAGTCCAGTTAGGGAGATCTGCTAATCACGTGAAACAAGGGACAAGGCTGTAGGGCTGCAGAAGGGGCAGCCAGGGGTCAAACGTGCAGCCATATCCTTGGTCAGGTTGCCCAGAAGCAGACCTTGAGATGAGAAGGTGTGTGCAAGGGATTTATTAAGGAAGAAGGAAAAACAACAGGTGAGGGAGAGGAGGAAGAATTGGAAGAGGGAAGAGGCCAACCAAAGGTGTGATTTAAGGGGAGGTCCCAGCTTCTGCGTGATCCCACGGGGGACTCTGGAGCATAAATTACACCTCAGAGTCTGTCCTGCCTCCAGGTGGGGAGCTGGCCTCTTGTACTCCTGCACTGGTTTCTCATTGGCTGTAGGCTGCCCAGGAGGCGGTAGGATTTCCAGGATCCAGCTGTCTAAGGGGAGGCCTCCTGGGAGAGTCACGGGTGCAAGAGTCAGAGACGCAGTACACGGAGCTGGGTGAGGAGTGAGGAGTGATGGGTGATGAGACTCAGTACATGGAATCAGTAAGAGGGATCTGAGGGGATCTGAGCAGAGCCAAACAGTGTCCACCACAATCTATTTGAATCCTGATGCTTCTATCTAGCTGTGTTGCCTCAGGCAAGTTGCTTAACCTCTCTGAGTCTCAGGATCTGCCTCTGTGAAATAAGAATAAAGATTCCTGGAGCCGGCCCAGTGACGTAGTGGTTAAGCACGTGCGCTCCACTTTGGCGGCCCGGGGTTCTCAGGTTCGGATCCTGGGTGCACACCGATGCTCCGCTTGTCAAGCCATGCTGTGGTGGCATCCCATATAAAGTGGAGGAGGATGGGCACGGATGTTAGCCCAGGGCCAATCTTCCTCAGCAAAAAGAAGAGGATTGGCATCGGATGTTAGCTCAGTGCTAATCTTCCTCACCAAAAAAAAAGAAAAAAAAAAGAACAAAGATTCCTATTCCTCTCTCCCAGAGTTATCAGGAGGATTCAATTCAATAAAATGAGAGTGTATGGTCTAAAATCAGCATCAGATCCCCATGATGTGGCATCACACAAATTGCAATAAAATTACCCATGAAGACACAGGAAGAAGACAAAAATCCACTGAACACTCATGAGCAACTCACAAAGACCAGCAAATGCTCTCCTCAGGACCAGCCCCCATCCTTCTCCACCAATCAGGAGGCTGAATGGTACCATCCCTTTGAGCTATGACCACACAACCAGAATTATGTCTTCCCATCAAACCCACCCACTTCTCCCCTGAAAACAAAGCTCCCTCCTAAAAGTTTAGAGCTGGCCCATGCAAAGCCAGCTACCTCACTGCACATCAAGTGTCCGGGACCTACGTCTATTTTGTTACCATCTGGAGGACAGCACTGGCAGTTTGCCAAAAGGGTCCCATCTGAATGGGGAAATGCAGAGAAATATGTCCAGGGTTGATAGCCGCAGGAGCTCTCTAATCTAGCTCCATTGTTTTCATTCTCTAATTAAGTGTCTCTGCTCACACTTCCAGCTCACCTTCCCGAGAAACCCAGCTATATTGAGCAGATATGTAAAAGCTGACAATTAAATTGTCTTATCAAATTCTCGCAGCTTATTAAGTTGTGCAATTGCATGGGAAATGATTAGTGTCTGTAAATAGAGGAAGAAGTGTCAGGCCCACGGGCTGCTGACGGGAGCTGGGGAGCTGAAGGCAGTCCCCTAGAAGGGGCGGGGGTGCAGGCCTCGCGGAACTCTGAGCAGGGCCTCCTTCCAGTCCTCCAAGGGCCCAACAGGCCTTGTCTTGAGCATCCAGGAAGCAAGGAGTAGCAGAGATTAACTGACTTCTCAGAGGTCCCCGAGAGAGCCCTGGACTTGAAGACAAGAGGCAGAGTGTCCAAGTGCAAGGCCCTACTGCCGACCAGCTGGAGGAACTGGGGGAAGCCACTTACACAATTGGTTTGCTTATTCCACCTAGTCAGGACTAGGGCACACACCCAAGTCGTGGTCAGACGGGTGCTTCCTCAGCGCTTTATTGAGGGCGACTCGGTTCTCAGAGAGAATTCTTCACTGCAGCTGTGTCTAAACACAGCTTCTGCTTTAGACTGTTAAGCCGTCAGCTTTACAGACCAGACCCTAAACAGGACCCCTTCCTTGTGCCAGGGATGGCGGACCCTCCCTGTGATTACAGATTCTGACTATCAGCCTCAGAATCAGTGCCCGACTCCTGGAGGCTGGAGCCCAGCTGCAATGAAACATTCTTGTGGTTGCTGGAGGATTGTTCTTTCCATTTCAGATATTAAGGGAAAAAGCTTAATGCATCTCATTTTCCTGGAATGTCTCATTTAGATTAGCCATTTGTATGTTGATGGTCCAGCCTCCCCCGCACACCACACAAAAATCTACAAATTACACAACTATGTGGACAAAACAGCCACATTTTGACCCTTGGCGTGGATTTTGACAACCATCACTCTCTTTGTATGAGATTCCTTTCCTCTGGTTATTAAAAGAAATCCATTATTTATTTTAGCTCAGTTCCCTGAAAGTATGGAGGAGCTACAGAACACCTACAGGGCTCTAGGAGTGGGGTAGGGTATAGGAAATTGGGAGAAAGGCCTTGGGTGGTGGGCTCCCTTCTTTCTATTGGATCGAGATATCCATGTTGGATAAAACCTGAGGAAGCAGAGTTTAGAAGTAGCCTTGCCCAGGCCCAACCAGGCAAAGAGTGGCAATGGCCAAGGCCGGGCTACTGGACATGTGATCTGATGACCAAGAACAGGAGCAAAACAGAACTCCCAGGACAGACTGCCCTAGACAGTGGGAATGAGTGGAGAGTTGGAGTCAGCCTTGGTCCAGCCCACGCCCACAGCCCTTGAAGCAACACCTATGCCATCACTTCTCAGCCAGCCAGAGGGATCACAGTGCCTCAGCCACAAGAACAACTCTAACAGTGTACAGTTTTGCACAGATTTCTGTATACCTGTAGGGCACTGTCATACTTGCCATACCTAGGGACCCGCTTAATGGTCCTGAGAGGTAGGCAGGGCAGCTCTCCCCACCCCTATTTGGTCTCACAGGAAACATCCAAGTTCAGAAATTCTGCCATTGCATAATCCATTCTTCAGATCCAGAATTCAAGTCTCAGAGGGCTTAACTGACTTGTCCAAGGTTACAAAATACCTCTACCCAGTCCAGGAGTAGAATTCAGGGTTTCTAACTCAGAACACACTCTTTTGCTCCATTTCAAAACACTTGGGGGAAAAACCCACATAAAACTCACAGGCCGCTAAGAACCCATTACGTCCAAGCTGGAAACTCAGGAGCAGACCCTGCGCACATGTATCCTGGAGAAGAGAAAAGGGCGTGGGTGTTTTCCTTTCTTCTTGTGAAATTTCTCTGGTCATGTGTTGAGTTCCTCCTGTATGTAAAGACTTCCCTCTTCTCAGCTTTTAAAAAGTGAAGCACTCTTGCTTATATTTTGGTAAAGCTCTAAATGCTCGGCTCACATGTCCCTCCCTCCTTTTCCCTTTTACGTACATGTCGCCTTTATGCAGGATGAGAGGCACATGTCAGTGACGGCACCACGGGGAGAAAGGGGAAGAAAATGTAATTTTCTTCTAAACAGACAAAAATTTACAATGTGAGAATTTTCTACTTTTTGATGGATGAGTCATGTGTATGCTACAAAATGAGTCACCTAAATTAGAAAGATTAATGCATTTGATTGAACACGCAACATCTTTGATTACTGACGCCAGGACCCCATGCTGGCATGGACTGGTCACCAAAGAAGCATCATGTGTTGCACTGAGTGGGAGTGAGAGATGAACAGGGCCCTGGGGAGATCTGCTTGGCCAGGGAACAGCTGGGCACAGAGGGGAGAAAACCCACCAGACGAAGACAGTACACAAGTGTCGAGCTCAGAGCTAATGGAAACCCTGGCATTTTACCAGGCAGACGTCTTCCTCCTCGGCCATTCCAAGATAACAAGCTGGGAGTCTCCTGGAGGTCATGGGCAAATCAGAAGGAAAACTGAGCAGAGAAAGGATGGAAGCAAGAGATGGAAAGTTGAAGGAGGAGGACTGGAGTGGGAGACAGGATACGGAGGAAACAGAGAGGAGAAGGGCCCTTCCCAAAATCAAGGTGGTGCAGCGAACCTTGTCAACTAAAGCAAAAGCCAGCCCAGGCCTAAGGTCAAGTAGGCACTCGAGGCTGCTCGGTGGCATGTGTTCAGGGAGTGGGGATTTCCCAGACTTGATCCCAGATCCTCCCCTTATTGTCCGTGGGGCTCTAAGCAAGTTACCTACCCTGGCTGAGCTCCAGCTACTTCATCCACCACCCGGGGATTCTGTGGGTATCACTGGGCTCACATGGGAAAGCACCTGTCATGGATCCTGGACTAGCAGGCATCTTGGTCCTCACCACAACTCTACACGGTTGAGTTGCTGGGGAAGAACCTGACCTGGCTAACACAGAGTTCACGTTCCTTCCACTTGGCCATCAGTTGCCGGTATGTTTTAGAGCAGCAAGCCCTTTTGTCAAATTAAATTTGACATGGAACCCCAACACAGAAAACCCGTGAGTGTGGAGCTTCCCTGCTTGAAATCAGAAGAAAGAGTTCGGCCTCATACTGAAGCCCTCTCCATCCCACATCCCCAACGCCAGCCTCGGCTGTCCCTCAGAGAACACAGGGCTCTGCTCACTCAGTTTAGAAATCACGAATGTAGGATATAACTTCTCACAAAGCAATGGACTCAATCAAAAATGACAGAATGACTTAAATTAAACAGCATTTGTGCAGTTACTATTCAGACACACATCAGGTAGGTTATGCTGTCAGGTCCATCTTACAGATAGTAAAACTAAGGCTGAAAGAGGCTAATAGGCTTGTCCAAGGACACACGTGTGATGGGTGGCAGAACCTCAGATGCCCACACTGTGAATCCATTGTTCTCTCTGGTGGCAAAATTCCTTATTAGCCCATCTCAGTCTCCTGAAGAGGAAATGGGGCCCACATAACAGAGAGTGGCTCATTTTCTCAGCTCCCCCAACCCCTCACCTCCAACTGACGCCGCCATCTGGTTTCCTTCAGCATCAGAGACTGGAGCTCACAGGCTAGCCTGGCACACTGTTCACACAGGATGTCCCTGGGGGCCCTCAGCCTCAAACAGGCAGAAGCATGCAGGCCAGAGCTATCTGTCTCCTCCTGGGGCCTCACCTTGTTCATTATCAGCTCTCTGGGCACCCGTCCCTCCACCCTCCCTGGAAGGCAGAGCCAAGATGGAGAGGAATGCTCTCACCAGGCCATCCAACATAGTCAGCTGTTCCCAAGCTGTGCTCCTTTGGAGAAAAATCTCCCCGACCTGGTCTGCATCATAAACATGTCTTTCCCAATCCAGGGCTTGGCCCAAGACTCAAGGATCCTGAGAAATGATCGGAATTCAGTTCTCGGTGGCTCAGAGTAATAATGGATGCTGGGGAAAAGGCCAACTCATTCACATACACTTAAGGAGATCCACTGTGTGGAATGAGCCATGCCCTGTGCTAGGTTCTGGGGGCACAAAAATGAAAAGACACATCTCCCTTAGGACATTAGGACCCAGTGAATCTTTCGAGATCATTTAGTCCCACCTATCCTTTTAAGATATGAGAAAACTGAGACCCAGAGATGAGGGATTGACCCGAGATGTTATTGTAATTCAAGCCAATAGGGTCTTTCCCTGAGACTTTTCAAGTTGGAGCTAGAGGAAAAGGCTGTGTAGTTGGGGCTTTCAGCCAAGGCTGGAACAAGAGTGAAATGAGTGAGATGCCTGGTGCAAAATGCAAGGAGGCATCCTTCTCAGGGCCGTTCTAGACAAGTGTATCTGGGACGAGAGAATGGGACCCAGGAGTGATGAGAGATGTATGGAGAGAAACTTTTTCTTCAAATTTGTGGCTACTTTAGTGCTTTCCAATAAGTCTCCTCTATCGTTTAAACCAGATGGAATGAGTTTCTGTCACTTGCCACTAGAGAGTTCTGACCAATTATGAGACCTTGCCATGCCCATCTCCCTCATATCTGCTTCTGCTTTGTGACTCAACTCAATGGTTCTGTCCCTCAATTCTGGCCACTGGCACTAGGCTCTCTTCCCTGTTGTGAGGCCAGTGTCCCCTCCTCAAGTACCCATCTCTATCAGGATCTCCAGAGCCGCTGGGTGGAGCCTCCCAAAAGCTTGGTGCCCAGCCCTCACCATCAAGGGGCTTGATGACCCATGGTGAGTTGAGCTAGAAAGAGGATGAGTACAGAATGTGCATGAGTCTCAGCTAAGGAGGAGGGCGGACTGTGCTGGAATGATGGAATAAGCCAAGTGTTGTCTGAGTAGAGGGATGGTGTAATTCGTTCTGAGTGATCAAAGAAGACCATGGAAAGGATGAAGAGGTAAAAGGCACTGAGAACCAGGAGACAAGACTCTAGGGTTTTTTCTGTCACGACCAGTAAACTGAGGTGCTGGTCAGGGCCCTCTGCCTGTCCTCCCAGATCCCACATTCTATCAAATCGTGGTCTCTTCCCCTGCCTGCCCAAATTCACAGGGCTGCCCATGGATCTTCTGTGATCTCCCTGCCTAGGCTAAAGGTTCTTCCAGGATGCCCACTGCCCCCAGCCTCTTCTCCAGACCTGGTCTTGCTACCGAGCCCCAGTGCTCCACCCCTGGCCAGTCACTGAGCCTAAGCATGGGGCCCTGCTCTTCTCCATGTTAGGACTGGAGCTAAAGGAACAGACATGAGAGGTTTCCTGTGTCAGGGCCTCCTCTCTTCCATCTGACCAGACTGAGGCGGTCAGAGGAAGATGGAGGTGAGAGGCCCATGATGGCAGCCATTGGGTCCAGTGCAGGAAGCAGCCTTAGTGGCCAAACAGATGATCTTGGACTCATCAGGGTTTGAGCAAACTGTTTGCCAACATGGTTCCCATCCTGGGCTGATGTTGGCAGAAACCCAGCATCTCAGCCCACAAGAAGCTGGACAGGAGCATCTGCCGACTTGATTCTCCTTAAAAGGAGAGTTCCTCCTCAAACAAGCAGGAGACACAGCGCGGGGGTGGAGCACCAGCCAGCGTTACCAGAGGCAGGACAGAGCTTCTAGCCCAGGAGGAGTTTCGTGTTTCAAATCACACATCACGAATCATTTTCTCTGCACATTCCTTGGAAGTTTTGGGGCATAAACTTTCCGCCTTATCTTTCCTAGAGTGGATGCCAGGAGCCGGCTCTAGTGATGTTTGCATTTAAGCAAAAGTGAGAATGGGTGTCAGCAGCTCCTCCTAGAGAGATGAAGAAATGAATCAGGCTGTCTCCAGGCCAGGGAGGAGAGAAGGGAAGAATGGGGAAGGGATGGGATGAAGAGCAAAGGAAGGAAGGGGGAAGGGGAAATAGGATTTGCTGTTGCTGTATCAAGTTAGGGTTTGCAAAGCTAGCTCCAGGGGGTGGTGCTTATGGAAGTGGGCTCTGGAGTCTCATTGCCAGGACAAATCCCAAGTGTGCCCTTACTGTGTGACCATGTGTGAGTTACTCAACCTCGCTGAACTTGAGTTTGCTTGTCAGTAAAATAGTACCGTCTTCCTAAGACTGCTGTGGGCACTGAATGAGATGACACGCATGTGACCCTGAGCACAACATCTGGCACACTGCGAGCACTCCATCCCACTTGGACATGATTATCCCTCTGCCAGGAACTTCTGTGCAATTTGGTTACACTGCAAACAGGAAGATGGCGAAGCCTGGGTCATGGTCTCTCTCATGATCTCAACAGATAGGCTTTGAATAGGTGCACTTACCTGAGTCACAGACGACGCTCACCTTGACCTATGAAATCAAAAGCTCTATCAAAGCGGACAAGCGCAGCATCAACATTTCACCTTCCACTGTGAAATGAATCAATAATTAGAATATTACTTAAAGATATGCAAATATATAGGTCCGCTAACCTTAAACCTTTGCTAATCGGTGTTAAGTTTGCCCTGGTTTTTTCTCAGACTTGAGCCTTCTGTATATAGGGTCTGTGCCTGCATAATACGTCATCTGAAATTAAGGTACTGCTACTTTAAAAAAGAACAACAAAAAGTCTGGAAACTGCTGTCCTAGACAATAGCACCTCTAGGTACAGGTTTGCACCCTTGAGACCCACTAGAGGTCACTTCTCTCCAGAGGAGAAGTTGCCTCTTCAAGGATGCGGAACATCCAGCCAGTGAGACTGAACATGGGGCATTGAGGCTAAAGAAATGATACATGTTTGGTACTTTTGATACATGTTGGTAATAAACACTGAATGCAGGATGTAATTATTTATTTTGTTTTGAGACACTCCTTTTTCCCACTCTGAGCCATTGCTTTCAATTTTACAAAGCCAAAATTGAGTTCAAGGAGAGATGTGGCATCTGTTTCATGGACAATAACCTTTGAAAATGCGTTTAAAAGGAAGAAAGCAGGGTTTTAGATATGAATAGCCAGGAACTGACCACGTGATAGGAAAGGTGGCTCTGCTGGACGGTCGCCCGGCGATCGGCCTCACACAGGTCAGCAGTTGGTCTCTCCCAGGGAAGAAGGTAAGAGTCACCCTCTGCCCTCCTCCACCTTGGCCCTGGCACTCCTGGGCCTTGAGGGAGGGGGAAATCTCACCTGCAAGAGTAGGTCGCCCCCAGGAAGTGAGGAGGGGCAAGGGAGGCTGGTAAATAAGAAGAAACCTTCAGTAAGAAAATTAAAACAGCCACTTAGAGCCCAGGCTTGCTGTCCAGCCCAGGGCCATGTTTTAGCATCTGGATGTACTAAAGTACATAACATTCAAGAGCCTTTGATAAGGATGGCAGAAAAACCCACTCACACCTAGATGGCTGCTGACCCATGAGGAAATCCCCTGAATATCACCTTTTGGACACGTTTTCCTCAAAAATATTGCATTTATTTTTAGTAGGAATCTTAGGGAGGAGAGTCCTTTTAACTACTTAATTTTTGTGTTTTTTTTTTAAACTTTAATACCTTAGGATTATTTTCCTTCAACACATTTATATCAAGATTCTTTTTTTTTCCCCTCACAGAATCAAAGGCAAAACCAAAAATATATTATGCCTTAAGAAGAACTGGAACTAGGTGGCTCCTGGGAATGCCCGAATGCCAACTGGTGGCTCCTCTTTCTAGAATATTGGGAGACAGAGGTGGCTTCACTCACCCCCTCTCCCTCAACTTTGGGCAGAGTGATTGACAGTTCCTCCCAACTATATCAAAGGAAGAGGAGGTAATTCAATTTCCCCAGGGGAAAAAATCACACTTCTTTTTTGACAATTTATCATTTACACGTCTTTTTCATGTAAGAAAAGTATTCAAACATAGCTTTTAGACAAACTCCCAAACGGCAGGGAAAAGTTGGGCATTCTCTGGAAATAACAGCAGAGGGGGGTGAGGGAGAAGGCTTTATTTTTTTTTATCTCATTCCATCTTAATACATACTCTGGATTAGATGCTGATTAATTTGGCACTAAGGGCTGCTGTTAATCAGTTGCACGTCAGCAATCATTTCTAGCCACATTTAGATTATAAAGCATGGTGGGATTAACTGCACTTTTACAAATTACCTTTTTAGAAAAGTATAAGTAAACCAGAAGTGCACTCCGGGGGGTGCCATCACCCCTGCTTACACTCACTGTGATTCTGGGGATTATGCAAAGGCTGGGTTTGAGCTGATGAATGTGGATGGATCATGGATCTCGTTTAACAAGGCATTTTGAGTGGGGAAGTCGATCCCAGAGACCTGAGCCAGTTTCCAGAGTGACAATCAAGCACTTCTTAGGCTCACACGTGGCGGGAACCTTGGCTGAACGTGGGGATGGTGATTGTCCTTCTGCCCCAGAGGAGAGTGGTCAGGTGACCTGGGCCCACAGCTGTCCCTCTGCAGGGCGCACAGACCCGCAGGTCTCCGCTGTCTGGAAGGTCCTGAGTGATCTGCTCATTCGGTGGGGATAACAAGAAGGCAGGGAGCAGGCAGGCAGGGGAACTAACCATCAGTGGCTTCCTAATATGCTCCAGGATTTATCTGGGGCTTTTCTGGGTCTTCCCTCTTAATTACAGAAACATTAATAGAAAAGAAAAACACAAAATTTGGAAAATACCGAAGAAAATAAAGTAGAAAAACGAAATTACCCACAATCCTACAACCCAGGGACAACCATCAGCTTTTTCAAATACTTGCTTTAGGCTTCCCTGGGGGGCGGGGGAGGGTACACTCAGGTGTGCGTTCATCCGTGTTATTTTCAATACTTCTCGTGAAACAAATAGAGAATAAATAACTAAATTTATGTGCATAATTAGGGTCATAATATATGTATACTTTTGCATCCTGTATTTTTCACTTAACACAATATTATGCTGTGTCGTGTTGGTCTTCAAAAATATCATTTTAGTGACTTGTGCTTTGATTATAAAAGTGATACAGGCCCCTGGTGGGAAACTTTGCAGCATACACATCCATATTTTGCCCTTGTTATTTCACCAGCAGACCACTATCACTGTTTACATTTTGTTATATCCGTCCACTTTATTTTTTCCTATTCCTAGATCAATTTATACGTGCCTGTGTACGTAAGTGTATATTCATGTATTTTTACATATATGTATTTATAAAACTTCGCATCCTCCTTTTTCACTTACATTATGTGGTGAGTTTTTCTAGTGACAAACACTGTTTTAAAAACCTCATCTTAATGACAAATTAATATTGTGTTATGTAGTAGTAACATACTCTCCCAATTTTGGGATATTTGGGTTGTTTCTAATGTTCCATGTGATAAACAGTGCTGGAAAGAATATCCTTCCACATGCAACTTTATGTCGGTCTCTAATGTTTTCTGGAATCTTTGGGAAATTAGCTAAAACTTTAGCTCAGTTTTATGTTAGGCTTAAAAGGCTGTCATCACCACCCACCCCCAGTGCACTTAGTGAATTCTGAAATTCTCGTTAAAAAAGGCAAGTGCTTTCTGTTTTGATAGGATGCTTCCAGTGATGGAGCACTCACTACCAGCTTAGTCAGGTCCTTCCACATTTGGGCATCACAAACATTTGAAGGTCCTTTCCTATATCAAAACAGAATTTAGTGCTATATAATGACTAGATGTTGGGGAGACGGGGAACTAGCTAATTCCTAATTCTAAACAGTTTCAGACATTTCTGTACCCCCTCCCTCCTCCAAGCTAGTGAACTCAGTCATTTGAGTTTCCTTCCAAAGCCTGGATGCTGGGGCCTCTTCTCTTCACGGATCCTTTCCTCTGCCACCCCCTGGCTGCCCCCATCCCTCTTTGAGAAAGGCCCAGCCTTTGCAAGGTGATCCCCTCACTCTTTCTCACATGTATTTAGGAAAATGACTCTTGATTGCTCTATAACTGATATGGTGTAGACATGCCCCGGCCACACCCTAGGGACAGCAGTGGTACCAAGGTTAAACATACCCACCACCTTTGCAGCCAGACCATCCCAGCTTTTGGCCCTGCCCATCCCTCATCTGCTGTATGACTTGGGGCATGATGCTGAACCTCTCTGAGCCACCAAGGTTGTAGGAAGGGTGAAGTGAGATGACAATGCATATGCAGAATTCACACAAGGTCTGTGCTCGATGCTGTGCAGTCTACCCCATCTGGTGATGAATTCTCCACCTGGGAAAGTTCCGGGCAACATGGAGGAAACATGCCATTCAATGGCTCCCTTGGATCTACAGTGGCAAACTCTCTGGTCCCAGGGAGTCTGAGCCCAGGGTTCTGGGTGAAGCACTCCATGGTTTCCAATGTGCCCACAGGTGGCTGTACAGTGGAAAAGAGTGTGATGGAGAGCTGACCAGACAGGACTGGTGTGCTGGGACCTGCTTATCTGGAGCATCCCTATTGGGGACACAGCAGCTGTAAGTCAGACATGCCCAATAAACTGGGAGGCTTCAGGCATGGCTGGTTCCAGGTTACCCACTCACCTCTGCTTCTGAGGAGCTGAGCAGTCTGTGCAGAGTCACACACGCACACACCCTCTTCAGGAGGAAACTCCCAGACTCAGGATCTCAAGACCTGGGATCAGTTCTGGAAATGGAACAAGTGAAAGTTCATAAACAAATACAAAACAGAAGAAAACAGGCTTTGGTTCAGCTTTCCAAAATAAATGGCATTTTTGCATGCTGCTGCAATTTGGTCAGAAAAGAACAGGTCTGTAACGTTTGATTAAAATGTAATTTGGGAAGAGGAATGAAAGAATGGAACTACTCTGGCAGCTCTGGTGATGAGTCCTGCTGTTCCCACCAAGTCCAGCATCAGATAACAGCTGTAAAGAGGCAGCTCGGAGGGAGAGCTGGGGCCTGGGGCTTCCCTGCTCTTCAGGAAGTCATCGGGCCCACAGCGCAGTAGACATCGGGGACAAACCATGTCAGGAGGGAGGACAGCTGCTTAAATTTTATTAACTCAGAGCCCCTGGATGGAGCTCATGAGACATCAGTCAACAAACGTGTTGCAGTATCTTTGTTTCAAGCATTGATCTTCATTCTCCCTCCCTGCTGATTTTGTAGTTGTTACTGTTGCTAAGATGTTTCGTTACTGTCTGTGCTCCACCGAGGTAACCAAAGTCCAAAAGAGGCTGCCTATTGCGGGCCCGGTGCATCCTGCTCTACCAACCCCCATGCCTTCACATTCCTTCTGTGCAGAAGGCCTCTCCCTGCCCATAGCTCCATTGGGTAAACTCCCATTCATCCTTTGAAACCCATTTCAAAGATGCTGAAACCGAAAAGACTGGGAGTCATCCATCTCTGACACCTCACTCTCCCACAGCCCGTCCCCAGGTCCCATTGCTTTACCTCTTGAATCCTTCCCCTTTCCCTCCATCCCCACTGCCCCGCTGATAGCCCTATCATCTTTCCCCAAGATGCAGCCACCTCTATGTACCAAGTACCAGACTAACTATGTCACAAACAATCCCATTTCATCCTCCCAGCAGCCTGTGGTCCTTGCCTGACCGATGAGTAAACCATGAGTGTGCACCTCTACCACTAATTTGTTCCATGACCTTGGGCAGTTTGCCCCCTCCCACCTGGGCCTGAGTTTTCTTGTGTATAAAATGGGGAGCTTGAATTACATTGTCTTTAAGAGCCTTTGTAGTTCTAAAACTTGATACCTCACATTTCTTGCTTTAAAAAAAAATGCCCCTAGTGGGATCATGTTTTCAGCTTTATATTTGGAACTGGGCAAGTTTTAAGAGGAATGGCGATCAAATGGACCACACGATAGGATAGTGAAGGGCCAGCAGGAAATGGTGAAGGACTAGGTGTCGTCCAGCGTTGAGAGGGGAAGCCGCGGGAGTGGAAGGGGGGGACATCAGAAGGCCCGCACCCTCTAAAAGGACATCACGTGGAACAGGCAGCCCACCCTCCTCTCCTCTGGAAAGCAAGTGTGAAGGAATAGTAGGAAGTTGTCAGGAGGCACGTTTCACCTAAGTTTACAAAACAACTTTTTAGGTCTGTACTCCTGCGAGATGAAAGGGCACAGGCCTTAGTAATGAAAAGACCCAGGTTTAAAAATGGCTCGGCCACTTACTGGAACCATCTTGTTGAATTCTTGAGCCTCGTTTTCCTTACATGTAAAATGGGACTAAAAGCAAACCAACCACAGAGAATTGTGGTGAAAATTAAAATACATATGTTTGTAAAGTCCTTAGCACAGAGCTGGCACGTATAATGAGTTGCAAGTATTATTAGCATTAGAGCAATTATTGTTACTTTTAGCAAAACGACAAGACCAGTTGTTTTCACCTTCACGGAAGCGTCCTCATTGAGTGGGTTCCTCCTTTGAGGGAAGGTGGAGGTTGCCCTCCCCGCGCAAAGCCCCTGTGGTACTACCAACCCAACCTCTAAACAGACCACAGAAAAGTACTCAACAGAGTGGGCAGACCTTATTACCAACGCCAGACCAAGCGTGAGCCTCAATTCATGTAATCCACCCAAGCGACTCACCCAGTTTTCCAAAATCACAGCTTGAAGGAATCATTACACCTCATGCCTGATCCTGGAGGCGGCTACGACCTTCCCTCCTTGAAAGCATCCACACACCAAGACAACACAACACTCTCTGAAAAGCGTGGAAAGGTCTATTCACGTGGGGGCCAGGTTTATTAACGTGCACAGCATGCAGGTCCTACAGAGGGCTGGGCCACCACGCTGGGACCAATGTCCTTTATGATTCAGAAGAGGACTTGCCCCAAGAAACAGAAGAAAGAAGCAAGGTGGATCTACACATTACAAGTCATCTTCAAAACTCATCCCCTGAATTCTGAAGTCTTGCAAGTCAAATCTCCTTTTCCGGTGTCTCCAAGAGCCCTCAGATGCTGGTTCTCTTCTCAGAGGGGAGAAATGCAGATGAAAACTTGTTTTGTTCTCTCCTACTAAAGCCCACTCTTCCTACCACTTGAGAAGCCCACAGTTTATATTCTCTTAAGTGTCTTTAGAAAATAAAGTTGTGTTGGCAGGTGATGACAGAAGCTTGACAGGTGAGTAAAAACTCTTTTTGCCCTGAGCATTCCTATTAATGTACCAATATATCTAAATTTTTGAAAAAAACTTCTCTCCCCCTGCTTTTTTTTTTTTTTAACCATAGTAGTAGCAGTGTGATTCAAACTTCATTTTATTTGAAGCCAGTTTGTTTACTGAACTGAGATCTCAGTTTCGGAATCCACGGACACCATGAATAGAGAAGTAATTGGATTTTTTGTTTTTAAAGTCTTGGTTAAGAATATGAACTTTGCCACCAGGCCAGGGGAGTCTTAACCCCAGCTGCACATCAGAATCACCCAGGCAGCTTTAAAAATACCGATCTCCAACTCCGCCCCAGGCAATTAAATCAGAATCTCCAGGCATGCGTACAGACAATCAACCAGATCCTGGCTCTCCAGATATCAGCTGTCTGATAGAAACAGGCACTGCCTTCCTCATCCATATGATGGGAGAAGCAACATGCCAATCTCACAGAGCTGTTGCAAAGATTAAATAAGTTAGCTCATGGGGCCGGCCCCATGGCCTAGTGGTTAAGTTCAGTGTACTCCACTTTGGCGGCCCAGGTTCTCAGGTTCGGATCCCGGGTGCAGACCTACACCACTCATCAGCCATGCTGTGGTGTCAACTCACATATAAAATAGAGGAAGACTGGCACAGATGTTAGCTCAGGGCCACTCTTCTTCAAGCAAAAAAAAAAAAAAAAGAAGATTGGCAACAGATGTTAGCTCAGGGCGAATCTTCCTCAGCAAAGGGGAAAAAAAAAAAGCTCGTGTGAAATGCTTACCTAGCACGTGCCTGGCTCCTCATAAGACCACGTAGGTGGTGAGTACTGATATTGGGCTGGATACAACACCCTGACATTGTGGCAGAGGTGGGAAGCTCTCTCACCCTGGGCTGTGTAAAGCGGGGGCCCATGCCTGAGCCCCAGTGTCCTCATCTGTAATACGGGATGATAACATTATCGTCCCTGGAAAGTCATTTTGAAGATTCAGTGATGCAAGTTAGGTAAGGCTTAGCACATGCATGATATAGGGCACACCAACACGTGTTGGTTCTCATTATTGTAAAAAGTGATACATAGCCCAGGAGAACTATCTTGTGACATAGAGATCAGTGCCCCGTTATAGAGATGACAGGTTAAGTGACTTGCCAAAGGTCACCAACTGGTGAGCAGAATACCCGAGATTTGAATCTCAGACTAGCTTTTCTCCAAAGTCAATATTTTCCCTCTTCCTCAATCACCATTGTTATAGTAGCTCAGTTGCTTCCTCAGTGAGGCTAAGCCCTTAGCCCGGCATTCGAGGCCTTTACAGTTGGACTCCAACCAGCCTTTTCCCATCTTATCTCCACCGATCTGCGGGTATGCACCATGCATTCTCGCCTTTGGGCCTCAAGTCACACCTCTCCGTGTGCCCAGGTCCTTCCCCTATTCCAGGGCCTGGTCCAGAGGCTGCCCCTCCCATCATCTGCCTGCTGGCAGTGCTCCCCCCTGGGCTGAGGCCCTGCAGCACTTTGTCAATTATCTTAGTCCTTCTGATATCATCGAATCTTGCTTACAAGGCATTTCCGTCCTGCCAGACTGTGGGCTCTTAGGAGCTGGGATTTGTCCTAATCGGGTTTGTTCTGGCGGCTGCCTTCAGTAATTCAATCTAACGCCTTCCATTTTTAAGTGGGGGTTGGCAGGGGAGACATGTTTGTCATAAATTGACCCGTTTGACTCATTTGAGATGTCACAGACACACTTAACATTATTAATTTTCCCCCAGGTTTGGCTGTGAGGTGTTTGGCAAACTGTCGGTGATGAGTTTTTGACAGTCGGTCGTGCTGGAAACTCAGGGCGGCAGATGGGTGTGGTAACAGCGTATGGCTTCTAGTGTAGGTTCAGTGTTTATGCATTTTTACAAACTACAACTTTATATTTATGCGTAAAGAAGGGAACGAATTCAAAATTAAGTTGTGCATTTCGAGGAGCTGTGTTGATGCTTTTAAACAAGAAGCAAATTTAGGGTGGTTGAGGAGCCCCTGGAGAGGGAGGGTGGAGCCTTGGGCTTCAGTCCCACCTCCCCCACCAGCTGGGGGTGTGACTGTAAGCCAGTGAATTCCTCTTTCAGGGTCTCTATCTTCTCAACTGTCAAATGAGGAAGCTGGACTAGAATGCATTTGATGTCTGTTCTAGGTCCAACTTTCCAGAAATCATTGTACGCCAACTCACTGGAATTCGTAGACTCTGGTATTTGTTCTTCGGGACCATCAGGTGGTGAGGAAGCTTTGAGTGTTCTTGCCCCTAGAATGACCTCTGTTGCTGACCAGAGGCCTGAACTTGATGGACTGAGTCCCTATGTTTTCTGGATTCATTTGACAAACAGATTTGTCTTTGCACTAAGGAAAATGCTGCCCCATAGGATCTGGGCTTTGGGGAAATAGATCAGGTTCTATTTGCTTTGCAGAAATACATCCAGGCCTTAACTATCTTTAAACTCCCAGGGTGGTTACTAAATCTCAGCTCTTGGAGATCAGCCCATCCAACTGCCTTGTTTTATGGATGGGGAGAGTGAGGCCCAGGGAAGGGAAGTGACTTACTCAAGGCCATGAAGGGCAATGGGGTAGAGATGGGGCAAGGATCCTGTTCTCCTGGTTCAGGGACTACCTTACTACATGCTGTGCTGTGGAATTTAACGTAGGCATGGCTGGGGTTGGGGAGAGATCCCGAGCCCTCCTGGAAGGAAGGGGCTGGGTACATGGAGCCATGTGAACCCCTCATCTCATCTCTCCTGGAGTCAAATAGGTCAGAGTTGGAGGGGCACCAGGGAATGTCTAGTCCTGTGTGCCCCATCCTGGGAGGAGCAGGCAGTGAGCCAGAAGCAGGAAAATCCTCACCCCCAATGTGAAGGTATTTGGAGGTGGGGCCTTTGGGAGGTGATAGGGTTAGATGAGGTCATGAGGGTGGGGCCCTCCTAATGGGATTAGTGCCCTTATAAAAAGAGGAGGAGACTTGGGATCTTGCTTTCGCTCTCCAGCATATGAGGATTCAACAAGAAGACAGCCACCTGCAAACCGAGAAGAGTGTTCTCCTCAGATACTGGATCTGTCAGTGCCTTGATATTGGACTTCCAGTCTCCAGAGCTGTGAGAAATCAATGTCTGTTATTTAAACCACCCTGTCTATGGTACTTTGTTATAGCAGTCCAAGCTGACTAAGACACTAATCTTATGCAACCTCTTTATTTTATGAATGAATAGACTCAAACTCAGAGAGGGCAAGTGACTTTCTCAAAGCCACACAGGACATCCCGCTAAACCATGATCAGTTTCTTTGTCTTTCTAAAGGGTCAGAAAATTCTCTACCTTTATGGAGGCATCCAGAGAAGGCTAGAGCCACTCAACACATCTTCCAAGGTGCTGGAATGCTCATTGTCAGGAGGACTTGAAAGATTTCCTGTTTTTAAAAAGCTGAAATCAAAAAGTGCTGTCATTTTCTTTAAATACATTCTTTTGAATAAAACATCTATTCTCGATGCCAGCAGCAAGCTTCGAAACATGTTCAAGATGACATGATTGATAACAAGAAGGCTTTTTCAAGATGTTTCTAATTTCATCTTCCTGGTTAAAGAATGCGAACTTTCTAACATGATGTATGGCCTAATAAGAAGGTGTGCTCGAGCCGAAGTTATTTATTTATGCTTCCATCTTTGACAGATGAATATTAACTACGGAGAAAATTGTAAAGCCAATTAGTAAGAGCTGAATAATGTCCATATGAGGATGTGAGCGGGGAAACACAAGTTACTTCTCATCCAAACGACAGAGCAGCAGCACTCTGCCTTTCTCTGGGGTGCCGTGGCCAAGGCCAGGGCATCTCCCTGCAAGGCCCCTCAGGTTGGCCTGGACGAAGTCCAGTCTGGGAGCTGGTTCTGGGATGCCCAGGGGAGAGTCACCCTTGCTGTTGAATTCCCTCCATGCGGGACCTGCAGAAAAAGTGTATTTCTGTCCATCATGCGGGCTTTCTCCAGCTACTCGGCTGGCTAATCACCAGCACTGAGGGCAGAAGAGGGAGAACAGGAAGAAGCAGAGCTCCAAAGACAGGCTCCACTCTCCTCTGCTTCTGGAAGTGAGTCTCAGGGAGTCTTCATTTCCTTTAGAAATGAAGGTAACAAATCCCCAGTCCCAAACCCCCTCATCTCCTCCGAGTCTGGTCTGCCCTTCATGCCAATGCTGCTCCCAGGAACTGCATATGCAACAGGTATTTGTTGAGGACCTACTATGTGCCAGGCACCAGAAACATCAAACAGAGTCTTGGCTGTCATGGGGCTTGCAGGCCAGAAGACAATATGGCGGGATCCCTCTGGGCACTCGGGAGTGAACTCGTACGCTGGGACAATACTGTTCCCCACTCCTGCAGTCTGCCTTGTTGCTGAAGCTAAGAAAGGGAGGTGGAGGGGCTGATGGCAGCTTCCAAAATTAACAAGAGGTTAATTTATCCAACACATGCTGCAAATGTTGTGTTATGCTTCCAGAAATGAAGAACAAACAACCTGTGATTTCACTCGGAGGCTGTAAATTATTCTTTCCCCCAGCACCCTGGGCACCAATCTGTCACCTTGCTTTTTGTAGCCCATTGCTAATTTTTAATAATTTCTTGACAACTGCTTGCTCCACATTAACATAACATTACCACAGCGCAATTCAAGAAAGCAGTGGCCTTTAAGGAGTAGAAGTATGCCCCCCCATCGCCCTACTCTTCTCCAGCCCCGCATATTTAGCCACTGATGGGGTCTGCCTGAAAACTGACCTGTACATTTTTCCATCACAAATAACTTGTCTTTAAAGAAAAAGGTCCCCCTCCAACCTGAACCACCAATGATAATTAATGTCCTAGCAGGGCTTCCATTTCTCTCAGTCCTGACTCCCTCTGCCTTGCCTACCAGCCTCACTAAAGTGTGTTAATGGGTTTTCCATTAAGACACCCCTGCCCACTTTCTAAAGATTCCTGGATGATAAAGCTGATTGCAAGAAGGAGCAGAGATCAGACATAAGGTTGTAGAATCCTAGCATATCTAAGCTGGGAGGAACCTTGGGAATACTCCCATCCTAACCCTTGATTTTCTCCTTTTCCAGAGAAGGAAGCTGACTGCCTCCGTCCCCACAGGAATCAGTGTCAGGGCGGGGGCAGGAAGCCCAGTGCTCTTGGCCTCTAGATCCTTTCCACCAAACCACACTGCTACTCCACATCACATTTGCTCACCTCCTGGCTCCAATTTATCATTCTGGGATTTAACACCCTAAATATACTGCGCAGAATTCTCAGGAACACTTTAAGAATCCAGTCCCACGTGTGTGATGAAAATCATCAGCAATTGAGGACAAGATGTTCACACGTGTGATTGTGGATGGCACAACTCTAAGTCCCTCTGGACTGAAATCTTTGATGTGGTTGGTCATCTATTCTTCCAGAATAGAGTACACGAGATTCCAATGTCTCCCTGATGCACGAGGACAGAGTGTGAAAAGTTACAAATTGTTTTTCATGACCAAATTGATTAGCCTCTCTCTATCCCCACCTAACGAAAGGCAAGAGGGCCAAGTGCTGGGTTTCAGCCCAAGGAATCCAGCAGTAAGTTTAACGCCAACACTGTTCATTACTCAGCTAGATCTTCTCTGAGAGGGATTTCATCGTAATACAATTTGGACGAATCCACAGAATAATATTAAAACCATAAACTATGTAGAAGCACACATGATGGCAGGCACAGAAGATAGGTTGGGAACTCTAAAAAGTTACTATCATGCTCCAAATTTAGTGGCACAATGTCTAACTGCAACTCATAATGTTAACTATCTGACTATTTCGGCTTTATTTCTCATCCGGAAAATAAAGTTGTCTCTTGTCATGTTGGACAGCCTGAGTGTCCACCTTACATCAAAGACAACAAAAATAGGTAATTTTATATGTTCCTGTACCCATCATTTGAGTACAAAAGGACTTCAAACTTAACACGCTTTTTCAGAATGCTGTTTTTGAAAACCACAGCAGAGCAGCAAATGAAGAACATTACATGATACACGCAATCTGTCTTAGCTTTTTTTTTTCAGTAAGACTGAAGGAGAGAAAAAGAGTAGATATTTATCATTATAAGTCACTTCCTAAAGTCTGAAGAATTCTCCCTTTCATCATTGTAATTTGGTGATCAGCTCCATAAACATGTAATTATCTGTTGGTGGGAAATGGGACTTCTTTATTTGGTGTGGAATTTGCAAAGAAATATACCACCCCATCCAAGTTCCTGGCACTGTGCCAGTCTTCTGGGTTTGCGCTTTGATGGTGCACCAGGACCAAGGAAATGGGGTGATGGTGAAATGAGTCAGACAGAGAAAGACAAATACAGTGTGATCTCACTCATATGCGGGATCTGAAAAAGCCACACTCATAGAAACAGTAGAATGGTGGTTGCCAGGGTCTGTGGGGGCGGGGGTATATGGGGAGATGTTGGTCAAAGGGTACAAACTTCCAGTTATAAGATAATGTCTGGGGATCTAGTGTACAATATGGTGCTGATAGTTAACGATACTGGATTGTGTACTTGAAAGTTGCTAAGAGAGTAGATCTTAAATGTTCTCATCACAGAAAAGAAATGGTAATATGTGAAGTGACAGAGGTGTTAACTAACCTTATTATGGTAAACATTTCACAACATATACGTGTGTCAAATCATCACACTGTACACCTTAAACTCACACAATGCTTTACGTCAACTATACGTCAATAAAGCTGGGAAAAAGATAAATAGAAAAGAAAGAAAGAAACTATATAGAGATGAGTGTCAGATGATAGGGCTAAGTGAAGATATGTGGGTATGATGTAAGCATGAAACTAGGAGAACTTACCTCTCCTTCTGGTTCTGTCATGTATTGCTTATATAACTTGTGGCAATTTACTTAATAATGCCTTGCTATGCTTCCAATTCCTCATTTGTAAAACCAGGATAATAATAATACCTCCTTCATAAAATTGTGGAAGTAAATGACTAAAAGACCTTAACAGACAGGTCCTGGATCATTGTAAGCACTCACTAAATGTTAGCTGTTTATCCCTTTCTATCACTTAGGGAATCCTTTTTTCCTGGTTCTTAATCTGTCTTTTAACATCTTCTCCTTTGGCCTTTCAAACATGAAAGATGTCAAATATCATGAAATTGTTGGGTCAGAATCTGTAAGCATTGTTAATTTTACTAATGATTCCACATTGCTCTTCAGAAATACTAGTGTATTTTACATTCGGTATGCATGCAATGCTGACGGGCGAAACCAACAAGTAATTTCAAAGACCATGAGAAACTTAATAAGTGCATGGAAGCTTTTGATGTGTATCTATTTTCAATGAAAGAAAATGCAGTCATTTTGGTAGCTATGTGAAGTATTTCTATATAAATAGAAATAAACTATTCTTGCTCATTTCACTCCAAAAAAAAAAAAAGTAATGGGGTGACAATACCAATGCCCCACCTCTCTCCCTTCACTCTTTTGCCTTGACCGTGCCTATATTTCCCTGAAAAAGTAGAAGGCATCAATCCTTTATTACTCCTTACCAGAGCCACCTGCAACTGATCCCAGCTTCCCTTCCTGCCTCTTCTCACAGCTCAGAAGAGGCTCTCTCCTTACCACAGACCAGTCACTCTACATGTGTCTGGACCTCGCTCCCTCTCGTCTCTGATCCATCTTCAAATCTTCATACGTCCAATCCTCCCTCCCTAGAGCATCCATCCTGGATCACCCGTCCTCTCTCACCTCCATCATTCCCATCAATACAAAAGCATGCACCTGAGTCTCCCATCTTGAGACAAGGATGCTCTCTCTCGAACCCACGCTCTCATAGTCTCCATTCAGGGGGCATCCTCACTCCAGTTCTGCTCCTACATGGCCCATTCACTAGCAACCTACTCCATGGGGGCTCCTGCACCCACAACTCCACTGAAACTGCCCCTGTGAAGTTACCACAGAACCTCGTCCTCTGCTCAGATTTGAAAGTTGGCATGCCCCAGGGTTCAGACCTAATCAGCTCCCTGCCCACTCCCTCAGCACTAACCATGCCTGAGCATGCAGGCCCAACAGCTTCTACTACAAGCACCTGCAACTCCCCCTGGGGGCCCTTCCTGGTCACTGGACCATGCTCAGCTCACGCGGGCAGACCAGAGTGCCAGAGAGTTAGTACCTCTCAGAAGCAGCTCTTAACCCATGGCTGACAGGAGTTGGTGGATAAATACCCCAGCTCCCTCACCCTTTATTGGGGAAGCTTAAGGCATGTTTTACAATATCTACCAGAGTTCCCACGCTGGGTTGAGCCCCATCGTGATTATTTAATGCTCTCTTGACCAGGGGTTGCTTTGGACTGAATTGTGTCCCCCCAAAATTCATATATTGAAGCCCTAACCCTAGTGTAATGGTATATGAACCTGGGCCCTTTGGGAGGTAATTAGGTTTATGAGGTCATGAGGGTGGGGCCCTCATGATGGGATTAGTGTCCTTATAAGAAGAGACACCAGAGAGCTTGCACCCTCTCTCTCTCTGTCACCACCAGGTAAGGACACAGTGAGGAGGTGGCCATCTGCAGCCAGAAGAGGGCCTTCACCAAAACCCAATCATGCTGGCACCCTGATCTCAGACTTCCAGCCTCTAGAACTGTGAGAAATTACAGTCATGCATCACTTAGCAATGGGGAAACATTCTGCATCCCCATTCTATGAAAGGCATTCATCCCCATTCCTCACCCCTGTTCTACGAAATGCATCATTAGGCCATTTTGTCATCGTGCGAATGTCATAGAGTGTGCTTACACAAACCTAGATAGTGTAGCCTACTATACACCTAGGCTATATGGTACTAATTTTATGGGATCACCATCATAGTATTTATGCATATATGGCAACCTGAGCTGACTAATACAGGGGTTTCGTGGTTAGAAGAAACAGAGACTGAAGCCAGTTGGTTCAAGGGGCAAAGTCCAGGCTGGAGATATAAACCCAGGAGGCCTCGGCATATGGACGAGCTGGTGAAACAATAAAAAGGGGATAAGAAACTTCCTATCTCACAAGGTGGTTGTGAGGGTTGAAAGAAATGCCTCACATCCTCTGCTCAGCCCTGCACGAGGACACATATCAAAAGCTTGGGAAGTGGGACTGTTCTTATTTGCAGCAGGTCACACAAGGATACGTTCTTAGATCATAGAATTTTGGATACATCATCTAGCTCATCTGCAGGTGGGAAAACTCAGGCTAAGACAGAATTGACTTGCCTGGCATTTTTCTACCGTTAAAAATTGTTTTCATAAGATTTACAGACCCAGCAATAAAGGAGGAAGGTGAAGTTTAACTGCACCTTGATATTCAATTAGACACGAGGGCACCAATAAACCCTCTAAATGCCAAGGCCAATGAGGACTCTTTAGTCCTGATTTTGTGACCGCTTTCCTTGTCTAATGCTGCTGGTCACCCCTCCTATTGAAACTCTCCTGACTTGGTTTCCGTGAAATAACGTTCTCCAGATTTCCTAGCAAGAAAGAGGGGAAAGAAGGAGAAATTAAAAGGCAGAAGGGAAAGTGACTTAGGGTGAGTTCCCTGGAAGCAGAGCCTGTGGCAGGATTCGGGTCACTGAGTCAGTGAGGGAGGGCTCTCAGGATGGAGGGAGTGAGGAAACAGGATGGGGCAAGGGAAGGAGCTTCGAAGGATGGATGTGACTTGAAGCAGAGATTAGTCTGATGCCATAGGGAGCTCTGAAGCATGAATTGCACGAAAAGTTGGCCCCCTCTGGCAGAAGGAGACCAGCCCTGCATGCCACTGTTAGTCAATGGAGTGGGCAGCGGTGGGCAGGGAGAGGGAGCTTTCCAGGGCACTTGTGCATTGGGCAGTGCCTGTTTGGATGAGGGCAAGTCTGCAGAGAAGGGGTAGCTGTGAGTCATTAGCATCCCACATTCATGGCAGCTAGGAGGTAGGTGCACCTGCTCCCCAAACAGGGGGTCTGGGTAGAGCCCCAGTTACATCCACTATGGAGAAAGGAAGCACAGATGCATTAACTGGTCATCTGAGAAGTGCACTAGAGGCTTCCACTCTCATTACTGCGTTTTCCTGAAAACCCAGCCAGGTCAGTGGGTAGGTGTTACTAACTTCAGTTTATTGATGAGGAAGATAGGAAGAGCTTGTCTGAGATTTTGAAGGAACAATGAAGAAGTGACCCTCACCCCCAGAAAATGACCAACCCATGGGAGAAAATTTCAGATTAGTCACTTTCAAAGACCAGCCCACAGATCCTGGAAGGATCTCAAAAAGCCTGGATCCTAGGATTAGAGAGCAGGCATCAGACCTCAATTTCCTGAAATACTTAAACTTTCTGGGCCTCAGGTTCCAAGTCTGTGAAATGGGCATGACATTAACTGACTGTGGTAGACTGAATGATGGTCTCCAAAGATATCTACCTCCTAATCTCTGGAACCTATGAATGGGAAAAGAGACTTTGCAGTTGTGATTAAAATAAAGATCTTGAGATGTGGAGATTATCCTGGATTATCTTGGTGAGTTCTAAATGTAATCACAAATATCCTTATACAGTTATGCGCCATATGATGATGTTTCAGTCATTGACGGACCACATATACAATGGTGGTCCCATAAGATTAGTACCATATAGCAAAGGTGTATAGTAGGCTATACCATCTAGGTTTGTGTAAGTACACTCCATGATGTTCACACAAGGACAAAATCACCTAACAACGCATTTCTCAGAATGTGTCCCCATCATTAAGTGACACAGAACTGTAGAGAGAAGCTGAGGGATATTTGACACAGAAAAGAAGGATGTGATGATGTGTGTGACAGAAGCAGATTCAGAGAAAGACGGTGCTAGGCTGCTGGCTTTGATGATGAAGAAAGGCGCCACAAGCCAAAGAATACAGGCGGCCTCTGGAAGGTATAACGGCAAGGAAATGGATTCTCTCCCAGAGGCATCAGAAGGAACCAGCCCTAACAGCACCACGATTTTAGTCCCATAAGACTGGCTTTGGACTTCTGACTTCCAGAATTCAGACAAATTTGTATTGTTTTAAGCCACTGAATTTGTAGTCGTTTGTTATGGCAGCAACAAGAAAACAAATACACTGAATATCATTTCACTCTTAGGAAAATTATGAAACAAGTTGGCAAGCTAATGCTCCCAAGGCCGGGGTGGGGACAGGTTGTTAGTGGAGACTGGGGAGGAAGTTATAATTCCAGTTCCCCAAATCCACAGCTGTTGGAAGCCACTGCCTTCTTCGGAGTGTTCTTGAGCATTCCCCGCCCCCTCAGGCAGAAACCAGGTGAAGAACTGGAGTTCAGGAAATGTCTGTTTGATTGGCATCAAGTCTGCGAGTGTTTGCAAGTCAGGCAGCCTGGGTATTAAGAAGGCTAAGTTTTGGACTGGGCCAGTGATAGGAGTTGTGACCTACAGAAAGATCCAGCTGAGAGCAGGACATGGAGCCCTGGGAAGGGAGGTGTCAACCCATCTCTGCCACCAATTTGCCCTGTGACTTTAGACAAGTCCCCCCACCCTGCTGGCTGGGCCTCCATCTCCCAGGCTGTGACAGGAGGGATGTGAACCCAGTAATCCCCAAGAAGCCTTCCTTCTCTGATGCTAGGTAGCTCTAGATTCCTGGTCAGGCCCGCAGCCAGGCGGGCTGACCCCAGTGGAGCTTCAAGATTTAGAGGATCACAGAGCCAAAGGCCCAGGGAGAGCAAATCCCAGGGCCTCCCAAAGACCCTAGAGAGGCAAGACAGAGAATGCACAGTCCAAATATTTTATCTAAACACAGACTGAGCAGCCTACAAAATGCATATATATTGCACACGTACCCCAAACCCACAGAAACTGAACCAAGAGTGCAGCCCTTAAACAGATGCGCATCTGCCCAGCCTCCCTCTGAATCTCTGCTGTTCCAACATGGAAGACAATTCTCTGGCACACACCCGCCAGAGGGTTAGCGTTTCTTCCAGCAGGATAGAGTTCCACTCCTTCCTTAGGGCAGGAATGCAGGGAGCTGGCTTTCGATTGAGAATCCATTGATGGACGGAAGTTACCGCCTCTCTCTTCCAAGGAAATGTGTGTGGAGAGCTGCCCAGTCCCCCTGAGACAAACCAAGCCCAGTCAAATGTCTCTGATCAAGTGACCTCATGGAAAAGCCCAGCAAGCTCTCACGGGGACACGTGAACACAATCCGGACAAACTCCAAGTGGACACCATTGGATTCAATAATAATTACAACACCCCACACTTGTGTAGAGCTTTGCAAATGGCTTTCACACACCCCCTTTCACTTAGTCCCCCAGAAAGTGTCAGAGAAGACATCATTGCTCTCTCCCTGGGTTATAGATGAAGCTGAGTCCCAGAGAGAGGAAACGACCTTCCAAGTCCAAATCCCCTGATTTCTGAGCCGGCGCTCTCCCTGTGGTGTCTGGAGAGTTACCCTCAGCAGCATCCTTTTCTCATCTCTCTATCTACAACACCCAGTCCAGGGCCTGCTCACAGTAGGCTTCGTGGGCATCAGTAAATGCTTGTTGAACTGAGCTCAATTCAGTTTTATCCCTGCAGTGCAACAAAGAAAAGATGGCTCTTAGTACTGGTGCTAATATATTTTAGGGGGCACAGGATGAGGCATTCAGATCAGGAAGGGGGCTACATTCTGAGTGCCCCACTTACAACCCAGCAAGGCAGTCACATATCTCAGACAGAGCCAACTGCACTCTCTCGGCCCCAGAACAATCCACCTTTTCCCCTGCAGATCACACAGCGGCCAAGTGGCTGGAGCAGGTGTGGAACCCAGGCTCCCTGCATCATTTCTCAGAGGAAATTTGACTTGCTGCCCACCCACCCCCCAATCTTCTCTTTCAATGTCCCTTTTTACCCGTTTTGGCTCCATCGTTCAGCTTTTAAGCATTTGTATCTTGTTGCTCAGATCCACTGAAATAGTCCGGGGTTGAAGAACTTTATATCAGTCATTTATACCTTAATAGAAATGCATGTGAGTCAAAACACTAGCTCGCCCAGGAGGACCTGGGTTTTCAACAGTCGTCCTTGATCCCTGCACAGGGAGCCAGAAGGTCTAGAGAGGGTGGTATTTCAGGCCAGGGCCTCTCTCCGGTGGCCCGGCCCAGGAAGCCTGCTCGTGGATTTGGCAAGGAGCAAGCACAGGGCAGTTTTCGCCAGGGCTGCCTCGGGTGCAGTTTTAAAATCCTCATGAACGGTGATCATCAGAAGTCACTTGGAAGTTCACACTGCAAGAAGCGCGGACAGCCCGCTCCTTGCAGAGAAATAGACAGGGGAAGTTCAGGCAGAAACCAATCGGTTCCAAAGAGGGAACACACAGCTGCAATCTGTCCCCGATCTGTGCAGCCTCCCACACACATCCCACTGCTTCCAGTCCTGGGGAGGAGGGTACCGGGCCTGCTAGCTTTAATTACTCCATTGGACAAAAACTTCCTGTGTGAGGGACTGCATGAACTCCTCTGCCTCTCTCTTCTCCCTCTTCATGTGACAAAGCAGAAGGCCATTTATCCCCATGGTCTTGCCATACCGGGGTCAGCCAGTGTGTATCAGTCAGGAGAAGCCAAGTTAAGCTGTTGTGACAACTGACCCCCACTCTCAGTGGCTTACCCCACAAAGGATATATTTGTCACTTGCACTATACGTTCAGGGCAGAGTTTCTACTCATCACAGTTCCTGCGGCAGGAGAAGGGAAGACGGCACATCAGAACTTCTGCCCTGAGGGACACACACACTCCTCCGTACATTTCATTGGCCCAAGCAAGTCAGAGGCCAACGCTGATTTCAACGGGTCAGAGAAGTGCAATCCTACCATTGGCCCAGAGCAAACAGAAAATATTGGTGAACAGCGTGAAGGACTACCAGACCATAATAGTAAAAACAATAACGATGACAAAATAGTAAGAGAAGCCGACATTTCCTACTATTTAACATACACCAGGCATCGGGCTAAGTGCTTTATATCCTTTATTTCATTTAATATTCCCAAGAAGGCAGATGTTAGTATTAGCCAGAATTTACAGACAAGAAAATGGGGGCTCATGAATTCAAGAGACTTGCCCAAGGTCATACAGTTGGTAAATGGTGGATCTGGGACTTAAACCCAGGACTCTAAGGCTAAGACCATGCAGTTAGTCACTCTACTATCCTGCTCTCATATACATTTAGGGACCTCTGGAATGGTCAAAAGGCAACTACAGTGACTTGGAGACAGTAGTCAGAAACATTGCTTTCTTGTCTTATCCCCCAGCAACGGAGCCCCATCATACGTAGCAGGCGGCCTTCAGGCCCAGGAGGAAAGGGCCTTTCTTTAATCAAACAGATTCAGATTTGTCCATCGTCCAACCGCACCAGAGCCCACACCGGGCAGGTGTGTAACTGCCATCTCAGCTGCTTCTCCACAGGCACCTGACAGGTAGGCCTCCCTGCCCCATTTTGCAGGTGAGTAACTCAAGGCCCACAGCTAATTAGAGCAGACTTGTGAACCCAGATCTGGCTGGCTCTGAGGCTTGTGGTAACCAAGGAAGACCCCTTCGTGGGAGGTCGGCCCACGTGAGGTGACTGGAAAGGATCAGCCAGGGAGGGAGTCCCTGAGTCCACCTAAATGTGGGCGCACTTCTCCAGCCCAGCCCCTTCACCAGCGGGAGTGGGCCTTAGACAGGGTGGCCTCTGAGAGATTGGTAAAAGTCCCCACCAGAAACTCCTTCCCTTTGGGGTTAAGGCATCTCTGCCTCTAGGAGTCCTCTTGGGAAGGCAAAGCATTAAGTCCCTGCCAGGCAGTGCAGTGCAATGAGAATATGTGGCTCTGGAGCTCAGGGCAGATACCACTCGACCACTTGGAAGCTGTGTGACTTTGGGCAAGTCACTTAACCTCTCTGAGCCCTGGTCTCCATTAAAAGATAAAGTTAGGTTGGATCTTCCTGAGGGTTTCAACCCTGCTCATGTTTCAGGAACTAATGATTCTCTGATGACTCAACCAAAGGCTCTGGGGCAGAAAAAAGTAAGTTGGAGAGTCAGTGAATGAAACTTCATGGGGTAGTGGGAGGCAGCTAATGGTTATGAGCCACTTCTACGTGCGACAGCTAGCACTGAGCACATCAGTCTCGTTCCTGCATGTGGCTCTCTCCAGGAGAGAAGAGCTCTTCTTATCCACAGTCCACCAGGCAGGAACCAACAGAAACAGGACTAGCCCCCCAAAAAAACTTTTTTTTTGTTTTTTGTGAGGAAGATCAGCCCTGAGCTAACATCCGTGCTAATCCTCCTCTTTTTGCTGAGGAAGACCAGCTCTGAGCTAACATCTATTGCCAATCCTCCTCCTTTTTTTTTCCCCCAAAGCCCCAGTAGATAGTTGTATGTCATAGTTGCACATCCTTCTAGTTGCTGTATGTGGGACGCAGCCTCAGCATGGCCGGACAAGCGGTGCCTCGGTGCATGCCCGGGATCTGAACCTGGGCCGCCAGTAGCAGAGCTCGGGCACTTAAACGCTAAGCCACGGGGCCGGCCCTACCACACTTTAAAAGGGAAAATTTTGTGGCAGTTTACAGGCATGTTATCCTTGATTCAACCAATCTCCTACTGATGAATATTTAGGTTATTTCCAATTTTTTGCTCTTACAAAAAAAATATCTACATCTTTAATGCACTCGTGCTATCATTTACATAAATTTTATAGATTCCTTGAATGTAAATTTTTATTTTATCTAGACAATGCCAAAGTACTATCCAAAAAGAAGTTTGGGCCGCTTCACTTTCCCATGGATAATATATACAAGAATGCCATTTTGCAGCAGCCTTGACAGCACTGGGTTTTATTGATCCTTGAGATTTTGCCAATCATTTAGGAGACAAAAACATATTTCATTTTTGTTTTAATGTTGAGGGTTCTTTAATATGAAGCTCAGCCTCCATGGGGGGAAGCAGGAGGTGGTAAAGTTTTGGAGTGGGGATGGCAGCTTCCCAGCAGGACTGGGGGTACCTTTGGGTACCAGGCAGAAAAGGCGGGGCCGTGGTTGTCCATTTCCTTCTTGGCAGAACTGAACTCTCAATAGAAAGGGCACATCCTGACCTTGAAGCTCCCCTTCAGTCCTTTTTGATTTCCTATTAGTGGTCACATCGTCTGTTAATCAGGATAAATGGCTTCCATCCACTGTGATGAGGAGGAAAGTGTAACGGGAAGGAGAATCGGGTTCAGGCGGAGGATAAACAGCAGTTGCTCGTGCTGGAGCCACTGACCCGTGGCTTCCATCTCCTGATGCCCGTGAGACCCAAAGCCAGCCCCCTGGTCCCCAAGGGCAGGGCTCAAGGCTGGCACTTGTGCTTCCCCCGCCAGAGGTCACACTGAGACTGGCTACACTGTTGTGCTCAGTCAATACTCAGTGGAACAGCCTGATTACCAACAAGTGTTAATCACACCTAGAATTCACAAATGGTGGCTGGGCGCCTGAACTGGACCATCTTCCCCAAGGGAAGGGACGCGGGATCCTGCTGGGAAAAGAGGCAAATCAGGTGTTGATGGGAGTACTTCCCACTGTTGGAGCAATGGGGTCAGCCGGGGGGAGGCATTCGGGAGCAAGTGAGATGGGAAGTGGGCTGGGGAGTGGGAAGATTTGGATAAACACAGACGAGAGGAGAGGGCATGCCAGGCAGGTGAAGGGCACGGACAGAGATAAAATTCTTAAAGCAGCGCCGGGCATCTCGTCAGTGCTAGGTAGTGATGTGCTAGAGAGACCTCCTGCCACTCCAGGAGAGCCACTGTTAACTACTCAAAAGCGTTGTCAGCCAGAACATTACAGCCTGAAAGAGTGTGAGTCTTTACACCATGGCAATCAGCAGACACTGCAAATCAGGACTCTCTTCAGCTGGTCTACCAGCACGTGACTGTACATACGTGGACACTATCGTTATAGAAAGCCACAGAAGGGTTTAAGCAGGAAGATGACATGGTCAGGTTTGCATTTGTAAAGGGGTCACTCTGGGGCCAGTGGGGGAGGGACAGTTTGGGACAGGAGTAGAAGCAGAGAGACAGCAAGGAGGTTCCTCCAATTGTTGAGGCGAGTGATGTGGGAAGGAGCCAGGGGACAGATTCTATTTAAGAGGTAGAATTGATGCCTCCGCGACTGGGGGATGTGAGGTGTGGGGGAGGGGAGAAGGGAAGGGCCAAGGCCATTAGAGCTTTAAATGATGAAAAGCCTTTCTCAACTTGGCAAATGTCTGGCCTTCTCCTCCTGATCTCCCACCTCCCCAAAGGAGAAAGAAGATATGTGGAGTTGTTTCTAGAAAACCCCGCGGGGCTGGTCTGGTGCAGGCTGGCAAGAGAAGGGAGAGATCCTACCCTAGCCTCAAGGGGAGTCATTTCCTCCTCTGCTGCCTCTTCTTCCTCCTCTTCCCTTTGTCCTCCCTCCCTCCTCTTCCTCCTCCTTACTCTGCTAACAAAGCCCTTGGAAATCTGAGGCATAACTATTCCCAGGCCCCACCAGCAGGAACAGCTGCCAAGGCACCGCTGGTCCAGCCCATCATCTACATCTCTGCTGGGAACCCTGAGCCCCACAGACACAAACGCCCAAGGTTTACGATGAGTACCTGCCATTAAATCTTTGCCAGATGTATTCCTGAAAGAATGCTCTCCCTGTGCTGTCTGCCTTGGGGCATAAAACACAAGAATGTTTAGGAAAAATGGGCTGGCTGTAGAGAAAGAGCACTGGATGCAGAGTCAGACTGACGTGGGGGTAGAGCTTAGCTCTGTCCCTAGAACCTCTCAGAACCTCAGTATCCTCATCTGAAAAATGCAGCTGCACTCTCCAGCTCAGAGGATTGCTGTGAGAATACGACGAGTGGAGGGATGGGCCCTGCACACAGAGCCTGACAACAGCAGGCACCCACTCCATGTAGCTGGTCAGGGGAGAGAATATGGGTTCTGAAGAAAGACAGGCCTGGGGTCTGGCTGATTCTATCCTGCTGGCTCTGTGCTGTGTGCCTCTGGGCCATTTATCTAACCTCTCTGGACCGCAATCTCCACCTTTATAGTTACTGTCTTGAGCCAGCCAACTAGCCTCCATGCCTCCGTGGCCTTATCTGTAAAATGGGGCAATGCTGTCTGCTCGTCGCAGAGTTTAGGTGAGACCAGCCTCACATAAAAGTGCTTTGAGAAGCCCTCACACTACACAAATGCAAGAGATTATTCACACAAATCTTTTACGTATTTTGGCCGAGAGAGGAAGACTCTGTAAACATAGAAAACACTATTTGCTGCTGTTTCCAAGCTCAGACCGCTAACACTTGCAAGTGCTCACCATGTCAGCACCCCAAACACGTATCTGTTGAATCCCTACTACGTACCAGGCACTGTGCGGGCCCCTGGGTACGTGGACATGAGTGCATGGCCCCTGAGGCTGAGGGCCCCGTGGCCTGGACCACGCAGACAAGATGATGGTGATGCCAACCAGCGAGTCAGCCGAAGGTCAGAGCCAGATGCCTGGAGGGGCATGGAGCAGGGCAGCTGATTTCAGGGAAGCCCACCCAGGAATGCCGAGCTGAGATCCAACAGACTGGGAGAAGTTAGCGATCCAGGCAGAAGGAACAGCAGATGCACCCTGGTTTGGGGCCCCCACGAAGCAGACCCTGAGATGAGAATGTGGGTGTGAGGGAACATGTGAGGGGTGATCCCAGGGAGCCGGTGAGGGAGTGGGGAAGTAAGACAGACGCTACGACAAATGACCGTAGACTGCATGGCTTATAGGCAACAGAAATGGATTCCTCGCAGTTCTGGAGGCTGGAAGGCTGCAATTCCGGTGCCAGCATGGCTGGGTTCTGGAAAGAGCCCTCTTCCAGGTTGGAGACTGCCGACTTCTCATTGTTTCCTCACATGGCGGAGAGCAGAGGGAGGGAGCAAGCTCTGCCGGGACTCTTATAAGGGCGCTGAGCCCATTCACGGGGACTCCACCTCGTGACCTCATCACCTCCCAAAGGCCCCACCTCCTAATCCCACCACATTGTCGGGTAGGGTTTCAACATATAAATTCTGAGGGTACACAAACATTCAGTCTATAACAACAGGGAAGAGAGGAAAGCATGACTGCATTAACAAGGGGTCACTGTGGAGGCAGCCGGGACACAATCCCCCTGGGAACCCTCTGAGAGACCGTGTGGAGCACACCTCAGAACTGTCCCACTGACGCCCTTGGAAGCTGGACATTTAGTCTCCAATTCCTGCTCCTCATAGATCGCAGGTAGCTCCTGAGGCATTCTCCTCCCCGCTACTCTTGGCTGTCCTACTCTGTAAGCAGGCAGGGCATCCTCCTGAGATCAGAGACAGCCCTCAGGCAGAGCCTCGAAGGTTCAGGAGGTCTGAAGCCATCTGAGAAGAAGAATTGTCCATCAAAGACGTAGGTGCCCTGGGGGTGGACAGAGGGAATGCGGGCGGGGCACTGACAGTGGCTGTAACAATACGCAAACATGCAGCGCTGTGAGCGGCCCATTCAGGGCCCCCGAAGCTGGGTAGGCCAGACCCCAGGATGGAAGAAGTGAGGAGAAAGCACCTGAGGGATGGCAGAAGGCTTTGTATAACACATTTCCAGTTTGGACTCTATCCCGGAAGTAACTGGGAGCCATGGGAGGGATTCAAGGGAGAGAGGATGACCTGGTCAGATTTGTGACTTACGCAGACCACTCTGGCTGCCTTCTGGAAAATAGATTGCAGCCGGAAAGACTGGAGCCATGAGGCCAGTTAGGGAAGAGAGGGGAGTGTGGGAAGAAGTGAAGCCACCACCCACCCTCCAAACCTGAATCAAGGCCTCTAGGGACCCTCCCTCTTGGCCGCACCCTTTCGTTGTGGAGCCATGGACCGCAGCAGGCTCCCCTGCTCCTGCTCCTTGTGATGTCATTTTTGCAGCTGTGGCCCTGCCTCAGTTTCCCTGCCTGGACTCCGGTTCCTGAGTAGTTCAAGAGCCCCTCACGGACCCCCAGCCCCACGCCTGGTCTGGCTCTAACCTCTCAGGAGGACCCGAGGTGCAGACAGGTGAGGTGAGCTGCTCAGATGGTCACAGGTGTAGACAAGGTTCCAACTTAGTCTAAGGTACCCCAACCACCCCAAACCAGATAAACCCCCACTCGGTGAATGCTTCAGGGTAAGAAGTTCCCGCTGCAAAGAGCAGGAGCTCTTTCTTTTTGTCACCAGAACAACGGGCCGAGCCCCTCTCAGGAGTCAGGTGCTGTGTGACCTTGGAGAGCCAGGGCTCCCGCTTCAGTCCCCTTTCACTCAGAGTCACCAATGTCCTGGGTGGACAGGCCGAGTTGTGGGGTGGGGACTAGCCTGGCAAGGGGGCTGATGACGGAAGACCTAAGATGCAGCGCCAGCTGGGAGCCCAGCTCCTGCACTCCCTCCTGCCGCTTCCCCCAGCTCCCGACCTTGGCTCTCAGATCAGGACTCCTGCACCTGCCCAGGGCCCCACCTCCCGTCCTCCTCTCCACGGTGCCCCTGGCAGAGAGACGAGGTCCCACCTTCTCCACGTGTGCCCCACACCCCCTCTCGGCTCTGCGAAGCTGCCTGTCAAGCCATTTCTTTCTTACAAGTCCTGACTTGCTTTTCATCCTCTCCTAAGGCTACAGCCGGACCAGGGGAGGCGGATTTGGGTCTCAGGCTCCGTCTGCCCTTCATTTAAAACCACGCCGACTCCCGCAAGGCTGGAAAATAGGTCTCGGAGCCTCTCCTTTATAGTCCTTGTTAGGTCCAAATCCAGAGTTATTTTCGCGAACAGATCTTATCAGCCTGGAGCCCATTTGCCTCCAGAAACTGAACCTCTTGCTTCAAAAGCAAAACTTACCCACTGCACACTAACTACCCCAACGCCAGCCCATCGCAGGCTCCTGGGAGCGGCCCCAACTTACAAAATGCCACTTAAGAAAACCTAGAAGCTTTTTCTTTCCTTCTGGAAGCTTCAGGATCCCTCCGCGCTCTAAAACCCTGCATCATCCACACACTTCATTCTCATGCGGACGTGCAGTTTCGATTAGTAAACGTGACTTTATTTTCCACTAAAAATATATGGAGGGGGAGTTTATTGTCTTTAATTACACTGGGTCATTTGACAAAGAGCCTTAGACAAAGGCAATGCACGTTTAAAGGGGCAACAGTCCTTTATGAGAGAATAAGGGAGAATGAGATGCGCTCAGAGGCAGCGGTTCCGCCCCTCTCCCGCGCTGTGGGCCCTGACAGTCTTCGGCTGTTATTAATTTACCAGGCTGGGCCCAGACCCTGAGGCCAGGCCCGCCTGCAGGAGAGGCAGAGCTAAAAACAGCGCCAGCCCCCGAGAGGGGCCGGCTGAGTGTCGAACGGCTCCGCTTCCTCCTTGCCCTCCCTGCCGACTCCACTCGGTGGCCGGCCACGTGGGGAGCAAAGGCGCGCTTTGATTTGGAGAGCAGGCAGAAAAGAAGGCTGTTTGCAGGTGTCGAGACAAAAATCGTCCAGGCAACCGAGGGGAAGATGCCTCTCGGCAGCCGCTGGTGCAGGTGCGCCTCGTCTTTCCACGGGGCGCGCGTGGCGATCGGAGGAGGCGTTCGTGGGCACAGTGAGGGGTGCCGCTTGCTGTCGGCAGAGCAGAGCGGTTGTTATTAACCCATCTCCGTGCCCGGGTCACAAATGAGCCCTTGCCGTGGCTGTGAGGTTTCTTGTTACGGAAGAAAGGTAGGCATGGCTAATGGGTTTCATTAGACCTATTCTGTATTTTATTTGGGCCAAGATGGGGAGGGAGTAAGCAGTAATTATGCACATTTGGCTGAAAGTTGCCCAGACTTTCATTCGTGTATGCGTTCAGCCTACATTTATTATTAATAATAACAGCTACCATTTAGTGGGCTTCCACTGCAGACCAGGTGCTCCACTGAGCACTTTAGGTGTAGTATCTGATTCAGGCCTCACAGCTTCCCCATTAGACAGACATTATTATCCCCATTTTAGTGATAATAAAACAGGCTCAGGAAAGGACAGGTACTTGCCCCAAAACCTGTAAGATTCAAAGCCAAACCTATCTGACTCCAAAATTCAAGCTCTTAACCGTTAAGATCTCCTGCCTCCCAGTGTGGGTCTCTATGCCTGGCCTTGGGCTGTGCGCTGGAATAAATGTTTGATGAAGGAAATGTTTCTGGAATGATATATTGCAGGTCTGTTCTTGACTTATAGGGTACTAAACGCTGGATCCTGCCTTCACCCTTCACTGGCAGACTCTTCCTGGGCAGTGAGGAGAGCAATGAGCAGCAGAGAACTCAGGGCTAAGTGAGCTTCTCCACCAGGGCCAAGAAGAGGGCTGGGGGGTAGACTGTTAGCAAAAAGGCCCCAGTTCTCTGCCCCTTCTCTGGCCACGCCCTTTGCAATGTAACTCTACAGCTCCTCTCATCTTGAGACTATTTCCTCATCGTTTGAATCTGGGCTAGTCCTGTGACTTGCTTTGGTCAATCGAATGCAGTAGTTCCCAGCCTCGGCCTCAAGAAGCTTGTGGCTTCTGCTTTCTCTCTCCCTCTCACTCAGAACCTTGCCATTGTCGTGTGACAGCCCCACTGGCCTGCTGTAGAAAAAAAGACATGGGTTCCAGTGACCCCCATGACCCTAAGCCTCAACCATCTAACCACCACATAATGAGGCCATTGTAGACCAGCGGCCTCCAGCCAACAGGGCACCTGACCACAGACAAGTGAGTGAGCCCAGCCAAGACCAGAAGATCTGCCCCACAGAGCCCACCCCAAGTGACCTACAGAATCGTGAGCTAAATAAATGTTGGCTGTCGAAGGCACCAGGTTTGGGGGTAGCTTTTTACACAGTGAAAGCTGACTGACACATGGCTTATCAGCTCCCTAGAGCTAAGAAGTCACAAGACATGTGATCAGAGGCAGGAACAGCTCTGGTGCCCCAAGACTCACCAGAGGGCTAAAGCAAGGGTGTTTCTGCACCCCAGGGTCTGGCTAGTAGCCTCATGTTAGTTTCTTTGCTACCTCTTCCCCTATCAGATCTAATTTTAAAAGAAAGAAAAGATCGCAGACTGGAAGACAGAGAACGGAGGCAAAGCTCTCTCAATGGATTCAGTGTGGAGAAAAGAAGGGACATGACGCCGTGAGTTGGGTGTCCCAATCCCTCTAACACCCACGTGTCACAGTCTGTGCTCCCGTGTTTTTCTTCTGTGTGACATCAGCTTTTTGTAGCATACACATATCAGAGAAGACACTGTGTGGGGAGGCTTTGGGACCATGGGAGGAGGAGAAGCAAGGCTGGAGACCCCAAACACCCTGTGCAAGTTTCCTAAGGCTGCCATAACCAATTACCACAAACTTAGGGGCTTAAAATACCATGAATGTGTTCTCTCACAGCTCTGGGGGCCAGAAGTCCAAAATCAAGGTGTTGGCAGCATTGGTTTCTTCTGGAGACTCTGAGGGAGGACCCCTTCCATGCCTCTCTCCCAACTTCTAGGGGCTCCTGGCAATCCTTGGCATCCTTGGCTTGTAACTCTATCACTGTGCCTCTGTCTTCATGTGGCGTTCTTCCTGTTCTCTGTGGTCCTCTCCTCTTCTTATAAGGACACCAGTAATTGGGGTTAGTGCCCACCCTGAATCCAGGATAATTTCATCTTGAGATCCTTAACTAATTATATTTGCAAAGATCCTATTGCCAAATAAGGTCACATTCTGCGATTCTGGGTGGACATAAATTTGAGGGGGATACTATTCCACCTACTACATGTCCCTCATTGCTCCTGGAGCAGCGGCCTGTAGGGACATTGTCAGAGGCAGCCCCACTGACTAGCCCGCATCCACCCTTGGGGTGGCGCTTATGGTCCAGGGTTTGTCTTTGTTCAACACAAGCTTGAGATACCAGGGATACAGTCCCACCCCAGGTCCTCACTTGTGCCCATTCTGTTTCAGAAGGGCAAAATTCACACCACAAGCCTCCACCCCAGACATGCAAACAGCAGAAATGAGGGCTTGTGTAATAGCTTTCTTATTCCTAAGGAAAATGGAAACCAAGATAAAAGCTGAAAACAGAGTTTTTGTCACCCAAACCCAAGAAAGTCCTAGTGGACCACATGGAGGAGGCACAGGAAAAGCCCTGCCTGCTCTCTGGGGGAGGAACACCCTGAAACCTGCACGGTAAGGACAGGCCCACAGCCTGGCCTGCAGCCACACTGGCATTTATCCACGCTACCACTCATCCTTCATCATGTATGCGCGGGGCTGGGTGCTGGGACGCTGTTTCTGCCTTCCCAGAATGCAAAGTCCAGCAGTAGAAATGGACAGGACCACGCAGGGTAGGGGTTGGTGGTGGGTAGCCCAAGAGGGAGAGAAATGCTTCTCTTGGGACAGCATCTGAGCTGGCCTGTACTGGTCGTGAGAGCACATAGCAGGCGGCAAGCGGGTAGGGCAGTCCTGACAGAAGGAATAATTTGTGCACAGGCATGGTAGGGCAGATGAGCACGGTGTACCCCAAAATGGCTGTTCCAACAGCAAAGGGTATGAGCGCTCACAGGCAGAAGCAGGAGGCCATAGTGGGAAGGAAGGTTGGTGCAGGCGTTATCAGAGACGGGGCACCCTATGATAGGGGCAGTGAAGAGTGACAGTAGCCAGGACTCACACCCTGTTCAGCCCTGCCCCTGGGCTCCTGGGAGGATGTGGATTCAGATAGAGGCTGGAAGGAGATTACACTAAGTGGTGTAAACAGGAGCCAGGTGACTAATTCCTTGGTTCAAACCTGACCCTAGGAAAGACGTCTTCAGAAAACGTTAGAAGCACCAGTGTTACAACTTCCCAAGTGCTTCCCACTAGGCCTATCTGCCCCCCAACCCAACTGCCCACTTCCAGGAGGGAAGGTGGAGAGGAGGGCAGAGAAGTTTCTGGAAACCTTATCAAAAGAGGCAATCTTGCCCTTGATTCTGCCCATTCTTATCTCATCCTTTGACAATTTAAATAGGCCGTAACCAGACTACTCGGTGCCTGAAACAAACCACAAAAGTCCTGAATTCTGGACTCGACTCAACCATGAAGTCCAACAGCCTTGCTCTGCCTGCCTTCCCTACCTTGACCTCTGCTCCCGGGCCTATGTCTCCAAGGCCTGAGGCTGCTTTCTTAGGAGGCCTCTAAGATTAGCTAGGAAGGAAGATCCCACCCACCCTAAGTGATAACAGCTCCTGGAGAGGTAAAAAGAACTTGGCGAAAAATCTGGAAGCCTTCTGCCCTTCCCCTAAGTTCTTTTTAACATTATACTTGCTTGAGATAATGCGGTACCCCAACCACCTGACCTTTGTTCAAGAAGGTTTGCTCCCTCTTGGCATTGTTCCCTACAAGCTTCAGGACTCACTTTGGACTCACTTGAAGACAAGCCCTGAGCTAGTGATAAGGGAATTGGCCACTCACTAGGCCTGAAATACAGGGCTTGGGGACCTCCTGGAGGGAGGGGGACTCACAGCGGAGGGCAGGGCTCCTGAAGGCAGGTTAGAGCTGCAGCATAACAGGAGAAGGAGGGTGACAGGGACAACCCAATTTCGTCATCACGGCCAGCCTTGGTGACTAACGCAGAAAATCATCAGATCTGTCCAGTCTGTCCTCTGACTTTGCACGTGCTAGACCCTCTGCCAGGCACCTATCCCCCTCTCTGTTTGTAAATCTCTTCCTTCAAGGTGCAGCTCAAGGGTTACCTCCCCAGAGAAGCGTCCTAACTCCCCCAGACCAGGTTATCTGTCCCCTCCTCAGCACTCACACACCACACACAGCCTCCTCTACAGAATTTGTCATCGGCTCAGATGTCTAACTTTCACCTGCTCCACTCTAGGCTGTAGACTCCTTCCTACAGGGCCCAAGACTTACTCATCCTTGCCTCCTTGAGACTTGTCATGGAGCCTTGCCCTTAGCAGGTGCTCAGCAAGTTTAGGGGAGGGGGAAATGAGGGAGGGAGGGAGGAAGGAAGGAAGGAAGGAAGGAAGGCAGGCATTCAAATGAGGAATATCTGTAATTTAAAAGAAAAGGCATATGAGCTCGTGGATAAGAAAGAATATGAGTTCTGCATCTCTCACCTCCTTGCCAATATTCCAGTGGGAATTAATACCTTTATCACTGCCTTGCTCTTCAGCATCTAGGAGATGCCCAAGGCCTCCCCTGACACCTACCTCCCAAGAGGAGGCGCACTGGTGAAGGCCAAGGTCTCCACAGTGCTGGCAGGGAGGTTGTCTGTGTACAAGGAAAGAAGTTAGGCCCTTGGAGGAGACCCATCTTGCCTCGTAGAAAACAAACAGGAGGCGGAGGGAGGCCCATGGAACAGAAAGGCCACATCCAGCTGCCTCTGTTCTCAGCAAAATAAACCTTCCCCACTCACATGGGCCCCAAGACTTTGAGGCCAGGGCCCAATATTACCATGACAGGGACTCCCCTCCAGCGTCCGTGGCCCCTGAGATCAGCAGGGTAATGTAATGAAACAAAGACACGTCTGGCTGTCAGCAGCTTGGAAGCCTTTCTTAGTCCCACGCTGCCCACCTGTCAGACAGGGATAAGCAAAGTAGCGCCTGAAGCCCAGCTCTAGGGGAAATTGGAACAATAGTTGCATTATGTCAAAATTCTGTCTCTCTATTGCAACTTTACCCCCCAGATTTTCTCCTAGATTAGCTCCCCTCCCATCACCATAGCAACCCACATCCTCTGACAAGGTTCAAGGGCATCAGCAGGAGCAATAGGGGAGGGGAGCACGTGCGTGCGGCCCCCACAACCAGTGCCCCTGTTTACTCTCAAGGGTCCTATCTGGTGAGCTGACTGTCTTCTGTGGGTTCTTGGTACCTTGGATCACACAGCACCCACCCATGAATTGGGAAGATGTCCCCACTCCTTGATATCCCCAATATCTGTTGAGGGTGACTTTTTCTGGACCAGGGTAAGCTGTTCAGGACTCGCTGCATAAAGAAGCACTAGAAATCTGCAGCTACAGTTGCTCTAATTAACACTTCTTCTCCATCCCTCCTCTCCCATAGGGCAAGGTCTCACCTCTCTGTCAAAATGCACTTCCTGATTTATTAAGCAGCAAGACCCAGCAATACCTGGCACACCCTTGCTGTGTTAGAACACATTCCCCAGTTGGCATGTAGGGTCTACATAGTTCAGGTATATTTTCGATTTATTGATCTTGGATATGGAGACATTCCCAAGAAATAATCCTTTGCTAAGATTTTAGATAAAGCCTGGATGCTTTCAAGGGGCCCCTAAGATGACAAATTCATACCAGGGGAAAATTCTGAGGCTCAGCATCAGAAAATTATGGACCAGTCACAGTGATAAACCAACCCCACGCCTGCAAGCACCCTGGGTTGCCCTGGTGATGGGAAGAGCCGAAACAGGACGAGGGCTATGAGATATTGCAGTGGGCTAAGAGGTTTCTTAGATAAACTTTAGCAGGACATCCACAACTGATCTTTCAGGCTCCTGTAATCATCCTGAGATAACCTTTCTCCTAACCCTCCTCCCCAGGCCTCTTTCTTCTGCATTTAACTCAAGGACTACAGAAGACATTGTCTCACTGTAAAAGGGTCCCTGGCACATGTGCAAGATCCACAATGGTTCTCTTTGATGGGCATCTGTAGATAAGGCAAAGGCCCAAATTCTAGAAGGTTTCTTCACAGATTCGGGGGAAACTGCAGGAGCCCTGCTCTATGGCTGCCAAGTTTCTAAGACACATTGGGCTTCAGGCAGTGACCGCAGGAGGTGGCTCTCCATGACAAGGAAGCAGGTCCATACCTGACCTGGAGAACAAAGGCAGGGGGTGTAGGGCAGTGGGTCGTGGGATTGCCCAGATGTCAGACCCCACTCTTTTTTGTGTGTGTGAGGAAGATCGGCCCTGAGCTAACATCTGCCAATCCTCCTCTTTTTGCTGAGGAAGACTGGCCCTGAGCTAACATCCATGCCCATCTTCCTCCACTTTATATGGGACGCCTGCCACAGCATGGCCTGACAAGTGGTGCATCGGTGCGTGCCCGAGATCCGAACCGGCGAACCCTGGGCCGCCGCAGCGGAGCATGTGCACTTAACCACTTGCACCACTGGGCCGGCCCCAGACCCCACTCTTGAGCAGCTGCTCGGTGGAGCCTCCACATTTCTGTGTGAGTGAGCATCTGTACACCATCACTCCCTCAGGCACCAGTGGCAGAGGACATCATGGAGGACCACTCAGGGATGTGGGGCCAGGCCTCCTCTTCTCTCTCCATCAGAGACAGGGTGAAGGGTCACTTCACCAACTGCTGTGATACTGAAAAGGTGCCCAGGTTCAGGACTCAGGACCTCGAGGTGGACCCCTGGGGAAAAGCGGGCTGGCTTTGCTGTCTTAGGTAAATGGTCTTCAAACTGTGCTCTAAAAATTCCCTCTAGTGCCCCACAGACATGTTGAAGGGAAGGGAGAGTGGTGGGCGGAGCTGACAGCCCCCTCCCCCCTTCCACCAGTCGCCTGACTTTTCTGTGTTTTACACATTGAGTGTGTCTGCAGGGGATTTTTTTTTCAAAACCAGATTCCACTACCTTAAAACAGGTTTGAAAATCACTGTTTTAGATTTTCGAAGCAAAACAATGAGCCATTTCTGGCTCTTTCTGTCCCTTGAGCATTAGGGTTTTGTGATTGCATTGCCATTTTTTTTAATTAAAAATGTGATGAAAGCTGGGCCATCAGACCAGGCTCTGCAGATTGTCACAAACCCAGGACTGGGCTCTGCAAGCTGATTTACAGTCACATGGTTATTTGTGGGCAGAACACCAGGGCTCGGCAGTAGTGGCTTAGCTCTCCTGAGGTGCAAGTGATGTGCAAACTGGGAGACATTTCTAACCCCTGTGTGTGTGTGGATGTGTGTACATATGTGTGTGTGCATACATACATGCACAGACGTGAACGGTGGCAGCAGGGAGTCGTTACTTTAGAAACGTCTGTTTGGACCTTCCTCACTGCATGTCCCCTGGCTGTTCCCTGAATTCTAGCTCTCTGCATTCCAGGAATCTGCCTTCACAATTTATGGAGCCAGTCCTGGTTTGGGAAAGAGTGGGGAAGTTCCCCTGTCCATTGTCCTTGAGGGCCCACAAGGCAGAACCATCTAGAAAGTTCTGGAGAGATCCACTGAGTCTCAATGGAAGCAAGACCCTATGGCAATGAGAGCTATTGGGGAAACAGAGGCAAGCAGGGTTCGTTAGCAGAGATAAGTAAGACCTGACTACTCAGCTCCTGATCCAGTGCTCCGTCCGCACCCAACAGGCCTAGTTAGAAGCAGGGATAGAGCTCAGAGCATGCTGCTGACAGTTTGTTGAAGGGAGTCAATGCTGGGTTTGAGGGGACCCACGTCTTCTTCAAGAGGGGGTCTGCCTCTCCAGCTCATGCTCCTGCTGACAAGAGAGGAGAGGCCAGACTCCCCTAAGAGACACAAGAGGAATTGAAGAAGGGAGCTCACCACAATGAGAGGCAAGAGCCAGATGGGACTCCCTACCATGGTGCCTTGAACCCAGTGTTGAAGACCCTGCTCAGCACAGAGCCCCTTGGCGTGGCTCCTCATCAGTCCTCAGCCCAATCCAGAGGCAGGCACTGGCTCTCCAAGAGCACCAGCCTTCAAGGGAAAATCCTGTCAGGGAGAGGAGGTGTGAATTTTGGCAGCACTGCTGTTGTGTGTGTGCATGTCTGTGGTTTCCAAAACACACAGGGTAAATGAGCCAGGATAAAAATAGACGGCAGCTCTGAAACGGGAGTCGTGCTGCCTCATTTGCAGGTGTGAGCGACTATACTGCCAGTTACTCCTCGGAAAACAGAACAAATGCTTCTCTGGAGGGGCTGCTCAGGGGAAGGGACGGACTCTGCCACATTCCAGCCACTGACTGGGGGAAGCCCCTCCAGGTAGGGGAGTGGGGCCAAGGTGACCATGCCCTTGGTCACCAAAGAAGCCTGTCCCTGCCTGCTCCTGACATCAGGCAGTACAGCGTGGATTCTGCAATTCCCTATGCAGACTGGAGTCTCCTTTTCCCCATGTGCTGATGAGGTAGACTCCACTGGCCTTTGTGATTCCGAGACTAGAGTCCTTTGTTAAATCAGAGATTATGGAAACAAGTCATGGACTGGATGGTCCCTGCTTGGAATTGTGGGATCTTTCCCAAATAGGAGTCCTGAGTGGCTATTACCTGGATCAGGGTCAATGTCGGCCTCGGTCCTGGATGGAACCATTAGGAAAGACGAACTCAAAGCAAACATACTCTCATTCACTAACTGAGCCAACAAATCCTCATGGGAAAGGAAGCAAATGAGGCCATCCATCCGTCCATCCGTTAAATCCATTTACCAGGGGGGGTTCGTGATAGGCCTGGGGGTATAATGGGAACCAAGACACCCAGTCCTCAGCCCGGTGGAGGAGAGGCAGGATTCTAGATCATCGGGTGGATATTGGTGCCATTATCTAGACTGAGACTCTAAAGAAGAAACGCTCGTGGGAAAAGAAAGGCTTAGGTTTTGTCATGGACACACTGAGTTTGAAGAGCCTATAAGATGTCAAAGTAGAATGACCAATGAGCCTTCGGGTTTGGGGGTCTGGAGCAGAACAGAGAGGACTGAGCCAGAGAGGCCTGTGGAAGTCATGAGCGTAGGTGATGGAGAGGCTCTGAGGTGGGTGAGTGTCCCTAAGGAGAACTTAGATAACAAACCGGAGAAACACCAACACTCATGGGATTAAATGGGGAAAAAAAGAGCCTGAAAAGGAGCGTCCAAAAAGCCAGGAGGAAACCAGAGAAGGTTCTGAGGAGGAGGGAAGGGTCATGAGTCCATTGGTAACAAGAGGTCAGGTAAGATAAAGACTCACTGGAGGTCTTAATGAGAAGAATGTCAGTCATGCTGGGGGCGTGGCCAAGTTCTAGTGGACTGAGCTGTGAGTAGGGGAGGCCATGTAAGTTGCAAAGGGGAGGAGAGGCAACAGGTAGGAGCTGGAGGGGAAAGTGGGGTCAAGGAAGGATTATGTCTTGGTTTTGTTAGGATGGAAGGACTTGGCATGGTTCAAGGTTGCTGAGGAGGAGAGAGTAAGTTAAGAAGAGAGAAGAGTCTAGAAAGAAAAAAATCACCAAGGCCATGCAGGCAGGAATGTGAAGTTGAGCCCAGATAGACTGGCCACGTGGTGGGAGAAGATGCTGTTTGCCCCGTATCAGAAAGGAGGAAGGATGAGATGGTTGGGAAAGCTTCTGGATCTGCAGGTAGTTCTCATTTGTTGTCGGAGGTGTTTCTCACAGAGATGGAAACGAAGGAAAGAGGTTTCAAGAGGTCAGGTGACCCACCCACACTCACAGAGCTAGTGAGCAAGAGCCAGGATTCAAACCCAGATCCATGTGTCTCCATAATCTATGCTCTTAATTCCACATGCCTGGTAAGAAGGATAAAAGTGGCTTAATTTCTCCTCTGGATCCTTTTTCTGAGTTTCCTTTGAAAAGTTAGCTCTTGTTGAGGAAAAAAAGGAATAAAGAAAAACAAGGCCAGCTCTGTCATTCTGCTCTGACTCCGAGGATGGTATGAGCCCAGGGAATTAGTACAGCTTCTAGCATTTCCTTTTAAGAGGCCGGGAGTCTGCGGGGCCTTCCCTTTCAAATGATAGAGCAATTCATAAACACAGGACTTGCAGAGAGCAATGAATCTCGGGGGCCCTGCTAATTAAAAAGCCCATATTACATTACTTCCTCAAGGACTCATCTTCTAATTTTTAGGATTATGGTACATTGATTAATTTATACAAGTTTTTAATCCCTCTGTGCTTAATGAAGTCCAGGAACATGGGAACAGGAGCATAATTGAGCTTCATATTATTTTATTAGGGAGAATTAATGGCCCAATGTGTCACGGAGAAGTTTGTGAGGGTGGGGAGGCGGCGCTCATGATGTTAACCGATTGCTTTCCCAATGCCAGCAGGGACGTTCCCCTGGGGCAGACGCAGAGGGAGTTAATCTTTTTAAGCCATGCTGTTCTGTGGCTCCTGGTGGTCTGGAGGGAAAAGCACCGCATCTTTGGTATGGGGTGCAGTGCCCCCCATGGCACAGCCACCTTCCCATATCTGCTCCCCCACCTACCCAACACTTCCACCACCCACTTGCACCAAACCGCCCCTACTTCTGCGCCTGCTGTTCCCTCTGCCCCTAACGCCCTTCCCTGACACATCTCATCTCTTGATTCAGTCCACAGCGCCATCTCTCCTGGGGAGACTTCTCTGAACCAATCCCCTGCCAGGAAAAATTCATCTGTAGCAGAAGGCCATATATCCCATGGGCTCCCCAGATTTTTCAGAATCAAGAGAGCTTGGACTAAAAAGACCTCTTAAGTTTCCTGCAGGCCTAAGACCCTGTGTCTCAATCTTGGGAGCTCCCACCCCAAAGGAATTGACTTAATTACTTGGGATGACTCAAAGGCGAAAACACTTCATGATAAACAAGCTGACTGAGGAAGAGGGTGGACAGGTGGGGGAGACCTCCTCCCCAGTGCCCCATCTCCCCATCACCCATGGTTTGCAAAGGGCCTGAACTGGAGGCCAACTGACTGGGGCTCCATCCCTGGCTCTGCCTCCAAGTCTCTGTGTGACCCTGGCTGAGTTCCCTTCTCTAGACCTCAGTTTCCCCAGCTGTCAACTCAGGCAAGGGACCTAATTGTGGCTCCTGAGGCCCTCTCAAGCAGGGACATTTGAGAACTCCAGAAGTCCCCAAAAATCCTCGGGCTTCTGGTCCAGGGCCCTGGAGTTTGGGTTCTATACCCTCTAGAGGCCAGAACTGGAGTTGCAGGTGTGAAACCAATGGAGAAGGCTGCCCGTTTTCCCAAGTCTCAAAGATTCCAGGAGGAATCCTTCACGCCAGAGGGCTGGCCCATCTCTGGTTCCTAAGGAAGCAGAACCCAGAACCTGCATTGCATTTTGATTCTTGCTCCTCCATCAATTCGTCCCTGCTGAAAAGACGCAAAGCTCTCACGTGCGCTCTCCCTCTCTCTCTCTCTCTACATATGTCTATGTCTCTCTCTTCCCCATGGAAAGAAAGGAAGGTCTATAAAAGACAGCTTCAAAACCAGCAAGAAGATAAAGGGAATTTTCTGGAGCTCTTGGTGCCCCTAAGATCACAGCCCAAAAGTAGCCCATTGTTCGTTCATCAGGGAGAATGAAAGTGGGGAAGGTGGCCTCACATCTCTCTCAACCCTCCTCCAAGCAAAGTTTGCTGCTCCTATAAAAGCATCTGCAGGGGATTTTTTTCAAGGGAACTGATCACTGCCTAAAATTATTCTTTCATGGGATGGGCAGAAAAGGGATTTTGTGCTTAAGAAAGAGCCAAATCCTGGACCATGATTCAAGGTCAAATAATTCTCTGCCTTTGTTTTGCAAATAAGGAAACTGAGGCAGAGAGTGAGAGTAGCTGAGCTGGAACAGATCTAGGTTCCTGAACCCCAATCTTATGCTAGACCCCCAAATCCCTGCCACCACCCACTTCAGGAAAGTTTCTGAATGGGGAACTTGAAACAAATCAGGCCTCCATCCGTGGTGTCCTGTGTCCAAAGTGAAGCAGAAAGTGCCCAGCCAAGGGTGGAGGGAGCATTTGTCCAAATGACCATCCTCCAACTGGGGTTCAAACCCCTGCCCCCAGGGTTCACAAGTGCATTCCAGGGCTTTCTGTCATTATAATGATAAAACTGCCTGTTTCAATTTTATTCTTTAAAACACAATAAACAAAGTTATCAGTGAAATGTTTTTTTTTTCTTTAAAGCAGAATGGTTCAAGAGCCTTCCAGGGCTGGCCAAGGAAGCCCATGCAAAGGTCGGCAGAGGTCAGCTGGATGTGGGGCTCAAAGCTCAAACATCAGGTCCATTCGCCATGGGATGTGGAGCTACATGAGGAGCAGAAAGTGATGATGATCCTGCAAATTCGCCTCCAGACCTTCTCAACCAGATCCAGAAATTGCACTCATCTCACCAAAATTCTAAAGGAGTACATCAAGATGTGTCCACAACTTCAAAACTTCATTTTCTAACAAGAAAAGAGAATAACTGTTCTGTCCCACTGTTCTGACTTTTCATATTTATTAGAAATAAAAACCATCTGCAACCCACGATGTGTTATTAGCAGAGACAGGCTTGCAGATAGTGGCCTGAAGCCCTTCTCCTTTAGGTCATTTGGAAACAAAACATTAAATTTACTTTTAAAAACAATAGTTTTAATTTTAAGAGAAATTTCAGGCATGCCAAATGTCAGGTCATGAAAACAATGCATGTCTGTTTCTTATGCTGTAATATATAGTTAGATTTGGGATCCTGTTAAATATACATTTGGTCCCAAACCCAAAATGATGTCGTGTCCATTTTCAATAGAGTTGCCAACCAAGCATGCTTTTTCATACTCCATGAAGCATCATTTGTCACTTATTAATTGGAGAAAGATCAAAATTTGCCTGTTTCTTGGTTATGAATATTATTCACAATTCTATTTAAAATGGTTTTTAAATCCAATTTTAATATGCTGATTTAATATCTTTTCTTACTGAAAATCATGTTTTTAGCTTTGACCACACAAAGATATTGTTTTTAAAAATCATTTAAAAATTCAAGGGGGGTTTTTTTTGACTTAAGTACATTACTGTGAAGGAAATCTTCAAGCTAAGAAATGTGGGGAAGTGCAGGTCTAGATGAACTCACCTCCAACCATCTACTAACAAGGCCACAAGGCTGGATTCTTTAAAGTGTCTCAAAGTTCTCCACCACCTGGGATGCACACTCCACCCTGGATTGCAAATGGCAGAGGGTGAAAATACCTGTTATTTATTGTGTTAGGGTCTGCCCAGGAAGCTCAAGACCTGGCGGAGAGGAAAGGGCTCCTTCCCACAGGAGAACTAAAGGCAACACCTAGGGAGTCAGGGCCCCAGGATCTTGGCCAGAGACTTCAACCTTTGGGAACCTTCATCTGCAACCTCACTAAGTCTCTAGAACATTCACCTGCCTGGCTGGTAGGAGCCCAACTTGGGAGAGCCTTCAAAGCACCAAAAACTTGGACTCCTTCTGAGGGAAATGATCAGATGCAAAGTTTTAAGCACAAAGATATCCATTGCAGTATTTTTATAATAATAATATTCAAAAACAACCTGAATGTCCAGGGGTCATTTCAGTACATCATTGGTGCAGCCATCCATTGGACTAGAGCAGAGTCCACCTCGTGTATAAGCCATGTGCACACCCATTCACACTGCCAGTTATAGAATCCAAGAGCCTGTTGGCACCTTCTTTACCAATGTTTGTTTTATAAGGTGAAATGCATAGCGCATGATGTTCAAAATTCCATGTGAAATTTGACGTAGTGATTAAGAGCACAAACTGCCACGTACTGTGTCACCTTGAGCAAGTTACTTAACTTTCCACATCTCAAGTCCCCTCATCTACAAAACGGAGATAATGTAAGCAGGATCATTGTGAGAATTAAATGAGATTAAAAAAATATGTAAAACGTGGGCTGGCCCAGTGGCATAGTGGTTGAGTTCGCCTGTTCCGCTTTGGCGGCCTGCCTTTTGCAGGTTCAAATCCCTGGCACGCACTGACACACCGCTTGTCAAGCCATGCTGTGGCGGTGTCCCATATAAAGGAGAGGAGGACAGGCACGGATGTTAGCCCAGGGCCAATCTTCCTCAGCAAAAAGAGAAGGATTGGCAACGGATGTTAGCTCAGGGCTAATCTTCCTCACACACACAAAAAAAGTAAAATGTTTAGGAAAAGGCTTGGTTTCTGCTGCTATTAATGCTTCCTTGTGGCATTATTAGTACTATTATTATCCTGCCTTCATCACTTTTATTAAGATAAGTAGATATTCTACAGCCTATACTGTAAATAGGAGTTATCTCTAGTTTGTCATACTCAGGACAGTTTTCAGTTTCTGCCTCATGCTTTTAGGTAATTTCCTAATTTTTTTTGCAATGAACACATTTACTTCTATAACCAGAAAAAAAAAAGAGAATTTTAAATAAAAGGAAAAAGTAAATTCTTCCCCACAGAAAGCTCCCAGCCCTGCCTGGTCACAGAGGAGGGCTGGTGCTCAATTTGTGACTCGGGCACTTTGATATCTCAATCAGAATGATCCCATTTTTGCACATAAGAAAACTGAGGCAAGGAAAAGCTCTATGAAAATGAATTCAAAGTCCTTCTTCCTCTGTAGGTAGTGAGTTCCCCAGCTCCAGAAGCAATCAGAGAGCAATGCTCACCTCTCATAACAGCTACAGGAAAGATGCCTTAAGTATGCGTGAAGTGGTTTCTAAAGATTTCTCTAACATTGTGATTCTATAATATAATTCCAGATACACCAGACTTTAAAAAGCCAATCATGAGGACAATGCCTTCTGACAAAGGTAAAAGTTCAAAAGCAAAGACAGAGATCTCATTTACAGTGGGGAAAAAAGGAAAGAACTGCAATCGTGGGAGAGATAAACAAACCTTCCCGTTGTGGAAGGCTCTGAAAGAACATGATTAAGTTTTGTGCTTCCTGCCCCTCCCTTTCCTTCAATGGCTCTGTGTGTGTGTGAGTGTGTGTGTGTGTGTGTGTAAAGAATACTTAACATGAGAACTACCCTCTTAACAAATTTTTAAGTGTATAATATATTATTGTTGACTATAGGTACAGTGTTATACGGCAGATCTCTAGAGCTTATTCATCTTGCTTGACTGAAATAGCGCTATCCTCAATAGCCAAGATGCGGAAACCACTTAAATGTCCATTGACAGACGAATGAATAAAGAAAATGAGGTGTATACATACACTGGAATATTACTCAGCCTTAACAAGGAGGGAAATTCTGCAATACGGGACAACATGGATGAACCTTAAGGACGCTATGCTAAGTGGAATAAGCCAGTCGCAGAGAGACAAATACTGCATGATTCCACTCCCATGAGGTATCTAAAATAGTCAAATTCATAGAATCAAAGGGTGGGATGTGGGGAGGGGGAAGCAGGAGTGACTGATCAATGGGCTTCAATGGCTTTTTATAAGCACCTGTCTCTGGAATCAATAGCAAAGGAACCCAAGGAGGCAAATATTAAATGTAATCTAGCCTCATATTGCAATAATCTAAAAGGGAAGGAAGACTCAATCCTTTCTGTGGATTGTTCTTGGAGAGCATATTTTGTAAGGAAACGTTAAGTTGCGCCACCCTCTCTTCAGAACCTTGGGTGGGAATGGGGTGCCAGTTGCTGTACACACGATGTCCCTCTTCATGGTCACAGAAAGCAACATGAAGCAGAGATTTATCATTCCTAACTGTCAGACGAGGAAACAAGCTCAGAGAGGTCAAACAAGTTGCCTGAAGTCGAAAGGACTTGGTTTTCCAGCTATCACGTGGTCTACTCCTCAGTGAGGCTCAGGAGTGGCTGGAGGGCCCAGGGACAGCCTCCAAAGGTGTGGCCCCTTCATCTGACAGAGGCCAGAGACCACTCAGATCCAGTCATCCTTGAATCTGCCTTCGCTTCCCAAACCATCCAACCCCACTGACACTTGTATAGGCAAATAGGAGCATAAGTGCCAGGAAATTACAACAGAAACCATCCACAGAAAGTTCTGGCTCTGCTACCAGCCTCCTGGTCTTCTGGGAGCAAAAGAGACAAGGAAAGAAGGACCATTTGATAAAGAAGTGTGCACTCCTGGAGGCCCTGAGCAGGGTTGCATGAGTGTGGACAGGGAGGTGATTTTAGGTGGACACGTGGACACATCATAAATTAACATGGAGTCACACAAGGAAGAAGCCATCTCCTCTTTTGGAGATGGCTTTTACTTTGTGTTATTTTAAAATATATTATGAAATATTTAAGATAAACAAAAAAGTGTAAGAAATACTACAACAGTCACTCAGGTACCTACTATCCTGCTTAAGAAATCAAATCTTATTAATATTCCTAAAGTTCCCAGGTCCCCTCCCCAGCTGCATCACTCTGACCTCACCTCCACCCCCAAGATGGAACTGCTCTCCTGAACTTGGTGTTTATTATTCCCATGCATTTCTTCATATTTTGCTATATACACTTGTGCCCCAAACAATATTCATTACTCAGGTTCTCCAGAGAAACCAAACCAATAGGATATATAGAGATATGTAGAAAGAGATTTATTTTGAAGGATTGGCTCATGCAATCCCGGAGGCTAAGTCCCGTCATCTGCCATCTGCAAGCTGGAGGCCTTGGAAAGCCAGTGGAGTAGTTCTGATCCAAACCTGAAGGGCTGAGAACCAGGGGAGCCAATGGAATTCCCAGTCCAAGTCCGAAGGTCCGAGAACCAGGTGTGTTGGTGTCTGAGGGCAGGAAAAGATGGATGTCTCAACTCAAGCAGAGAGAGCAAATCACCCTTCCTCCACATTTTTGTTCTATTCAGACCCGCAATGGACTGGATGACGCTCACCCACGTTGGTGAGGGAGGACCTTCTTTATTCAGTCTACCATACAGATGCTAATCTCTTCTGGAAACACCCTCACAGTCACACCCAGAAATAATGTTTTACCAGCTGTCTGGGCATCCCTCAGCCTAGCCAAGTTGACACATAAAATTAACCATCACACAATATTTGGTACTTTTTGCATGTTTTTTAAAAACTTTATGTAAGTAGTATCATACATATATTTTCTTCTACAAGAAAAATTTTTTTTCAGTCAACCTCATATTGGTGGGATTCATCCATATCGATATATGTCACTCTAGTGGATTCATTCTCATTTCTGTTGAGCAGGAGTTGGCCCATGGGCCAAATGCAGCTGACCACCTGTTTTTATAAATAAAGGTATTGGAACACATCCACGCTCATTCATTTAAGTATTATCTATAGCTGCTTTCCCCCTACAATGGCAGAGTTGAGTGGTTATGATAGAGACCACACAGCCTGCAAAGACTAAAATGTTTTCACCTGGCCCTTTACAGAAAAGGTTTGCTGACTTCTGCTGTAGAGTATTCCATTCTGACTATTACTCAGCTAATTTATTCATTCTTCTATTGATGGATCTTTTGGTTGTTTCAATTTGATGCTATTACAAACTATGGTAATGAACTTTCTTGCACATGTCTGTTTGAGAACTGTGACAGTGTCTCTAGAGTTTGCATCTGAGGATCGAACTACTGGGACTTAGGGTTTATGCATGTTCAACTTTTCTGGAAATTAAAATTTTTTCTCCTAATTCATTTAACTCATTTACACTCCCAACAGCAATGTAAAATAGTTCTGTGGCACCAAATTCCCAACCACATTTGGTGCTGTGGCCCATTTTGTTGTTGTTGTTAGTCGGATGAGTATGAAATAATAGTATCTTATTAGAGTTTTCATTTGCATTTTTCCTGATTACTTGCGAGATTGAGCCGTATTTGTTTATTAGCTGTTTGTGTTCTTCCCGAGTTTGCCCATTTGTACTTCTTGCGCACTTTTCCATGGTGTGTGTCTTCTTCTAGCTGATTTGTGGCAGTTCTTTCCATATTCTGGATACTGATCCTTTGTTGGTAATATCATTGCAAGTATTTCCTCCCAACAGTTAGCTCTTCACTTTCAGTGGTATCTTTTGATAACAGAGGTTAGCGTAGTGGTTAAGTTCGGGCGCTCCGCTTTGGTGGCCCAGGGTTTGCAGGGTCGAATCCCGGGTGCGGACCGAGGCACCACTCCTCAAGCCGTGCTGTGGCAGTGTCCTACCTACAAAATAGAGGAAGATGGACACAGATGTTAGCTCAGGGCCAGTTTTCCTCACAAAAAAAATAATAATAACAATATTTATTGGTAAAAATTATTGATCTTTTTTGTGGTTTGTGCTTTTATGCCTTGTGGAATAAGCCTATATGAATGTTTCACTTTAGGAAATAAAGACAAAATGTTTTCCAAAGTTGTTACACCAAAAGGGCAATGTCTCAGAAATCCTGTGGACACAAATCCATTCCAATACTGGGTATTTTCGTACTTTTCATTTTTGCCAATTGAGTGTACGAAAATGATCTCATTGCCATTTCCCAATCGCAGATGTTAAAGAAATTGTAAACATCTCTTTGTGTGTTTAAGGCTTTCTCTATAGTCTTCTATGCGAAATGTTGATTCATATCTTTTACCCACTTTAATTTGAATATTTGTGGTTTTCTTTTTGATTTATAAGAGCTATTTTATATTCTTGATACTAATCCATTTTTGTGTGTGTGTGTATGAGGAAGATCAGCCCTGAGCTAGCATCCGTGCTAATCCTCCTCTTTTTGCTGAGGAAGACCGGCTCTGAGCTAACATCTATTGCCAATCCTCCTCCTTTTTTTTTTTCCCCAAAGCCCCAGTAGATAGTTGTATGTCATAGTTGCACATCCTTCTAGTTGCTGTATGTGGGATGCGGCCTCAGCATGGCCGGAGAAGCGGTGCGTCGGTGCACGACCGGGATCCGAACCCGGGCCGCCAGTAGCAGAGTGTGTGCACTTAACCGCTAAGCCACGGGGCCAGCCCCAGATACTAATCCATTTTTAAGATGTGCATATTGCAGATATCTGCCTTCAGTTTATAACTTGTCTTTTCACTTGCTTTAAGATGTCTGTTGCAAAAAAAAATTCTTCATTTTAATAAAGTCAAATTTACCAAACTTTTTTTATAATCACTGCATTTTGTATCTTGTTAAGAAATCTTTCCCCACCCCTAAGGATACCCAAGATAAACTCTTGCATATGTACAAGAGGAGACAGTACAAAAATGTTCATAACAGCATGGTTCCTAAAAGCAAACGTTCTGGAAACAGCCAAACACCCATCACTAGGAGAGTGGATAACTGCACGGTGGTATATTCACACATGGAATATTATAACGCAGTCAAACAAATTAACAACAGTGAGACCTAATAATACGGAAAAATCTTAGCAATATAATATAAAGTGAATAAAGTAATTCCAGAAGATTAAAAACAAGTTACCCTTTCGATAAAGTTAAAAACAATTAAATTAAAAACATATGCTTTTAGGAAAGTTTAAGCAAAAAAAATATACTAAAAGAAAATAAATAGAATAATGAGCATATGGTTCAGAATGACGGTTTCCTTGTGCTACAGAGACGAAGGGATAGGATGTAGGAAGACCGTACTTTTAGATGTAGGTTAGTGTCTCTCAAAGCCCTCGTTTTTGTTTTAGGTGGTGGGTTCATAGGTGCTTATTGCTTTATTAACAATAGCTGAATATAACAAATAAAAGCAAGCCAGAAATAATGGCGGAGTGTGCCACAAACCAAGGATTATAATTCATCCAACTCTGTGCATCTAAAATTTTTAAAAAAAAATTATTTCCTACACTGAGGTCATGAAGATACCCTTCTAAATCTTCATCTAAAGGCTTTTCAAGTTTTTATTTTTAGGTGTTTAATTCACCCGGCCTTTATTTTTATGTATGAGTTACCAATCTGATTGTTTTCCATATAGATAATTAATTGTCCCCACACCATTCAAGGATCTGATGTGTCATCTCTGTCACTACGAGGTTTGTATAGGTGTGTGTCTGGCTTCTCTATTCTGTTCTGTTCATCTATTTGTCTGTCTCCACAAGAATATTACACCTTCTTCATTCTTATAGCTTTATAACAAGTATTGGTAACTGCCAGAGTGAATCTCCACCTTATTCTTCTCCAAAAGTGCCCTAGCTAGCCTTAGCCCTTTGTTACTTTGTATTTAATTTAGAATAAGCCTATGAAATTCCACAAATACCTTGTTAGGATTTTTATTGGAATTGTATTGAACTTGTAAACTAATTTGGGAAGAACCAACACATCTATTCAACATAGAGTCCACATATCCTTGAACATGGTATATCTGTATATATTTAGGTTTTCTTTTAGTGTTATAATTTTCTTTCATAGAAATTATATCCAATTTTCACTATATATATTCCTAAGCATGTTACTTTTGTGCTGCTATTGTAAGTAGCATTTTTAATGGCCTCTTGCTGATGTACAGACTACAATTGACTTCTGTATATTGATCTTATATCCAACGAACTTAATGAACTCTCTTATTAATTCTAATTATGATCTTTAGAGTCTCTTGGGTTTTCTTTGTAGATAATCATAATTGTCCATGTAAAATGGCAATTTTGTTTCTTCTTTCCAATCCTTATGCCTCCTGTTTTATATTCTTCTCTCACTGTATTGGCTAAGATTGCCAATATAATATTGAAAAGAAAAGGTAAGAATAGACACCCTTGTCTTCTTAATTTTGAGAAAAATGTATATTCCCTCATTAAGTATAAGGGGTTTTTTTAATAGATTGTTGACGTATATATTTTGTCAGGTTAAAGAAGTTCCCCATCACAAGGGCAGCACAAGCACAGAAGGTAGCATGTCCATATGTCCCAATTTCCCAAATTTATACCTGTCATCCCAGGATAATTATGAATAGTGCCCCCTTTCATCTTCAAAAGGGTTTTAGTTTGGACAATAAATTATACACTCCCTCTAATAGAAGGGTGATGTTATACGGCGATGCTAGGGAGGCAATTTGATCTATGATTATGAGATGAATAAGAGGACCTTGGAGGTTTTTGGCAGCCTAGAGGTTCCAGAATGTTCTCTGCCTAACTGGGAAATTTCCAACCTCAAGTAACAAAGCCATAACTACCTGTTCCTTCCCTCTGCAAATTCACGAGAAATGCTCCAGAGACAGCTCCAATATTGCCCAATTTGCCATAAGAGTAGCAAGAAACACACACAAAATGGAGTAATTATCTTATCAAAAACCAGCACGATCAGCAATCTGAGAAAGAAGCTGACAACAACCTGGCCTGTCACTTGCTCTATTTTGTCACTTACATCCCCAGTATAAATGCAAAAATGTGAAAACCAGGGCGAGATTGAATGGCCATGGATCCGTTCTGACGCTGGGCGTGAGCCACTTATTGAAGAAATAAATTATACTGCTGTCACCATCACCCTTCCTATTTGCAAATAAATGTTGTCACCTAATTGTACAGTCTTGGAGATTGTTTAACAAATTTCTCCGAGGAAAGGCTTAGCAGAGGCTTGGATTCCCTGGACACCCAGATTCTATCCCTCTACTTTTGTCGTCTCTCTGCACATGGCTCTTTTTGTTTTGCATGACAGGCACTGTTATCCCATCTTCTCAGCCTTTCTTGGAGATAAAGCTACAAAGAGCTGATGTGTTTCTTGACTGATTCCATTAAAGAATCATTAAGGGTGAGAGATGGAGAGAGGCAGGCTCTGAAAAAAGTAGTGAAGGGAAAGTCTTGCTGCACGAGGGATCGCCAAGCAGAATGGCCAAGGATGGACGCTCTACAGCTGTAAACCTCTTCTTTCTCTCTTGATCGTGCCAGAAAAAGAAGAAGTAACACAAAGACAAAGGGCAAAGGCTGGGAACAAAGCCTGGAGTTCCTGGGACACTTGGGGTGTGTGTTTCTGAGTCTGTGGATGCCCCATTTGCTACCTGTGCAGGGGAGACTTCAGGAATGACAAACAGTAACGGCAAAGCCACAGTAACACTGGCTGGGTCCAGCTCGTGCATTTATTCATTATCCAACAACTAGCTATTGGGCATTGGCTTAGTTTGGATTCTTCCAGAAGCAGACCCTCAGATAAGAATTCAAATGCTATCAGTCTGTCTGGGAGATGAAGACAACACCGGAAGGAGAGTGCAAAAGTTAGTCAAGAAAGGGAAAGTGGCCAGTGAAGGATGCTTTATCAAATTCCTGCTACAGTGACCTCTGAGGTTCAGTGTATTGCCTGTGCCTTAGACTTATCCCTCCACAGAGGGGAGGGAGCAGGGGTTTATGCACTCTGTCACTGGTTGAAGGCTTCTGTTCCAGCAGTGTTAATTTCCCTACTTCTGGTCTTTCATTCAGTGGGGCAAAGTAGGCTTCAGCAACCTAAGAAAGTCCTCAAGCAAAGAAATATAGAAATTGGCAGTTGGAAAGCAGGCCAAGTGAGCTTAAAATGGTAAGCATTAGGAGATATGGGCAGAGCATCAGTGTCTGCTACCAGCTCCTACTATGTGCCAAGGACTGCCACATGCCCTGGCTACAACCATGAACAAGAGAAAAATGGTCCCTGACCTTGTGGAGCATGTTGGAGGCAAACAGCAGCCTACCTGTCCCTGCACCTCTTCCCTCCTCTTCCCAGGACAGACAGGAGGCCTCCACATGCCTGTACCTTGGTGTTCACCCAGGAGTCACTTCTACTTTCTCTGAGTCCTTGACCTCTGCCCTGTCCTATGTCTTCATCTCCATCCCTCCCTCTCTCAATCCCTCTCACTCAGGCTCTCAAATGTGTCCTCTCCCCTCGTCCATGTTATCTGATAATAATAACAGTGATGAAAGATACTATTTGTTGAGCACATATTGTATACTACCCACTGGGTTAAGTGGCTTATGGTTATTCTCTCATTTAAATCTCCCAAACAACTGTGGCCTCATGCTCATACTCCCAACTCTGTTCCTGACTCATTCTACCTACCAGATGGGGTCTTCTTGGAAAGCACCATGACCTAAATCAAATGCAAGGTGCCCACAACCCTCTGGGCACTGCATTTGGCCAACTGGTTGCTCTTCTACCTAGGTGAGCCCTGCCATGTTTGCCCAGGCCTGCCCAGCTGTGTCTCCGTGGTCTCCTGCTGCTGAAGTCCCAGCATGCCTTGCATGCCCCAGATGGCCCCTTCTGCTCCATTCCAGAGACTTAGCCCCGTCTCCCAAGGGTAAACCCTATTCAGCATCCTCCCTTGTTAGGATCCCCAGAGACAGGAGAATGGACAAGCTGGCTTCCACAGTCAATTCTTGGTTGCTTTAGACAAATGTCAAATTTCACCTCTCTTTCCTCTATCCTTCTACTTTTGCAGCCTGAAAATAGGGAATTGGACTGAATCAGTAGTTTTCAAACTCTACTCCAATAAGTCATGATTCCTCTTCTCGTGGATTAATGCATTACCTTGTCTCTGATGATGTATTTCTTTGTACTTTCTAGACACAGTGCCCTGATGATAAAGGAGTGGTTTTTGCGGTGGGGATTCCGGCACAGAGGCAAGGTAGCAGGAGACTATTTGTGGGATGGGGGGGGGGGGATACATTTGGCTGCCCCCTTGTCTGTTGGTGCATCCAAGGAGCTCAGATTCAGAGCCTGGGAAATTCAGGCCAAGAAGAGTCAATGACAACAAAAGGAAAGATAATCGCTCCTTATTGAGAAAAAAAGACAGCAGCAAAGGAGGGCCGACCTGCTTATCTTGCATTCTGGCAGAACCACAGACCACCAACTCAGATACTTCAAAAGACCCCTGGCTCAGCTCCCTAGCCCCTCCCTTGAGGTTCCTGCAGAGAGAACATCATAATACATCTCCTCATTTTCTCCTGCACTTTTGAAGTCAAAGTGTGGTATGGTTAATTAGATGTTAGTGGGGGCCCAGGGGCGCTGGAATCCAAACTCAATACATTTCATTTCAGAAAGACAAAGAGGTCAAGTGCATATTAAACTTGAGCGCTCACAGAGCTCTGCTGGGGCGTTTGTTCAGCCGGGCTCCTTACAGTTTAGGCAGAGACAGCGCCAGGCAGCTTTTGGAGGCTGGCTGGGTGCAGAGGCAGGCCTGGAAGCGTGCCCATCTTACATTGTGGAAGAAGGCAAAATAAAAAGTCACTCAAATGTTTTCAACATAAATAGCTCGGTCCCGCAGTCAGAATTTGAGATTTCTGCCAATATCCATCTCCTTTCATGAGACCAACGCTGTCAACAGCCTGGCCCTTCCTTTCGCTCCTGATATCAAACCCACCAGCTGGGCTGTCTCTCTGGAGGAGGCCAGCACTGAGCAGAGCCCACTCCAAGCCACTTGGAGCCCAGTGGACTAGACACTGCTCCTCACTACGCTCTGCTGTTTCTAGAGTTATCTCAGCCACAGAATGGGAGGTTCTTTGCCTATCCTTCATCTCCCCATTTCCTTGATCTGAACAACAGGGGAACATCACATACTACTCCCCAGCTCTGTAGCTGCTGGCCTCTGTGGCTTAAGGAAAACCAATACCCACCAAATGTCCACATGGCAAGACACCTTTCTATGGGTAGTAAAGCCTAGTGTAGTGCAAGCCCAGGAGTCAGACCACTCAAGGTCAATCCTGGTCCCTCCACTTCTCAACTTTGACTCTCCAGGCACTTCCCTGGGACACTCCCACCTCACTTTATGAGTGCATGTCACCTGCTGCCTTTGCCAGGATTCAGATCAGCGTTAGGCCAGTCTTGTAAAAAGAAATGAATGACTTTCTTGCAATTTCTAACTTAGGTACAAGTGTGTAATAAAACATGCAGGGTTCAAGGCTAAATTCTCAGGGGGCACATGTTGAAATATCTCTTTTTTGTTTTGTTTGTTTTCTTCTTTTCTTTAGTGTGTTTTGATTGGGAAATGAAGGTATTAGTCATGCATGAGGTGTCCACATTTAGAAAATTACTGATTCGGCAGTTTAATTACACTTGGAGGCCACTAAATAGGACTGTTTCCCTTTATTTAGACAGCCTGAATCTTCTTAGTCATGATGTGGGAATGTGATAATCCAAGTGTTGCTTTATCTTGAAAACTTACCAAGCCACCCCAGCAGTCTCTCCAAGCAAACAAAATGTCATGGAGAGATGCTCCAGTATGGACGTCCCTAAAATCCCCAATTAAGATCTCTTGTCTGGCAAAGTCCCCCGTGGCCTGCTGCAATGCTGGGTGGGTGGTAAGAGTCTCTAATTGTGGTGCTCCGGTTCTATTTCTGCAGCACAGAGTCACTCAGCTGCAATTGTTCCTCATCTCTGCACACTGGCTTTCCCCATAGAGCCACTGTTTTGAGAAAGGCCGTTTTTTTTGGTTTTTTGTTTTGTTTTGTCTTATTTTTTAATTTTATCAAGAGGCAGTCTATTGTGATGGAAAGAGTTTTGCTGAACCAAAAGGCCCAGATTCAAGGCCTGCGTTTACCTCCATTGTTAAAAATCAGATTTCCCAAGGTAGGAAATCTCTAAGAGCTGTTTCTAGTTTAACTGCCTAATGTTGTTAATTAAGAAATTTGAAGAAACCATTCCCAGTGATCAACTTGGTGGCCTCCATCTGCCTGCTTTTTGCTTCCTAGAAATAATTTACCAGAAGCTTCAGAGCTGTGTCTGAGAGGGAAGCAAGCTAACCAGTTATGGAGGAGGTTCTTGGTCAAAGAAAATCTTCCTTCCCTCAGTGGGAGGTGCCAGCCCCCCAGGGGAGCAGGGCCCAGAAATTTGGGAAGCAGGAGAGATGGCTCAAGCTCATAGAGCCCCCTTCCCAATGCAATCCCAAGACCCCCACTGACAGTGGATGTGAGTCAGAGCCCAGACCAAGCCTTTCCTGATGCTGGGCAGGCCCTTTTCCACCAAGACAGGGACTTCTCCCAGGGTAAAGTTGGGCACTGGGCAGGGTGGGACACCCCAACCAGAAAAGAAGCCTTTGGTATTTCCACAGCCTCTCCCAGGAAGCTTTGTCTTGAATAAATTTGATTTCCTAAGCTACTGTTGGGAGAGTTCAATTTCATGTGTTTAGTATCCTAGCCCCAAGCAGAATTCCCAAGAAGAAAGTCTGTTGTATGTGCCTCTTCTGGGTCTGTGTTCCATGGCAGTGTTCAACCACAGGAATAAATGT